>NC_047670.1:19473045-19828045 GCF_011762505.2 Arvicanthis niloticus | reverse complement strand
AACTGTAACCTCAGTACATATGAATGAAGCACAAAGGAGAACTAAGAAAGCTAGTGGGTTACCACCTGTCTTATATACAAGTCATATGCAATTACTTAGGTGGTATGTGAAAATCAGAAGCTGTTTAATAGGACTTTGCAAACTATACCGCAGTTTTAAAGGGCTTCTCATTGTTAGATGAGGATTAGTGAACTTAACTTCTAGAGATATTGACTACCATAATTATATAGAGAAATAAAATTAATTTTAAGTAGGCAATTTCTTAAAGCATTCATTTTCAAGGCTGATACTTCTGAGTCTAACTAAAAATACCAGGAGAACATCAGGTCTCTGCTAAAAACAGCCTACATTCACTTCTCAATCCTTTGTTCCTGGACTTACTGTATCTAATCCTCAAGGCAACATATACCCCAGAGTTTTGCAAAAATAAGAGAAATCATGAACTTGAAAGCCTGTAACCCTGGCACACAACTCCTTCCTTCCTTCCTTCCTTCCTTCCTTCCTTCCTTCCTTCCTTCCTTCCTTTCTTCCTTTCTTCCTCCCTCCCTCCTACTCTCTCTCCTCTCTCCCTCCCTCCCTCCCTCCTTCCCTCCCTCTCTCCATCCCTTCCTTCCTTCCTCTCTCCTTCCCTTCTTCCCTCACTTCCTCCCTCTCTTCCATCATCCCTCCCTCTCTCCCTCCCTCTCTCTCCTTCCCTCCTCCTTCCCTTCCCTCCCTTCCTTCCTTCCTTCCTTCCTTCCTTCCTTCCTTCCTTCCTCCCTCCCTCCCTCCCTCCCTCCCTCCCTCCCTTCCTTCCATCCTTCCTTCCTTCCTTCCTTCTCTTGAGCATCAACATAGGTAGAGAAGCTTGTTTTTCACAGCTTTAAGTGAATTTTATTGACAAGTCTATCTGAGAGCAGAACAGATGTCATAAATCATCACATTAAGATCTTCATATGAAAACATTCAAATTCAGAATATTCACGAATCACCTAAGAAGTCCTAATTTATGAGAGGAATTTTTTTTTTTTTGCATGCAGTTCAGCACATGTATTGAAGGGTATAACAAACTAATTCTTGTCTCTTTTGTGGAAAAGATTGCATCATGCTTACCAGGCAGTTGGACCACAGAACCTGTTTTGGCAAGTGATCGGGTACATATGAGTGACCAGGTTTGTGTCTAAACACCACCTTTCTCCTTCTCTGTAGATAAGAAGATCCTTTCAAGTTTTGGTCCATGGGATGCAGACATCCCAGTGCAGTGCTAGATTCAGCTGAATGTATAGCTGCATTAGTTGTTTTCAGTCATTTGATACAGCTGCTTAATCCAGGGTGCTCTGAATGACAAAAACCCTAATCTCTGGAACTGGTTTCTAGTTCTATAAATTCATTGCATAGGCTCCACATTCAAAGCCAGGTCAGAGCTTAGAACTTAGTATCTTCTAGTTAAATTCTGGTTCTTTTCTAAGAAGTATATAATGGTACTTGATTACAAAAACTTTAAAGTTTGAAAATCACAGTTGCTGAAGGAGAATATACTTGCTCTTTATTGGCTGCACACTGGGATTCCCACCCCCGACATTTTCCCAGCCCAAGAATAATATGGCATTTTACCTTCTCCATTTTGCCCATTTCCCCCTTTTCTGATTGTTTCTGTTTTTAAATATGTTATGATCTTTCTGAACTCTTTGCTTTATTTATTTATTTATTTATTTACTTATTTATTTATTTATTTATTTATTTATTTATTTTTACTGTTTCACTCTGTCTGGGAAGGCCACCTTCTTTGTTTAATGGTGAAGTCCTCATCCTTCATGACCCAGCAACTGCTCTATGATCCCTTCCTGCAGACCTAGACAATGGCATCATTCCCTACTTTGTGTTTCCACAGAACATGGCACTTGCCACAATTAAGCCATTAACTTTTTATTGTGGTGTTTTCTTCCTAGCTCAGTATCTTGATTTTTTTTTTCTTTTAAAGCCAAAGTGCATTGAAGTAAGTACTCTAATAACTCTTCCCTTAGTAATGATGGCATAATGACGACTATCCATGTGTTCACTAACAACTTGTGTTGGTTTATTAATAGCTGGGCTACATACATTTCAAAACCTTTAGCTAAGAAAAATGGGTAAAAAGTATGATGGGTAATTTTAAGCTATTTCTGTTTGTTTTAGAAAAGAAATGATCAACAAAAACTCAAGGTCTCACCTTATCTATCCCCATTTGCTTACCTGAGCAAAATCAGGTCATTTATTTATGGTCCTCTCTATTTCCCCAACACTTTTGTCTATTGTTCTCTTGATGATTTATACACATCCCACCTCTATTGTTCGATAGGTTCCATGAGATGCACAGCAGAGATTACAAAAGAACTTTCTCCTTCTGAAACTCAGCTCGCTCATTCCTTCCCTGTGAGTGTTTGCCAGCAGTTCACTGTGGGCAGTGCTTCCTGAATTCTGATGCATTTGCCAAGCCCATCCATTGGATACTTAGGACATGATGTGACTGCTCATGTTGAGAGAATCCTTTCTGTCCAAGGAAGCTGGTTACAAACTCAATAATGACCAGGATTTCATCTTAATGTCTTTGAACCTTGTTGAGGCCTACACAAACAAAGCATTGGCTGGTTGTTCAGAGACCAGTCGTAACTGTGAGAACTAAGGGGAAGTCCAGGCAATTCCTGATGTTAACTCTTCTTGCTGACCACTCCTCCACACAGCAAACAGATATAATTTACCACCTGTCGTTATTAATTTAATAACATCAGAATCCCTACAGCTTTCTTTTTCTTCTCTAAGGAGAACTTTTCAATTTTAAATACTACAGTCACACATCACAGATGTTAACAACAAAAGGTCAGAGTGACACTTGATTGGTCATTACAGTGAGCTTACTTAGTGCCTTGTTCCTTTGCACTCCAAAGCCTGGAGGTTAAAACTTAGAGAGGAAGCCTCATCTGTAGCAGCAAAAGGCCTCTGAGCACAGCACACATATGCCCTATATGCCCTATAAAACAACAGGAAGGCAGTTCTGGTCCATTCCTTCTACATTGCTGCTTCTGATATGAAAAAGAATTTTACTACTGTCATGTGACAGGGCTTGATGTTAAGGGAGGGTGACAAGGTATTCCCATTTATGACAAGGATACTCATGCAACAGTTGACTGCCAATACTCACTTTGTTCCTACCAGCTGGTGAAGAGATGTTGTCTTGAGCTCTGGATAAAAGTTAACCCTGAATACCTCTGTATCTCATTCAAGAGTCTGTGAATTTAAACACTCTGGGAAAATATACTAGAGAGCTCAAGAATAAACTCATCATTTGACAGTGAAGAAATGTAGACATTTGAAAGTGTTTTGTAATGCTCATCTAATATTCTCTCTCTCTCTCTCTCTCTCTCTCTCTCTCTCTCTCTCTCTCTCTTTCTCTCTCTCTAACTTACTATCATTAGAAGATAAGAGGGAACAGAAGTGAGTGACACCAAGAAAAAAGCCACAAGAAATATCAGTTTGATGTACAAACATCACTGGATAAGAATGAGAGAATGCATCTGAAGAAACTCGCTGTAAAAGCAGATTATACCTTTGAAGCTGGGGAAAAGAATTGACACTGGAAAATCCAATCAGTTATGTAGATAGAGACTTGAAAGTTCTCCTTGAGAAAAACAAGTCAAAAATATATTTTTAAAAGGAGAAACGATGATGGATTACAAAGAGAGAAAAGCCACCTGATTTAAGAATATACTGAGCCCAAGAAGGATATGATTAAAATCAGGTTAGTAATACACTAACGAACCCACTGTGACCCACCAGAAAGAGACACTGGACCTAATCTAGGAAAAATTTATAATAAAAAAATACTATCTTCATGAGCAAAGGCTTGGCTATTATTTAGAAGACATTGAACTCAAAAGGACCTACAAAATAAAAAAAGAAATGAAAAGAAAAATGTTAAACCAACAACAAAAGGGGAAAAAAAAGAAAGGGGTCAGTATGAAAATGTATAGAAATAAAAGAAAAGCCTGTATTCTGTCGAGACCTGGGGCATATCTAAATCAGTGTTGTCCATTAGAATTATAAAGTTGGCCATAAATAGGATGTTAAATTTAATAACAGCCATATCTAAATAATAAGAGAAGCAGGGGGGTTGTAATTTTCTTTACTAGTATATTTTCTTTTATTCAATACATTTCAAATAATATTTGTTTATTTACCCATCTATCTAGGAAAAGGCTTGAGATCTGTTATAGATTTAAACTGTTAGCCTTCCTTAATTCAGACCAGGGGCATTTCAGTACTCAACAGTCCTAAGTAGCAAGTTCCTACCATGCTGGATAGTGCTAAAAAGAGAATTATACACATAAAATAAACTCTCATAGCTGGCTTTGATGTGTTTTATATGAGATGGCAACAACAACAATAAATTTCACCCAAATTATGAGAAATCAATTTAATCTAGTCATTTATTCAGTATTTGTGAATAGAAGATGAACATAAGAAATATCCTATTTTTGCCTGTTTTGCATTTTATTTTTTAAAAAGAACACATGGTGTATAAAACTAGCAAGCGTCAAAACACCGAGCATGGATATAAGAAAATCATAACAATGAGAATTCATTGCAATGTTTAACATGTTTCTCCAAACAATATTTAATATACTGTTTAAATTGATATAATGAAAATGTTTTCTTCAGAAAGAAGTGATCTGACATTAAAAACATACTACATGGTCATTATAGAGACATGGAATGAGAAAAAACTTTGGGTTTGAGTACTTACATGTTAGAGAAAGCTAAGAAAATCATAACAAAATTCACAGACTCAATATTTAGTTATGAATTGCCAGTCCTGTATACTCCTGGGGGTTCTTGTCTACAGGAGTAGTTTTAAGAAAACAGTTTTTCTCTTTTTTTAAAGGTAGAGTAAATACTACTGTTGTGCTTTACCCCACTTCTCTCCCTCTTTTCCTCCCTGGATGGAGTTTCTTATGTAGACCAGGCTTGGCCTGGAAGTCACAGGGACCTGCCTGCCTCTCCTTCTCTAGTACAGGGATTAAAGACATTAGATTAAGACACCAGTTAGTTCTCTCTTTTTTTAATCTTCTCTTTCACAAAAGCCCTTAGTCCTCTTTGCAAATGAAAGTCACCATCCCATAAGCTTACTGATGTTGAAAGATGGGAAGGGCTGGACCCTAAAACAAGGGAAATCTGGAAAGCTTGTTTCTTAAATGGTTTCCCTTTCAGGGCACAACTGAGGAGCAACAATGAGGGTAGCTCACTCATCCTGGTGACATGACTCTTTTTCAGTGTCTGAACCTGTCTATGCATCTATTGTGGCACCTCCATTGAGGAGAGAGATGGTTGCTTGGGGGTATGAGTTGAGATGCTGAGTTGAGGTCAAAAATGAGGTTATACCCTTTGGTGAAAGAGTGAGCTGGCTTCCTGGCACAAGAGCAAAGTTGTTCATTAGAATTAGGTAATGTGGCACATAGATAGCTTCATGAAAGGACCAAGCCAACTCTACGACTCCAAGGTTTATGAAAATATACTGCAGACATGTAGTTATTGGGAATTAAGAGTAGTAAATCACTAGAGAATTAATGATAAAAACAGCAGCATACTCCAGTAACTAATAATATTTAAGTTTAAAACCTTTTCAACTTGTGAGTAAACTTTTAAATAGCTAAAGATTTATCCCATTTCAACATTAACCTAGGGGAAGCTCCAGTCTAAGTTCTATGATACATGTAAACCATAGATCATTGTGAAGGACACCAGCCAAGAAAGGGTATGTTGAAAAGGACATGTTTAGGAAAGGCTGGAGCTGACGCCTCTGCTTTTCTGTGCTTGGACACATCTCTAGGTGTGCTGGTTACTAAAATTCAGTCTAATGTCAGATTTCTAGAGGATCTTACAGGTTTTTAAGTCAACATATATTTTTCATGAGTTTAAATGTGTCCTTGTAAACTGCCCAGATTCCTGTGATGTCAAAATGAAATCATGTAGAATTGGCACCCATTATTTCTAGATGCAAATTAGCTAATGAAGTAACTTTCTTTTGGTGTTGATCTTTTCATAACTATCAAGGCTGTTGAAATTAATTCAAGATTAGAATCTGTCATAAAATATTAATCACAGGGGACTATTGGCCTAGAGCTCCCTGCTAGTCATGGTGCTGTCCATGTCTGTTGTCTTTGATCCAAACTAGAATTAGTTTTTTTTTTCTTTTACAGTAAATGGAGTAAAGACAAACAACAGTATTTTTTGCTAAAGAGAATAGTGACAATTACTAATGTACAATAAGTTTTATTTTTATTGGACACTAGTGATTAATGCTTATATGTAAAATATTAAGTCATTCTTATCAAAAAAATTATAAGATTGTATTATTATAATCCTAATATTATATAGTAGTAAACTGAGGTTTATAAAATTGATTAATATATCCAAAGCAAAAATGTTAATCAACTAAAGAGTGAGGAATCTACCCCAAATCAGTCTAACCCATAATTCATGATACTAAGCATTTTGGAACCTCTCTCTCTATCAAAGCTTGTCTTATTTACCGTTACACCTTTTGTTTGACTTATCATGGAAGTGATGCACTGCTGTGGGCAAATTTAGATCAAAGAACAAGTGTAAAATCACCAATGCTTCCAACTATCACAAAATGAATGTACCACATCATCACCTTGAAACAGCTCAATGACTATCTGCCCCATTTAACTGGTGACTAAGATGAAGGTAAAGCTAAGTCAGACATTACTACTTCATGGGTGTTTTGGTAAATATATAAGCTTTGCAAGGATGCCAGGAAGATTGTTATAGATTTGAAGACAATGTATACTTGAACATCCCAGATGCTGAAAACAATCTTACTAAAGTGGTTTGGGGAAACATACAGTTTAGACAACGGAAGTGATATCGGAGTAGTATATTTGAAAGCGGAGGATTCTGAGTTCTAGACTAGAATCTGACTTTTTATAAATGGATCATTTTTAATACATCAGTCCTTGACAACTAACTGGATCTTACTTGTCAATTGAAGACAATAATCATGTGTGTGAGAGAGAGAAGGAATAAAGAGTTATGGTAAAATGAGACGGGGTGTGAAGAAATAAACAGGAGGGTTGCAAGGGTTGAACAAGGAAATTTCCATTTGGGGAAGACTTTTGTGAAGAAGAAATCAAGACAAGGATATATATCCATTGTATTCTATTGTATCCATTGCATGCATACATATACATATACATATATATACATATATACATATATATATGTATATGTGTGTACGTGCAAAATCATATTACAGTTATGAGTAACACAACAATTTCCTCTAGAAAAATGAGAACTGTATGTTATTTGTTTATGTATTTCTTCCATCACCTCTTTGAATTTACAGAAGCCCTTTTTGAAAGTCATAATTTCATTTGCAGTTTTTGGTACAAGTCTTCAAAGTACAATCTTCTCTTTGAACAATGTGCCAGATGGTTAGATAACTGCAGCATCATCCGATGGGTGAATGGCTTCATTTTTCATCTAGCTACAGCTTGAAAATGGATATACAGTAAAGTTCTCATGTTCTCATGAAACGTGAGGATTCTTCTTCAGGACTAATCTTTCTCCATCAGGCAGAAAATCCTGGTATCAACTAACCAAAGATTGCTCAAATTGTCTAGGACTCTAGCTGTCTCCTCATCAGCCCCAACACCCTCAACCCCATTAGAGGCATGAGCGAGACTGAGCAACGGCCACCAGGTGGCACCAACCTACAATCAGGAAACAATGTGTTTATTGAGGCCCAATGTTGTTGCCAAAATGACTATGACTAAGATAATCTCACATATTTGCTGACTAAATTTTCAGACCCTGCTTACATTATTCTACATATAATAAAAATAAGCTGTATAATTTATTCGTGTTTATACAGTATGCTACTATCCATGGCCCAAAGTCAGGCTACACAGTAGATACATAAGCAGGAGTCTATGCGCTCAAGTTCCAATGTAGCGCCTTGCTACCATGAAGTATGACTTATTACTGACCGTTTCTGAGACTGTGCCATCAACTGTAACTCATTTATTCTGCACGGAGATGGAAGGACTATGCTGTGCAGACATGAAACAAAATAAAATCCAAATAAACAAACCTCAATGTATGCTTCTAATACATCTACTTATGTTCTGATTTCATATACAAATCATGAACGTTTTTTTTCTGTAATAAATAATCGATAATTCAATCAGTATTTCTCTGGGGATCAGCAGTGGCTCATTATGCAGGAAGCTTTGACTTGAATCTAAAGAAGCATACAACCTAGTGTTCAGGAGTAGAGACAGGAGAATCAGAAGTTCAAAGCCATGCTTTGCTCCTGTGAAAGACTGTAGATAGTTTCAGTAACAGGTGACCATGTCTCAAAAGAGAAAAGAAAAAATAATAAACAAAACCAAAAACACCACTGAAGCCTAGGAACTGCATTCAACTTAATTTAAGTTATCCAATAAGAACTGGTTAAATACCTACCCCAAGGTCTGTATTATGGAGACTACGGAAAACACTGCCACGGTTTCTAATGCAAAGGACTGAGTAACACACTAGTGGAGTTGAAATAAATGGAAAAGGAGGAGGGGGACACAGATAACATAGGACAAGTATTAGACGCAACGACAACAGAGCTCTTATCAGAGAACATGGAAGCGACTGAGCCCAGGGAGGGTGAGCACGGTCTCATACAAAAGGTTAAGAGTTTGATTTTTGTCACGAAGGGAGGCTGTGATGCTATAAACACTCTGAAAAAGAAGAGCTGTTAGCCATTCTGATTCCTCTCTGCTTTTCTCTGACTCAGTGGTTCCATTTGGGTTAATACGATCCTCGAAGCTCCCAGCAGATTCTTATCGGGGCAGTTTTGTAATAACTGCTGACCTATCAGTGGGGAATACTGAGAGACATGCATGGAGTATAATTTTTCAGCAGCCACAGGGCAGGTGATGCTGGAAAGGCAGCTCTCTTTTAAACGTATCAGCACTTCCTAGTCTGCAGCGCATAAAAGTTGCTCACAGTTTGTATCCGTGCCAGGAAGATGAAGGCAATGCCTGCTCCACACACCAGTGGTGAGACGTGTGATTTCACCCTTGGAGAATGTGACAGAGTAATCGACTTTGATGATTAATCCATTGTAACAGGAGGCTCAGCATTGGTGGAGATGAATTTGCTGCCTTAAGTGACACCCCTGTTGTGCTGCATTCTCTAGCATTCTCGGGGAGTTGATGTACTGTGTGAGTGAATGAGGCTGCAGACCTCAGGAAGTCACTCCGATTCTTTTAGACGTGTGAAACGGCACACGAGGCAGCTGCATGTTTTCTTTGGGCGTCCGGATTTGACTAAATCAAGGGGATCTTAGGGAAAACATCCCTTCTGGGAAATTCTTGATAATAAGGACATATGATCTCGCACATGTTTTAGAAGACTTCCTGTAGATCATGGAAAGTGTGTTAGAGTCTCTGTGGGAATATGTCTTCCATGGTAATGTACCTGACCCATTATCATCACATGTAGTATATGAATCACACACACTAACATATCATCCATAACACAATGCATGTTTATATATTTCTTCATGTATATGCATGTTACTAAAAGTCACATAAACAGATGAATACATGCTGCATGTTACTTCTTACAAGTCAAATAAAAAGAAATCATTTGTCTGCTTGCATCCCTTGTCCTTTCTCCCCTATGATTTCAGATTATAAAAAAACCACTTAAGAATTTAGCAATTCTGTCTTTGAGAGAAAAGATAATATTATATTTATAATTTATTAAAATATATATTATATTAGAGGCTACATATGACTCAGCTCGACTGAATGGGAGAGTGTAGGCTTCTTGACCCAAGCCCCAGAAATTCTGAATCAGGAGGTCTGGATCAAGGGCTGAGAAATCTACAGCACTTACTCCCAGCAGAGGAGTCTGAAGCAGATCGTATGAAAACTGCATTTTAATAATATAAGAATATCGTAACTGAATAAGTCAGATATAGACTGTGATTTATCTCTATCACTCCATGGCTATGGATTATTAAGCAAAGCCATTAACGTATATAAACTTTAGTTTCAATGCCAGCCAAATGGATATTTACCATCTGACCTCCCAAAAGATGTATGAATAAGAATGTGTAGATACATACACAGGTAAAGGCTTACTGATATATTTGTATAAATCACGTGTAGTACATCATACAAACCGAATAATAAAATGTATTTTTGTCTCTCAACAACATTCTAGCATGCACTATCTGGTCTTTGAGCAATTTTTGTTTGGTAGTCAATCTAAGTTGTAGATGACAGACAGCTGTTGTTCTAATATGACTGCTGCTCTCCTGTTTTGGTGTCCTAGAAAGACAGAAGTGAAACCCCAAAGACATGTATCTGAACATAGTGTCTTCCTTAGGGATAAGCAGTGACTTCGGGGAGCAAGGTCATACCCTTAAACACTGTGATGTGATTTTCTCTAGAATTTGCACATTTTCAAGTGGGCTAGCTAGATAAGGAACATGCAAAGCTTACTTCACATTATTAATACAATTCTCTTGATTTCTCTAGGTAAGAAGCAAACAATACACAGATTGTAGCTTATGCCAGTTTACATACCATAAACATTGTTACCATGGTCAAATTTAATCTAGCAATGTGATGCTGATACACCTTCACAGATTATATATGTGTGTATGTGTGCAGATGCATGTAGGTATGTATGTATAGATGTATTTTACTATTCTGACAAAATGGTTTCAAACAATCTCAAAATGTTAGATCACAGATGAGTAAATAATCAAAAAGCAATAGAATTGTTATCTATTCAGATTTAATTTATTTAAAGTTTACATCACTGATTATTAAATTTTAACAAATTTACTAGCTGTGTGTATGTGTGTAAAAATTTTATAGTAAGAAAGAAAACATAATATACATTGAAATAAGAACTTGGGCAGGTGTTTGGATCCTCACAAGAATACGATTTTCTCCCTGGGCCAGGAAAACCACTGAACAGTTGTTCTCTTAAATGGATGGAGTTCCTATCATCCAAGAATATTTAAGGCATGAATCTGGGGTATAGTTGTTGGATGAATGACATACTGAAACTAAATCAGAAAATTAGCTCAAAAGAACCCAGTATAATGTTTCTTTAAATTATGAAATCAGGCAACAGCTATAAAAAATACAATAACGACTTGACCAACTTCTTAGGAAAGGGACATTAACCAATTTGGGTTTTGTGTATTTAATATTCTAGTTTTGCTGGTTTGTTTGATTTAAAATCTGTTTAAAAATGCCTTTTGTTACCTTGTATACCTGGAAATTTACAGATTTATGGTAAAAAAAATAAATATAAACCCAAAGCCTTGTTCATCACATAGATATGGAGTATGGGGAACAAAGATTGGAGCCCAAAATGATAACAAAGCTTAGGGTTAGCTGATGAGAAGCTGAGGGGAAATGGGGAAAGAGAGAGATACACCATCATACACTTCTGTCTTTCTAGGACACCAAAACAGGAGAGCAGCAGTCATATTAGAACAACAGCTGTCTGTCATCTACAACTTAGATTGACTACCAAACAAAAATTGCTCAAAGACCAGACAGTGCATGCTAGAATGTTGTTGAGAGACAAAAATACGTTTTATTATATGGTTTGTATGATGTACTACATGTGATTTATACAAATATATCATAGGACTAGAATGTAGAGAGTGCTTGCTCTGCTAGGAATGTGGGCGAGGAGGCCCCTAGCACACATGCTCACTGCATGCTAGCTTCCCTCTTAATGATGCAGAAACCAAGACACAGAGAACTTACAAAAGGCCACCTGACCCTCCACCTTGGATGGTGGGTGATTATGGGTGTCATAAGCACTGGCTTTGGAAAGCTGTTTCAAACCCACTACACATGTAAAAACACACATGCTTACAAATGCACACACAAACACGTGCACCGTTTCTTGTGTTTTCAAGCTTTATGAGTTAGGTTATGGCATGGATCCAGTGCTAAACTTAAACTATATTTCTTAGGGAGTTTTGAAAGAGTAGAAATGATTACCCCTCCTCCCTGCATGTCTTTCCATTTGAACATAGAAAGTGGTTCTGTTTTCCTTTCATGAATATTAAAAAGAAATTGCTTTTCCTAACCCACTTTTGAATTAGGCACATGCTTGACTTGATTTGTCAAATGTAATATGGGCAGAAGTTATATATGCATTAATAGCCAGTGGGCATTTCTCCCTATCCTAGCTTGCTAGCACAATGATCAAAGAAGCCTGTGCTGGGCTCTACTCCTCAGGATTCCTCAAGGAAGGCAAGAGACAGAACTTCCCCGATGACCACACTAGGTGTGCTATATAATTGGAAGGCAAAACTTTTTTCCAGACCCATGAGTTAAGTATAATTTAGTCTATGGCAAACAGCACACTCGCCCCATCTTAAATAAATGGCTTATTTAAAAACAAAGCTTCTAAGTGGATAACAGTTATAAAATTTTCCATCCTTGCAACAATACTACATCATCCCCTAATACTTGCTAAGAATATATGTGACCTCAACAAAATTAAGCAGATTTAATATACACAATAGCAAGTTCCTATAACAGATAAAAAAAATTAGTGTAGATTTAAAGCTGGGACAGTGCTTTGAGGTAGGCAAAATATGGAGAACCTACCACCCCCAACCCCCAAATGGGGTTGAGTTTTGAGTTTCATAACGAAATCCAAAACCTGAGGAGACGATCTCATGTTACATTCTGCACGTCTCATGCTGCTCAAACTTTGGTGTCTTTTTCAGGTATCATACTACAAAAAGTTCCTAAAAAAAACCCTTTAAATAAATAATGATTCCGATTCCTAGTACCATCTATTAAATTTATTATACTCTGCTGCTTTTTGTGCACAAAAACTTATCATAGGTGTTGAAGAGAGGGCCCCATGTTTATGAGCACTGGCAACTGTTTCAGAAGATTAGATTCTCAGCACCCACATGGTGGCTCACAACTGTCTGTAAGTCCAGTCCCAAGGGATCTGATGTCATCCCGGGGCCTCCATGAGTACGCACACATGTGCTGCACAGAAGTACACGCAGGTAAAACACCCATATACATAAAATAATAAAATATCTGCTGTCAGCTAACTTTGGATTCCTGGTAGATCTTGCTGTTTGCTTGATTCTATATTATACTTCATTATTCACCTCTTTTAAAGTTGAAGTAAGTGCAAGAGTTTCTTTGGAAGATTGGAATTTAGTTACGGAGCATAATCTGCAAGCCACAGATTTCTCTCCTGCTTGAATCTTTCTTGAATCTGCTTGAATCTTTCAGTCTTGACTACATAAACTTCACATTGTTAACTCAGTATGGTGACTTACTTTAAAATCATGGTTTGCCATGTAGCCCACTCCCTCCTACCTCTACCTCCCAGTTCTTAGAATCACAAACATGCACACTATGCCCAACGAGTTTGTTGTTGAGTATATAGAATTGAATCCAGGTCCTTGCCTTGCTAGGTAAGTTATGTACTCATTTACCTTTCCAATGAGAAAAATGTTAATGAAAAATGGAGACACCTATTGAACACTGGCTAACCCTGACGTGCTGCACACACCCTGAATCCTAGCATATGGAAGGCTGAGACAGGAAGGTCCAGAATCCTTCACCAGCCTGAGTGATACCACCAAACCTTGTCATGAAACAAGAATCATAAAGAAAAACAATATAAAACAGCACCTTAATTCTCCAAAAAACCCATTTTACATATTTAATCTAGTGACATTGAATATAATAAAATGGACAAAAATAACTTTTCTTAATACTCATGAAGTTGGATCTGAGTCTTCCATGGTAAAAAATATGGACAAGAGAAACGTTAAAGTGACTTATTTTAAATCAGGGGTACAAAATTGTGAATCATGCCTCTTTATGAATAACATTTCCTTCTGCCTTAAATTAACACTCCCTGCCCCAAACCATAAACCAAAACCAAAATAAAACACTTTCCTAAAATACATTCTTAAAATGAACTTGAGGATACAATATTTATTACAATATGTCTTTTCACCACAAAACATGGGGCTGTTTTAAGCAATCATCAAGATGTATAACATGAACCATAATCTTGCTGTATTAAAGAGTAATTCTGATTAAAGTGTTGCTGTAACTAGGGACCAGTGAAATGACCTATTGGCTAAAATTTCTTACCACCATCCTGGTGACTTGAGTTTGTTTCCAAGATCCTGTACAGTAGAAGAACAGAATTGATTGCTCTAAGTTATCCTCTGTCTATATGTGCACACTGTGTCAGGCATGCTCCCTCCACAAAATATATGGTGGTGTGTGTGTGTGCGCACGGGCACAGAACCACTCTGAAAGGAATGTTGAAATATCAGTAGGAGAGCCTACTAGTTTATTTTTTTTATTTTAATTCAATATACAGCCCATTCTGAGAACATAGGTGGTGTTTAATTGCTTGCTGCAGAATGATCTTCAGTTGGTTTTTTTTTTTTTGTTTTTTATTTTTATTTTAATCTTTCTAGATCACAGTTTCTATTCTTACAGAGCTTGAATCTCCTATCTCAAAGAGTCATTATGACATTAAAGAAAATAAAGATGCCAACCAATCAGAGCTCCCCAGGGTCTAAACCACCAGCCTAGGACCACATGACTTCAGCTGTATACTTAGGGGAGGATGACCTTGTCAGGCATGGGTGGGAGAGGAGATCCTTGGTCCCATGAAGGCTGAACACTGAGCGGGGAGGAATTCGAGGGTGGGGAGGGGAGGGGGGAGGGGGGGATAGGTGGGGGCACACCCTTGTGGAGGCAGGATGGAGGAATGGGATAGGAGTTCCTGGGTGGTGGGGGGAATGGGGTGAGGGGATAAAATCTGAAATGTAAACATAATATCCAATAAAAAATAAGAAAAAGAAGAAGATAAAGAATGAGAACATGGAAGCTATTATAAGTGTCTGAGTAGTATATATAATTAGATATTTTTATTACCCAAAGTCTTACATTACATAAATTTTCCTATTTATAATAAATATCATATATTGTGCTAATTCTCTGATTACTGAGAAATATGAAACTAAGAAATATTGATTTTCTGCTAAAAACTTAAACGGTCAGACCCCTATATGAAGCACTTATTTGAAACACTTATGAGGAAAAGAACATCATCCTATCTTATAGGATAATGTTATATTATATTATAACATTATTTATATTATAATATAAACACATTATATTATGATGTGAATGACATAGTTTTTAGGGGATACAAATTCCCTACTAGTCGCCCAAAAGCAACTAAGTTCATTGTTTCTCGATGTTTCATTATGGAGAAAGTCTTGCAATAGAACAATGTCCCCTGACTAAGCAGTGAGCTCACCAAAATACCTCCTTGAAGTTTAATTGAAGTTCCTTATCTTCTTATGTACCAGTAAGAAATGCTCACCAAAGAAGCAAGGCTAACAAATGAACAGCACAGGCCCAGTTCACCAGACAAACAGAAAAATAGCCCACAAAGCAGGGCTGGAGCTCACAGTTGCTAGCCATGGATTTCGCAAGAACATGCTATGCTAAACAAGTTGTGTCAAGTTTCTTTCTGATTGCATATGGCTTTGTAACATTGTCGGGTTATTCATCTTGTCCTACACTGATTCTTGATTATGCCTTCTTCCATCCTGCCATCGTCCAGTTCTTTTCATGGCGTTCTGTGGCTTGCTAAGGATAATGAACTTTACTATTATCTAGAATATGGAAGATGGTTAAAGAATCATGTTAAGTCCATTTGAATACATGAGTGGCCAGTAATTTTCATAATAAGAAACAATGGATGAAAATAGAAAACAGATTATCAAAACCAGGGAAATCAACAATGATTTTCTTCTATGGTACTTAGTACAAGAAGAATACAGGGGAAAAATTTTCAGAACATAATGTCACAATTGTATTTTAGAAATATGGCCAGAAAGGCTTATTTTGTTTTAGTACAAGGTTACAGTCATTTTAACCAAGTTTATTAAAATTGATTTCATTTTTAATACAATGTTAAATTATAGTTTTCATTTTGCATTCTAGTACATTCTTTTGTGTGCTGATTCAAACATATTTGTTTTAGGTACTATTACTCTAAAGTCTCTCATAGCCATCTCATTTAAGGACTCATAATTTTTGTGTATTATACATATAATTGGGTTAAATAATTTCATAAATTTTGAGATAGTAGAGTAGCTGAACATTGGACTCAAACATCTTGGTTCTGACTCTTTTTGTCTGTATGACAGTGCCTGGTTTGTTCCTTCCTGAGAATCAAGCCACTATTCAGAAGACTGAGGTAATAAGCAATACACACACACACACACACACACACACACACACACACACACACAGACACACACACACTAAAGCATACACATGTACACTCACACACAAACTCACACATCTACATGCACAAGCACACACATGTACATATACACAAACACAGATGCACATGCACACACACACACAAATACACACACAGACACACCAAGAATGTGTGTTCTATGAGTGCTGAATGGGATAGTATGTGTTAAAGTAATGCACAAAGCATATAAAATGTATAGAAATAATTTCCAAGTAAAATCTTTTACTGCTAGATTTGTAACCACGTATTCTACCTAATTGATGGCAGCAGGTATCTGGGTTTCTTTGTGTGTTGCTGTGATAAAATACTCTTGACACAAGCAACTTAAGGGAGAAGGGTTTAGTTCAAGGGTACAGACTGTTATCACAGAGAAACCAAGGCAGAAAGAGTTGGAAGCAGCTGGTTACATTTCCCATGTGACAACAAACAGACACTGGTGATGTGCTGATGCTAAGTTCTAATTCTATCCTCAAACAGCTCAGGATCTCAGGCAGGGAACAGTACTACCCACAGTGGGAAAGTCTTCTCATCTCAATGCAACCAAGGTAATAGCATCTAAGCATGGTCATCAGTCCTCTGCTGGGTGAGTTAGCTTCTGTTCTGTTGACAGCAACACTAGCCATCATCACAGGCTAACTTCAGTAAAGCCATGTTGCACCTTAGGCAAACCACTCATGTGTCCCATGAAGACATAAGGTATCTTTTCTGCCTTTTGAATATTTCATGAGGAATTGGATTCTGACCCTTCTTCTGTTATCCTTATTGGTAAATAGCAATAAAGACAGAAGGTGTGAATTTCATGCCAGAACTTACCAGTAACTTCCCACTCCTGGTTGTAAAAGCTATCTCCCCTAAACTTGGGTGAACTAGGTTGCTGACTTGGTGTGCCTGTTGGCACCACAGTCTTTAACTCATGTAGCACATTAAAGCTACTGTCTTCATTTTTCTCTACTGTATTGCATATCTGTCACTCAAAGGAGATGGAGAGGAAATGTTATTCACTTGTTCCTAAGAAACCCAAACAGACCCAAGGTTGTGTAGTTGTAAGAATAAAGGACATGTTCTATATTGATATGTAATTTTAACCTCTAATCTGCTTTGTAAATGTTAAATAGTCTTAAATTTATTTGCTGTATTCTGATTTTCTACTAAATGTTAAGGTGTCTGTTGAATACACACCACCCTAAAATGTTCATTTAATTGATTAACTTTTGCATTAGAATACATGGGTTCTGAAAACATAAGCAGGCAATTATAGTGATTTAATATGGCAGCATGCTTTGATACAAATTAATAGCTTTCCAATATTATATTATGATTAAAACTTAATACCTTAATTATATACCAGCTTAGAATTTGTAAACATTCCATATCCATGATCATCCAGTCCTGTCTTTTTGCCCTCTCTTTGACTAGGTTGTCTGAGGTGAAGGCTGAAGCTGCAGATCACTGTGATGACAGAAGACCCCAACCTCTAACTTTAAGCTCCCTGGTGCTATATGCTAACCACTGAGCTAAATGTCCATGAAGGAGCTTCATCATAAAACGAACTGGAACACAGTGACTTGCAGAGTTGAATTGTAGTCCACTTTCCCTTGGGAGACAGTACATCTTATCTAAGTATTGCAGATGTTTCTCAAATGACCTAATAAATATTAGAATATCATTGAGGTAAATGAGGTAAATATGTCATTGGAATCTTGCAGTGTTCCATAATTAAATGCAACATATCAGCTACCGTTTTTTTCAAGCAAGCTAAACTTGTCTAGGATCAATCACCAACACATTCTGATACAGAAGGTAAGATCTGTTCATATTGGCTGTCAGACGGAGGTGTGAAAAGGGGTAAGTAATTATCTAATTACCATGATATTTTAATTAATTCTGCATCCTAAGAGCACAGATTCTACCATGGATTTCAAATGAAAGATATCAAATCAGACCAGAACTCTATGCAGAGAAGAGGGTATGGCATTTTATAAACCACCAGACTCTTCTGTAGCATCTAATTTCCTTACATATTCAGCATCTATAGAACATAGTTATAGTTTCTTTCTTGATGGGAAGCAGTCCATATATGCATGTATACAAAGGGAGTTTATTTCTGTCAATTGATCACTCTGCAAAATCAGCACAAACCTAGTTTGCCTATATACGGGTCTTCAGCTGGTACCAAGGCAGGATGCTCAATTCCAGATAGATATCAAGAAAAAGGGAAGGGTTAAACAATACATGTGCATGTGTGTGCATGAGCGCGTGCACGCGCTCGCACACACACACAAACACCCCATCTGAAAGTGTATATATATATATATATATATATATATATATATATATATATATATATATACTTATATATATGGAGAAAGAGAGGAAGGGAGGGAGGGAGGGAGAGGGACAAGGAGAGGGAGAGAAAGGGGAGGGACACAGACAGAGAGATAGAGAGAAGGGCTTCTGTTCTTTGCACCTTCTATTTGTTAGCATCTTCTCACTATAATATGAACTGTTTGGGGTGGGGATTGAGTCTCTGTTGCATGGTTCCTTCAGCATTGATTTGTAATTTGTATTAATTTGCCCTCTGGGAGACATATTAAAGAATTGTTGTAGTTATTTAGATAATAGCAGATACAGTGGACTAAATTTCCTTTCAGTTCTGGTTGACCTGGGCTTCCTTACGTGTGTGTGTGTGTGTATGTGTGTGTGTGTGTGTGTGAAAATTGTTATGAAGATCTGGATTTTTCTAGAGCGAAAGTATAAGTGGAAAGACCCTTGTGGATGTTCCCTGCTGTCAGCACACATGTGTCTGGCTGTCAAAAAGGACTGAGCAGTCAGTCATGTATAAATCATATTGAAACCCTTGACTTCTGATACAGAACAAGATCAGGCTGCTTTAACACATTTAATTTGTTGTTAATGAATATTCTGCTTTAAAAAAGAACTGGGATGAAAATGTATAACCAGGAAAAGCACACATAGGAAAGAGAAAGTAGAAAAGACAAAGACCACCATGGTTGCCACAGGCACCCTACTCTGCTGGTCTTAAAGTACTCTTGACTTACATTTGATTTCCACGATAAGCTTTGAAGTGCTAACTATTCTTCTCAAAGACCTAACACAGGCTGCAGCTACATATTGTGCCTAATGTCTTAGTTATTGTTTGTTGAAACCCATCTCTTAAAATTAATGCACAGAGGATGCTGATAGTTGGAAACTCACTTGTTCTTCAAAACAAAGCAAAACAAAACAGAGCAAGCACAAAACAAACACACAGAGACAGCCCTTTAAGAAGGCGAGCAGACACTTCCTGTCAAATAATGAACAACATTGTAAGACAGATTCATTCATACTACAGCTGCGACTTGATAACCGGTTCTGTTTGGGATTTGTTTGTGAAATGTCACACAATCCAAGATGTTTTAATTATGTCGCATTTCATCCAAAGCTGCTGATTATGAAATGAGTGATCAAGAGTTAAATCAGACGAGAGTCTAGAAAACATGTAAAAAAGAAACACTGCCACAGCGCAAGCAGGCCAAATCTGCAGCGTCTAGCTGATGGCTTTTCTTATACCTAAACAAAAACACCTCTGGCTCAAAAAGTACATGTCATTCTTCAAAGATGACTGCAGTTTCTGGTTATCACCTGGTCCTTAACAGTAGGAAGCCTACAGACATCACCTTGAAGACTATTTTTTTCAGATAAAACACATCCCTGAGGACTTATCACATTCTCTGCGAGCATTAATTTATGTGTATTTAACCACCACCCTCTGCTGTTTAGAAGTGTGTTGCTGATACTGGAGATAGCATGGCGTGTAGCTCACCTTTTGTTTCAGAGATTTATTTCAAAATGTTTTGGCTTCAGTGACTCAAGCACATTTCCACTTTTGCTTTACTCTACGAGATTATATTGTACAGAGAGGCAGATTTATATTTCATCTAACTTGCACATAGGCTGTGTATTAAATATTAAAATAATTATAGTTTAGTGATCAATAACAGTATTAGAAACAGAAAATAAACCAAATGGTGAGATATGCGATTCACATACGATTAAATGTTTGGAAATCTTCACAGAATTACAAATTCTAAGGAATATGAGTGGGCCTGACCTGATCATAGCAACTGAGAAATTTCTACTTCTTTTTGCTAAGTAGAAAACACTGAGTAGTGTAGTTTGTTAGACATCTAAAAATGCTTTAAATATTAATTACTGTCAATTGTTCTTTTGTTTTCTAGTTCCATTTTGAGACTAAATATGGAAAAACAAACTGTAGAAATGAGAAATGATTCCTATTTCTCTGTACAACCTAAAATGTTAATAGTATAATAAATTTCATTCTTATATAAGTATTTTGAATCACAAAAGGAATAACAACAAAACCGTAGTTGACCTCAAATTTAAGAACTATCCATACTTCTCAAATCATATATATGATCTAAGGGAATTAAATTTTGTGGTCTTAGAACTGACAGAAAAATTGTCAAGTATAAGCCACACTGAGATTCTTGACAACAATCAATTTCAATACAAGTTACAGGAAAAAACAAATCCACAGTAGACAACTTACATATTTCATTAAAAAATAACTAGGCAGGTGCTGTCCTGTACTATTTGGGTATCATATCTGCACACGTATCATATCTGTATACAGTGTAGGAACACATTACCTCCCCACGCACAAACCCAACACAAATGGCTGCTAAAATAATTCTTGAATATCTGATTAATTTTGAAAAGTTATTAAAATCCATTCTGTCTCTCATTCCTCATTGAATACAGATAAAGTAACTTCAGAATCCATAGGCTCTGGTTGCCCTGCAGCCTGCTTTAGCAGTGTGGTACAATAACCTGGGCCTGAATTTTCTAGGCCTCAGTGCTTGCCAACTTGATGTTTTGATACTCTAATGCATCTCAGCTAACTTCCATTAAGCTGTGTTTTGTGGGGTAGTATCCCAAGGTTAAAATGATTAAATAACTTTTATGGTTGATCAAATATAAGCCCTTATTATACACAGTAGGCAAAAAAAATCATACATTTTAATTACTTTGTTATCGAACATCTATGTATTTACACTTCATTCTTCGATAGTCATATTGAATTTAGTGAACCTTTTAAACACACATGAAGTATTAGTCTTTACCAAAAACAGCAGTTAAATAAGAACAGGACAGCAATAAATAGCATCCATATAATGGTGAGAATTAAGTATTTTTATTTTATGCCTTTGTGTAGTTACTTTAAATTTTTTCGATGCAACCAAATTAATTATCTGAGAGTTTGCGTTGTGTTTCTCACTTTGCAACCATGCACAAAATAAAGAAAACTGATCAATATTTGATCACAGTCACAGTGCATTAATTCAAAGTTCATTTTCAGTGGAATCACTACCATTATTCACTTTTGAGAGGCCCTACACAAATATGAGAAAAACATTCAATTTTCTTAGACCGAAAAAAAAAAAAAAAAACGGATCTTTAATATAGAAGCTTTAAAAATAATTGCATAGTTAAGACAAAAAAATTTTTATATAATATCCCTTCCTACGTGTTCATAAAAATACCAATGAGGTCTTGTTGTTAACATTAGAGTTTGTGCAAATATAAATTGTTCTTTTGTAAGGAGAGAAGTGAATGGTAAAAATACCTTTAATAAAATCATCTCTTGGAAATCCACTTATTATCAAAATGAAAAGCTATTTAAAATCTAGCCATTAACCTCTAGCACTTATGTAAAAGCAGATTTATTAGAATATGAGTGAAATGCCATTTTAGTAATTTACACTATAAATATTTCAAAATAAAAATATAACCCTTCATTTATTACAAAGGAAAGTGAATGTGTCAAAATTCACTCACAGTTAATTTTAATGGCAAGATGTTCAGATAATTATATTTTATAGAAAGACCAAAATATGCAATTAAATCTAAATAGATTTAATATTGCTTATGCCTTGCACTGGGTAAATTAAGCCACAGATCTTCTTTAAATAACTTACTTGTTCATTTTTACTTGCATTGTCTAAAATCTACTTGCTTAGTAAAATGCCACCTTGCCAACTTTGCCCAAGACCTCAAAGTGATGACATGGCAAAGCAAGAAGACTTCGGAACCCATTTTGGTTGCCTTGGAATTGTTTGTATTTGAGTTTTCTAGTACTATTTCCATGGAGAGAGACTCTAAATCAAAATATCAGTGTACAATTAATCTAAAGCACATTGAAATTGAAGCTTTCTGAGCTCGTTACAATGCGGCAGTATATAATTTTTATTCTTCTGACTACTTTATGGTCAGGGAACTATCTAATTTCTATTCATATAACTCATTTCCTCCAGAGTTCATTGGGTTTCGGTTTTGAATAACTCATGAACTTTGTTCTTAATATAAGTGAAAGCTACCAAACATAAAGCAAAGTTTTCCCCCAATGTGTGGATGCTCTCATGAGCAAAAAATGTAGTAGTTAAACCCAGAACATATCTTCCTTCAGTATGTGTACTTTCAAAATACACTCTTCCACTCTGCACTCATCGCAGCATGAGCTTGCTGTGTGAGAAATAACAACGATATCTCTGGTACTGCATTTTTTTTATTAGCACATAATCTATGAATTTAAGAATGTAATAGGTGCTTTATGTGATTGAAGGTATTTTGGTGCTTTAAATGTTACTAGGTAATTATGTTTTAATTTTAAAATATTTTGATAGGCATTTGGCATGCTCAGGGAACATGGTAAAGCATATTTATCTAATGTGATACATTCATACCTCTTCTTGGTCACCATCCTTGCTGTCTCATTCACATAGGAAGCCCTGGACCTAGAATCTGCCAAGTTGAAGGATCATGAACAAATTACCTGGTAATATTTTAGAGAAGATACCATGGGGGAATGTGTAACTTTGATTCAAAGTTAATTGGACCTGATCCAATCTGAAGCGCATCAGCAATGTGTGCTCAGCACACAACACTCACATAGCTGAGCTAGGCATCATGGGACGGCTTTGAAAAACTCACATGTTCCAGATTTGTATATCATGGTTTATCACACAGCATGAGTCAGAGATTCAGAAATGAAATTGAAGATCATTTTAACTTACCCTCCCACTTTTTTGAAATTCAAACATATGCAACAACTCTCAGATACTGAAGGAAGATATTCTCCTTGTCAGTTCTGGAAAAAGGCTTCTAAATCAATGAAGAAAATACCTGACAAGTAACATCCTGAAATGACCTTAGATACTCATTGATTAAAACAAAAAATATACAAGTGGCCTCAGAAATGACTCTACAGTTAAGGGCACTTTCTGCTCTGGCAGAGAACCCACGTTTTATCACTAACACCCATAACAGGTGACGAACAATCACGCTAGCTCCAAGGGTTCCACATGCTCTCCTGACCCACACAGGAACACACACACACACACACACACACACACACACACACACACACATACAAACTGACACACATAGACACATAACAATAAAATAAATGTTTTTTTCCTTAATTTAAAAATCTTCAAAGTCTGATCTCTTCTACTGAAGCACTGCCAATATCAAAGTGAGAGAGGGAATTCTTAATGTTCTCCATTCAAGATTTAAATCTTTTGAAAAATCAGATTTTTTAAATGTGTGTGGTATAGGATTTCTAGGGAAATTACATGACAGGAAATGCAAAGTTACACTGGAGTAAATATAAAGGCCAAAGAAACTGTAAATAAAAGTTTAAAGGACATATCATCAAACTTTAAATAGACCTTTCTCTGTCCCAGCTAAATTACAATTCTTGATGCTGTTTGCACCTCGTAGCCATTAAAAGCGTATGTGATTTAACAGCCCTTCTCAATAAGCTGTCTTTAAAATACCTTCCATGCATTACCTATCTGTAAATCTGCTTCCCATGCAGAATGTGGCAGCATTATGGAAATTTGTTAGTTCAGGGAAGATGGCGTGTACCATAGGCACGTCCATCTGCACTCTGTAAGATTATACCAAACATTGGAAGCAATCTCTCACCATTTATAACACTGCAAAATGCATAATTAAGATTAAGGGTTCACACTAACCTTTATTACGGATGGTGTGTTTCAGATTTGGAAGGGAGGTAAAACAGAAGTTGAGCGGTAGGATAACATACTAAGATGGCATCTTGTAAATTACAGGAAGTTGATTTGGTTTCCTACATTCAGATTGAACATATTTGTGAGATTATCAGATAACCATGTGCTCACTGAAGTGATGTAGAGAATTTCACACCCAGAAGTTGAATCTGTGCACGTGTATTTGGTTTAAATATTTCATTCTAAATCTGAAGCAAAGCAGAGGAATTCTGACAACAGAATACATATCAAGTTCATTAGAATTTATGTCTAGCTCACTGTATCTGATATGTATCTGAGTTTTACTAGTCTCCAAACAAGTTTAAGTGAGATGGACCATCAAGCAGATCTACAAAGCTACACACACACACAAAATGAAGAGCATATGTAACTATACCGTACATTCAAGTAGGTTCTCTGTGAAGCCAAACACTTAAAAACCTGCTGGGATTTGAAATGTGAATCAGTTTGGAAGCTTTTGCCACGAATTAGAAATATCAGAGTCTTCCTGGCATTCACAAAACACATACTGACTTGATTGATTTTTGTCACATTTTAGATTAATGCTAGTTCAAAATTACACACAGACATTCCTTGGAACAATCAATGTTCTTTAGAGTTTATCAATACAAAAAAATTAAAAAATATGAATTTGAATAGATTTCCCTCAGAAATTTGAACAAGCTAAAGCTTTTACATGTTTGAGTTAGTGTTTTGGAAATAAAAACATAATATGAAAGTTTGTAGAAACTATATAGCCATTATTATGTCTTTTTTCCCTAAACTTGATGAATTATCTTGTATATAACTAGTTATTTTATATGTTTTATTTTTAATATTATACTATAATCACATCATTTTCCCTTCCCTTTCCACCCTTCAAAATCTCCCATCTAGTTTCCCTGGCTCTCTTTCATAAAATGGCCTCTCTTTTTATTAATTGTTGTTACACACCTGCATACCCCTGTACTCCTAAATGCAGCAATGTAACCTGTTCAGCCTGTATAATGCTACCTGTATGTATGTTTTAAAGGCTGACCATTTGGTTATTGGGAAACCAATTGATGTGCTCTTGTATGAAAAAGGATATTTCCTCTTCTCTCAGCATAATTCCTAACTACAATCTAAATATTTGTCCTAATACTCACAGGTAACATTAGTATTTACCCCTCAAGGGAACTTCTCTTTGCGGTAGATGAAGGCCATGATAGAAATATACAACTAATCCAAATACAAAGTTACATATCCTAGTCCAAGGGATGTATCTGTAGAATAAATCCCACACCTGAGGCTCATCTCCATTGCCTCCAGGGGGCAATGAAGATGAAAAGTTGTAAGAGACAGAGAGTCAGAGAGTTTGCTGTGAAGCTGTAGCTTGTTGGAATATTAGAAGCTACATCTAAAAGGTCTCAACTACATGACTGCTTAAACATCGGCTGAACAAGGAAAGTAAAATAGACATCAGTGTGAAGAGATGAAAGCCCAAGATGGCTCGACCCTACACAAAGGACTATTGTTACTTAATTTTAAATAATATTTTGGGCAACTAAAATAGAAGTAAGCAAATTTATAAAGCTTAGAAATGAAGCTCTTTTCTGAGGCATGATTCTCAGTTTTAGATTAAGATGAAGCAAAATTATTAAGTTTTTTTCATGTAGAATCACATCTTATCATGTAAGTGTAAGAAAGAAAAATGCCAGTGAGTGTTTAAAGGTAAAACACCAATTTTTGGAATACCCATTGAATTATGTGGGCAACCATTCCATCCTTACTGTTCTGGTAATTACCTCGGACAGATCCATGGCAGCATGGACTGTGGAACACCAGGATGGTGTATGGCAGGTACCAAATACCAAAAAAAAAAAAAAAAAAAAAAACCCACATGGTGGATCTATAAACCACTTTGAGGTCATAAACCACTTTGAGGTCTCGCAGTCTCTTGCAAAGAAGGTAGCCCATGTTTGGCTATCTTCATGTCCACAGAAGAAATGTCCCATGAATACAGTCACAATACAGAGAAGCTCTAGCAGATCCAGCAAAAGTTACAATTGTACAAAGACCATGAAAAACACGAGCCGGGCCCCTGAATTCAAATGAAAACCAAGCCAAAAGTTCTACAGAAAACAAGAGACTCTTCTTTTATTTTCTTTACAAGGGCTGATTCCATCAGCACCCATTTGCAAAAAAAAAAAAAAAAAAAAAAAAAAAATTATCTTTTTATTCTTACAATCAAAACAATAGGGAATTTGCCAACTTCAAAAGTCTTAAAGATATACATATAATCATATTTATAACATAAGTAGCATATTTTAGGTATTTACATATTTTCTGCTCACAACCTTTAAACATCTTCCCTAGTGCAATGATGTCTTAAACATCTTTCTGTTTGCTCTGAATAAAGAATGAATTCTTTTTCCTCATGAGTCCTTCAGTTTTTACTAAACATGGCTATGCTAACAAAACATTGAAATGTGAAAAACCTAAGTGCAGCACTCATAATCATCTAGGTGTACCACAATCTCGGCATGAAATTCACATCTAAGCTACAATGTCTTTCTCAAGTTCTATATTTAATTAGGGAGGTTTTATCAGTGAAACAAAAGATGAAAGATGAGCTAGTCCCAAACTGAATTTCAGGGACAGTAGAGTAAAATGCTAGCTGTCCTTGCCTGATTCCAATCCTAAATTAAATATAAAAAGAAATTTAACTTGTAAATAAATGTATATAAATATACTTCATTCTTCTCTAAAGTAATCTATGTGTATATAGTTTTTCTGAAGTAAAAAAATTAAATATACTATAGTATAGGGAAGAAAGTTAGAAGGATGCATAAAACAGTCACTGCTTAAAAATATTAAATCAGTTTTAAGACTAAAGATATTAATTTTATAAAGTATTATGAAAATTCCTTCTCACAAGACTCAGGGCTCCTCAAGGAAGAGGAGGCAGAAATGTTGTTTGCAGCTAGAGGTAGTAGACATTGTAGAGTGAAAAATTATAAAGATCATTTTATAAAATATATACAGACTTTTCTTTAAAGGGCATGAAAAATATAGAAAGTTTTTATGACCCCTAGACCTGAGCAAAAGAATGCAGGTTCACTAGTTCCAAGAAAGCAGAACTGAATGTAAGATTTCAGGCCTTCACTGCCCCAGGACACATTCTGGGAGGAGTACATTATCTCTGAGTCAGAGGACACTTGTTGGGTTAAGATTCCTCAAGCTTCAGGGAAGAGAACCCACCTGTGGGTGGGGAAGGCTCAAAGCAGGAAAGAAAAATGCAAGTCATCTAGGTGGGGCTGAGAAACTAGTAACCATAATGACAGGATAACAACTGAGAAATAGTTGAGGAAGTGACAGGGCAAGACCACATTTTGAGAAGAATGAGTATACAGAGTGTTTTCCACATGACCCTGACTTAAGTTGGGTTCCTCTGGAATTCTCTGCTATTTTTATGTTATGTATCCTTGGCAACCCCTAACCCCCCTCCTCAGTAAGTTTGAAAAATGCAGGTGAGAAGAAAATGTAATTAGGGAGTAAGAAACAAATTGGAAGTAATTTCAGGCAGGAATCTAAATCTTAGGCTACAACAAAGAAGTAATTTCAGGTAGGAATCTAAATCTTAGGCTACAACAAAAAAGTAGGCCTCAGGTATAAAAACGACTTTGGGCTAGGACAGGGAAGTAGGCTCAGATATTTTGGTCATCCTTAGATGCCCTTAGAAATAGTGATCACAGGACTGTTTATTGTTTTGCTTGTTCTTTGACTATTTGTTTATTGTCTAGCTTGTTCCTTGACTATTTGCATCTATTGTATTGCTAATTCCTCAACCTAGAACTGACCTTAATACTTGCATGTAATTAAAATGGTATAAAAGCAGATTGGGAAAAAAAACAGAGGGAGAGAGAGAGAGAGAGAGAGAGAGAGAGAGAGAGAGAGAGAGAGAGAGAGAGAGAGAAATTAGAGGGGGCAGATTTGATCAAAACATTACATGCATGCATAAAATTTTGAAACAATAAAAGAAGTATCTTAATATACCTAAAGATTCAGTGCTGATATGGAGAAGAAGGAAAAAAAAATCTATTGACAAATTTGTATTCTACTCTGAATGAGTCTTTATTGTTAAAATGAGAACAGCTGTTTGCCTTAAAGTTAGCTTAACTAAGTAATAAAGAAGGCCTAAGTGGGGAACATTTGAATCTCACTAAGAAGAGGAAATAGAATAGACTTGGGGATGGGTGGATGGAGGGAGGGAATTGGGTGGGGAAGGGGTTGGGAGGGGAACAGAGGGATTAAGTGGGGTTGAGGACAAAGGGATAGAATTCAAATTGATGGAAGGACATCTATGTGACAAGCTAGAAACCTAACACAATTGGAAACTCCCAGCAATCTATAAGGGTGAACCTAGCTAAGACTGCTAGCAATGGGAGATACAGGACCTAAAAATGCCATCTCCTTTAACACAAAAGACTTCCAATGAAAAGACTGGGATATGACCTCAGCCCCAAAAATTTGACCTACAATTTCTCCTACCTACAAGGAGTGCAGGGATAAAGAAGGAGCAGAAATTGAGGCAATGGCCAACGAATGACTGGTTCAGCTTGAACCACATGCCATGAGAGAGCCCACTCCTGAGACTATTAATGATATTCTTCAATACTTGCAGGCAAAAGCCTAGCATAACTGTCATCTGAGAGGCTTCATCCAACAACTGATGGAAACAGATGCAGAGACCCACAGCCAAACATTGGACAGAGCCTAGGGAATCCAGTGGAATTGGAGAGGAAAGCTTAAAGGAGCCAGAGAGGTCCAGGACACCACAGAGAACATACAGAATCAACTAATCTGGGTCCACTGAGACTGAACCTCCAGAGAGCATGCATGGGATGGACAAACTAAGCCTTCTGCACAGATGTAACGGTTGTGCAACTAGGTCTTCAAGTGGGACTCCTAACAGCAGGAACAGGCAATGGCTGACTCTGTTGCCTACCTTTGGATCAGTTTCCCCTAACTGGCCTGCCTTGTCTAGCCACAATAGAAGACACTCCTAGTCCTACTACAACTTGATATGCCAAGGGCAGTTGATACCTATGGGAAGCCTCCTCCTTTCTGAGGAGAAAGGGAGGACTGGAGTACAGAGAATGTAGGGTAATAAGGAGGGACTAGGAGGAGAGGAGGGAAGGGAAGGTGAGATCTGGATGTGAAGTAAATAAATTAATTAGTAAATAAAAAGAATATTTTATTCTTAAATTTAAGTAAATAAGTTTATTTGGGTGATCTATTTACATATTACAAATACTTTATATGTATTTAAAATAAATCAGCCAGATTTATTAATAAGTGAAGAAAAAGCATTGTGCTTTGAGTCTATTCCTTATATACTATTTTATTTCATTGTATTATTTTTCTAGCTCTCTGGACAACTCTGGCTTAGGATTCAACATATAATCCACACTGGCATCAAATTCATTATAATCCTCTAGCTTCAGCCTCCAAAGAACTGGGATTAGGACATGAGCAACCATGTTCCACTACTTGAGATTTTTTTAAATTCCAAGAAAGCAGAAAACTGTATTTGAATTACTGAAAAAATAAAGGGAAACATTTTAATTTGTAAAAAAATATATACACATATACGTTATATACACATACATATATATACATTTAAGAGGTGTGCAGTAGAATGACTTAGCAGTACCAAATACATTTCAAGGCAAGCTATATATAGACAATATGTGGCCAAAATTTTTATTCAAATGTATAAGATCTATTTGATTAAAATGTGTCTTTACACAACTATGTCTTTTGGGTCTCAGTACATTGGCTATTATTTTCTAAAAACACCTTTGTAATATTTGGACATATAGCATAATTAAAGCAAAAATATTTTTTAAAAAAATCAGCCCTCAGACAAATGGTGTCATTAATAATTTATCTGCTCCAACTCCTCTGACCTATTTTAGATGTAAGTTGGGTTGAATCCATGTGACAGAAATCCTGATACTCTTGGGTATGTCCAAGGAAAATAAAAAAAAAAATCACAGTATTACTTGCAAATACAAGAAAATGAATTTTATTACAAGTGTTTAGTCAGAGAAGCAAGCCTTTTTTTTACATGCTGAGCAACACAGAGTCACCAACCAACTGGTGAATGACCTGTGCCAGTGCACCTAATGCTTGGTCTCACAGTTGCATTAAAGCGAAACTGCCATTCATGAACCTTTGCTCTTTATTCATTGGCCTAATTGTTGACTGGTACTCAGGGCAGAGATGTGAATCATGTTCCCCCTTTCTTCTGCTCCTCAAATGGGCACCCAACTAGTACTATTATAACAGAAAAATAAACATAAACTTTCCTCACTAACATCTCCTCTTCCATTTCTGTTCCTCTTCTAGAGGGTACTGTCCATTGGATTTCCATCTGGGCTCTTGTCATGCACTGGGGCTGCTGCTGTAATTGCTCTTCTCTCACACGCCTACTCTCTACTTCCAGATCAGAGAAGCACACTGCAGACACTTGCCTGAAATATTATTTTGAGAGCATCTTTGCATGTGCAAGAAGGATGTGCTCTAGTTTTCTGTTTAATGAAACTTCCCTCTAGTATTCTGTTAAATGAAACCTCCCTCTAGTATTCAAAGAAAATTCAACTCATCTCAGAATGGTCTTCTCACTGTTCTTGACAGCCCTGCCCATATAATGTCTCCTCAACTCAGGAGAGCATGCCATTGAACATAAGTTCTTTGTGCCCTATGGTTCTGTCTGGTTACAACAGGTCTCAGAAGAATGTCTTCCTGTGTGGACTTTAGAAACAGCCATACTTCACAGGTAAGTGCCAAGCTAACCCTTCAGTTTTCTGCTGGAGCATGCTTTTCTCTCATCACTTTGTATTACAACAAAGGGAGTTCTGCATCTCTCTATGGCAGTTAGCATCTACTACAATGAAGTGCATCCTTACACATCCTGTTAGAAGGATTGGATAATATAATCCAATAAACAGATAATATTCCTTTTTGCATTTTTTTTTCTGTAGAGGCAATCCACAGATAAAATTTGGGGCAAATACTTCAATATATATAACACCCATTTGTAAATGATATGTGTTCTACATAACAACAAAATGTTATTATGAAGAAAGCATTGTTATTAATATACAGATAGAGGAAATTTGGAAAATAATTAAAATTGGATAGAAATAAAACTTTTAATAATTTATTTTCATTGCTATAAAGTCACCTGGATTTTGAGACCACTGCCATTAGTGGTATAAAAATTTAAATGACTTTCAGGGTCTTAATCAATTTATAAGCCATATACAAAGATTTTGTACAAAATACATAAAAGGTGATCTGAAAAATGCAAAATAAAGTTCTGATTTTAATTCTTGAGCTCCCTACTAACCTTAAAACAGTAGGGCTTATACACAACTGTTATTTCATGAATATGCTTTTAAATGAGTAAAAATTAGGAGTTTGCTTAAATGTTTTCCCAAAGGTTGTTTAGTTATATTGCTTAGGCATTTTAGTAGTTTTCCCCTAGTTGACATATACTTTTATATCCTTCTCTGAATTTTACTAGACTTATATGAGAGAAGTTATGTAAGAGAGAATCATTTCTCAGTTGGTTCCTCTATGTCAATCACCTATGCTCCAGGACCTACTCTTGGTACCAATGAGACAATACTGAACTGTAATTTCTATTCTTAGTAAGTTTATCTCTCTTTAGGAAAGAATATGACAGAAAAGGAAACATAAACTTTGTAAAGAAATTCAAATTATTTGAAAACTGTAGGGAAGGAGTGGGCCATTATCAAATTAAGTGTAGAAAAATAACCACTTTGAGGAACAGAGTAATTAAGCTGCCTTGTGAAAACAGTAGAGGGGGTGGGAGGAGGAAGGGAGACAGACAAGAGAAGAGACAGACAGACAGAGAAGAGAGACAGACAGAGAGAGAAGAGAGAGAGAGAGAGAGAGAGAGAGAGAGAGAGAGAGAGAGAGAGAGAGAGAGATGGAGTAAGTACAATGGAATTAAGGGAATGAGGAGATTTGCAATGGGAAGCTAATACAGTAATAACCAAGGTTTAGTGAGCAAGAGACGGCAACATGAATTTCTTCCAAGAGCTTCAGGATCAGATAGATTGGGCTCCAATACTAGTTTCTATAAGTATGATGACTTCAGAAAAGTTACATGCAAAGGGTTCATTAAAACCTTTTTATCATCTATGTGTGCAATCAACTTCAGCTTAATATGATAACCTAATAAAAGTAGGAATATTAACTATATCACTGTGTAATATTGCTTGTAGTGAAGGACCACTAGCCAAAAGTTTTAGGCATATAAACAAATTAATAATACCTGTCTAGAAAGCCATACTTTGATATCTCTGTAGTTTAGTAACTGATGTGACCCTGAAAGCTCTTCATATAAATAAAAGATATTTATTTCTTGGGATCATGAAATTTCTCACTCAGAGGTATGTTGAAGATAAATGGTATTTGTGATGATTCTTAGTCCTCAGAGTAATATCTGTTGGACCAAAAAATAGACAGGCTCATGGATGCCACTGAGCAGAGACCCTGCATATTGAAGTCCATGATCACTATCTTATGTTTTAATTATCTTAGAATCAGTGTAGCATATGGTAGATTTCTTTAGTCTAGACATTTAGCTCCTTATGGCCACGGTGACTGAACCTGCTTCCTTACCTGTTAAGCAGGGATAATGGTTAACACTGGCTTACTTTAAGAATTATATAGATATATAATTTAGTCATAGTACTCTAGTGGAGCATGAACATCAGACAGTTGTGGAACTGAGTTATTTTTAACACTCACCTTACTATTCCCATGAAGAAACCGTAACATTAAGAGATGGCTGTCTTACTTGGCTGAAATTGCTTGAGAATATCAGAGTGAATATATAAGCCTCCTTTAGTGTCCTAGTTAAGGTCTGTATTGTGTGCTACTTTTGATGCACTTGAGACAGCCCAAGTTCCTTTATGTAATCCATGGCATGAAATACACAGAGGTAACTAAAAGCTTTAATCGTTCTTGCTGGCAAACTTTAAATTGACCTCAAAATGAGAAACTGGTGAGATGGTCATCTACTCTATTCTTTCTCATCATTTCATACCTTCCAGATTATCAGTCCATTAATCTATGTAAATTGTATTCAAACTTCTACTTCATAACCATCACCCTCATCACCAGTCACCCCCACCATTACTAGTAGAGTTGCAACTGTGTTACCCCATCTCACCATCAGTATGTACAACCCCAACTCGCTCATCCTTCGGACTCAGCAGCTTTTAACTTCTTTACACAGAAAATGACAGAGCCATGACTACGTCCACAAGCATCTAAATAGCCAAATCTAACCATCTAGTTATTTTATGAATAGAAAAAAAATTGAATTCAATCTGGTTTGTTCAGATGTCAGCAGAAATGTTCCTGTGAATGTAGCATCTATTGCGGCTGATGAAGTCTTTAAGACCATCGGCGTATTGTAATAATGTGCCTGCGAAGAAATTGCAAGAGAAAAATATGTTCGCATTAGAGATGAAAATGTACTGAAGTGAAGGGTTCTTTACAACTTTAAAAAAAAACTATATCATCACCTCTTTGTGTAGTGCTCTTGTTATGAAGGCTGTGAGTAGTGCTTGCTTCTACTGCTCCTCAGGAGGTGACAGACTAACTGAACATCGCTCAGAGGTTTTCAGAGAAAAGTATAATTTCTTTGAATGATATATGAAGTAGGAGCAGAGAGAAAAAAATGACTGGGACAGGGAAAAAGTGGAGGTGGAGGATGCAAAAGAGGGAAGAGAGGAGTAATGTATTACATAATGGCTTTGGGTACTGCAAACCCGGGTACACATGAACCAAGCAAAGGTCAGTGTAAAGTAAGAATTGGAGAGGCAGAATAGCCATCTTGTGAACAAGTGACTTGAACACTGAGAAATGACATTTTTTTTTATAGGTATGTCTTTATATGTCTTCATGGAGGCGGGAGTTATGTGTATGCAGAATGTAAGCTGACATTGGATATCCTCAGTTGCTTCCCACCCTATTTATTGAGACAGGGTCTCTCACCTGAAACCAAAGCTTGCTCAGAGACACCCACACTCTACCTCCAGAGACCTATGATTAGATATAAACTGCCACACCTACCTAGCATTTATAAACGTGGTAGAGATTCAAACTCAGATCTTCAAATTAGCATGGCTAGCTCTTCATTGACTGAGCCATCTTCTCAGCACCAGTACGTCCCCAGACAAATATGTTTCCCACACATTGTAATGTCCCTGCCTTAAGAAAATATTTCTGTCGGGCATAGGTGGGAGAGGAAATCCTTGGTCCCATGAAGGCTGGACGCCATGTGTGGGGGAATTCGAGGGTAGGGGGTGGAGGGGGGGAGAGGTGGGGGAACATTCTTATAGAAGCAGGAGGAGGGGGGATGGGATAGGGAGTTTATGGGTGGTGGGGAATGGGTAAGGGGATAACATGTGAATTTTAAATAAAATATCCAATAAAAAATAAAAAAGAAAATATTTCTAATACTAACTTCTTTGTGACTACTATATAATGAAAACAGTTTTATGTATTTATGAAGATCTGAATGTAGAAAACAATACTAACTCAAAACTATTAAATTTATTATTAAATATTTCTTTAATCTTCATTACATTTATCTTCATAGCTCCTCAACTTATCCACCATCGATCCAGTGTCCTTATTAATCTATTGAATTTTATCATTAGCCATATTTATAGGCTCTTCATAAGTTCATAATTTTCTATAACGTTCATTACTATAGTTAAAACATTTTCAAGTTGAGAAGTTCAAGCATTTGAGCATTATTGATTTCATCCACCCTTCCAGGTTATTTATGGGCCCACTTTCTCCCTCCTCTTTATTTTCAACTGACAAAATTGAAGCAGCACCTTGGATTCAGTTCACCCTTTTAGGCAGTGTTAATTCACTCAGCTTTATTTTCTTTTTAGCCCTTTATAGCCCGTTCAAATTAAAAACTAACATTCAATACCCCATGTGTTTTTCTTTTATTCTTTTTTCTCATTTCCATAATGTGTCCATTTTGTGATCCTGTTCATTGACGGGTCCCCATGACACAGTCACAGGAAGCTGCATTTCCACCAGTTTCTGACTTATCATGAGACAGAGAACGTGTTCTAGTTTTTTTTTTCTTCTGGCCCCAGAATTCCAGTTGTATTCTACTTCCCGAACTGTTCTCTGACTTAGATTTTGATAATCTCATTTCTACATCTATTTACACATATGTTCTAGGAAGCCTAATTGTAGAGGCTTAAGTGAGTGAAATGTTGGGTGTATCAGTTGGAGACCTAATTATACTAGGATAATATATGTGCTATTCTGGACTTGTACTCATAATGTTTGTATCCTACTCATAAATTTCTAGGCAATTGAAACTCCACATGGAATCTCTCGGCCTCTCAAGTTTTCAACACATGACTTTCAAGGGCAGGTTGAACTTTAGATTCATTTTGTCTTGTTGGAAGGAGAAACAGTACACTGAATATATTCTCTACATCTGATTAAAGCATTTGTCATACTACTATTTATGCTAAATAGGAACGTTTAGCAAGGCCAAAGTTATTTGTTTGGAAAGCAACATTACTCTATAATGCCACATACGTAAATGTATTAAAACAACATAACATAGTTTGGTTAATAGACATAAACATGAACAGAGGAAAACAGGTTGCTTGATTTGGAAAAGCTGAAGTATTGTTTTCATATCTAACACCCTGCCATGAACTTCAGCTGGCAGCCATATAAGATTATTATAGAAATTCCAAAACATGAAGTCTTCAGAACCATGTTTTTTGAAAAAGGCTGGATGACCTCAGCATGGAAAGTGTGGGGAGTCCTGCAGATAACGGAGAGAAAATTATAATGTACCAAGACATCAAGAACCTGGACCCTTGGACTGTAAAATGACTGTTTGATCATTCTTGCTGTCAGGTTGACCCAAAAGCAGAGGTTTCGATGCAATGCTATTTCTTAACAGTGAAAACTAGACACATCAAATCATTAATTACACATCCCTTCTTTCTATCTTATAATATTAATTTTGTTAGAACACATGATGTAAGTGATGTGAAGAGCTTTTGGGCATTTAAGAATAAAGCTTTAGGCATTTAATCTTGAGATGATTATGGCTGTAAATTTCCCACTGGGCCCAGTCCAAATACATATTTTAACATTATATTATACTTGAAAGATAATATCTTAGGGTTACCATTTCTGTGATGAAACACCTTGACCAAAAGCAACTTTTGAATGAAAGGGTTCATTTCGCTCACACTTCCATGTAACTGTTCATCATCAGGGCAGAAACTTATGCAGGGCAGGAACCTGGAGACAGGAGCCGATGCAGAGGTCAAGGAGGTATGTTGCTTAATGCCTTATTCTCCAAGGCTTTCTCTGCTTGCTTTCTATGAGAACCCAGGGTGGCACTACCCACAATAGGCTGAACCCTCCCACATCAACCACAATTTAAGAAAACACCCCACAGGCTTGCCTATAGCTCAATTTGTGGAGACATTTTTATCAATTGAGGCACCCTCTTCTCTGATGACTGGCTTGTGTCAAGCTGATATAAAACTAGCCAGCACAGATTATGTAGTCACAGGAAGCTATACTTAAAAGTATTGGAATTTTTGATATTATTTTAATAATGAGTTCACTGAGTCTGACTTTGTTTTTGTCTAGTGCATATGTATATATGTGTGTGTTTATAGGTGTCTATATGTGTTTGTGGCCATGTGTATGTGTGTATATGGGTGCACAATTATTATATGAGAGGCCAAAACTTGATGATGTTGGGTGTCTCCTGTGTTTCTCTTGATATCATATTTTGAGACAAGTTCTCTCACTGAATGTGGAGCTCACGGATTGACAGTACCTGCAAGAGTTCCAGAGCATGCATATATACATTATACATATACATATAAATATACATCACATACATCATATACATATATCATAGACATGTACATGTACATATACATGTGATATATATATATATATATATATATATATATATATATATATATATATATCAGAAACCTGTTGGTAAAACAAAATTAATAGTCCTCACAAAATTGAAACAAGATATTATTTGTGATAAAAATAGTTGTATTTTTAATAGGAAATCTTTTTATAATTGAAACATTTAAAAACAGGGTAAGTATACTCTCTTCAAAGTCAGTATACAAAGATTCTAAAGGGGTTTGTGAACCTAGCTCATTATCCAAAATCTGCCTCTAGTTTTCTACAAGAATTTATCTTTTAGGTTTTCTATTTTATTAAATTAATGCCCTCACTTCCAAGACTTCAGAGATAAAATGCTAGGTATTGATCACAATTTTTAGTTATAATTTAAGATCCAATTTTTAATCTCATGAAGAATATTGTCAGTGTCCAAATATCGTGTACAGCTGGTGGCTGCCATTTTGGACAACACATAATAGAACATTGTGCTTTCACAGGAAGCTTTTTTGAAGAGTGATGGCTTTTAGTAACATTTGACGTCAATTTAATTTATGTTATTTCATTTTACTTTTAAAAATATAGTACCAACTATTCAGAAAATCAGTTCAAAGTGGTAGATAATTGCTAAATTCTGTATTTGTACAAATTTTATAGCAAGAGTATAAATGACAAAGTTATTATTAAGTAATGAAATAATTCTTGTGACTACATAATCTTTTAAATATTGGCTTCATCGATAAGGAACTATGAATCTGTCTTTCTGGCTCCAGCGGGCATGTTTCTATGCTGGTGCAGCTGACAGCTTCTGATTTAATTTCTAAACTAAGATTAAAATTTGTCATTAACTATTGGAAGTAAGGAGCAGAATTTTCTACTCTGTCTGTTAAATCAATCCTGTTAACCCAATTTACAGATGAAAAACTAAAAATTCATAATTATCATCAGGCGCAGTGACTCACACCTATAATCTTTGCATCAGGGAGCCTAGTTGGAAGATGGCCAGGTGTTCTCAGGCTAGATTAGGAGTGAGATCCTGTCTCAAAAAAACAAAACCAATCAAACAAAAGAGAAACAGTCTAACAAGAAATGGTACTTCCCATGGCAACATTCTGATTTAGCATTTAAATATATTACTTTCATCATATTGAGAACTCAACTGGCCACATTTCATTTAGAAGTAAGCTTTGCTTTCAGATATACTAAAATTTCAGCATAATGAACTGCGAACTTTGAAATGGCCTAACACAGCTGCCTATTAATTTCAACCAAATTGCAGTGCTTTCTTTTGGCTCCTAGCCATCCCTCTCCCATCACCCAGGTTTGGGTTTTACAAAACTGTGACAGTATTTGTAAAAATGCCCAACCCAGTAAAACCTAGTCTCTCAAGGTGAAAATTATACTGATGGACCAAAAATTATTCATCTTCCTTTTAAAAATGTACACGATTGTGTTTTTCATGGCAAAATTCAATCTACAATATAGTCATCCCACATTGTTTTCTCAAGTCAAGTGAATGACTGTAGGAAAACGTGCTATCCTTAATAACTAAGTAAAGTGTTTTCTATTAACCAGAGTCACTTATTTGTTATGAAGCCTGGTGAATACATATGAATATCCATCCCTGCCTACGCATCCTGTAAGATACTTTAAGTAGAAAAGGAATAGCAATTATATTTCCATCAATATAGTCCATGTGGTGTGTTATGAATAGACTTTTGTTTTATCATGGTGTCCTCTTGGTGTTTCCTGTTCTTAACCATAGCCAGCCTAGAAAGGTTGACTGATTCATTCTCTCATCCTTTCAACATTTTACAGATCTGTGATTGAAATCTGTTAAATATCTGGCTAAAAAGAACGTGCAGTCTTTGGTCATGATGAGAGAACACTCTATGGTGGACTGAATTTATTGAATAAAATTAGTAAAGATAGATTCAAATTATCCCAGAATGTTGAAGAGAAGATTCCTAATTCAACTTCTTGATGAAGGTTAATTCCATATTTACTCATATGTTTCCTATATAGATGCTAAACAAGAAACAGCAGGAGTGGGAGGAGGCTTTGCTCATTTATGTTAGACAGGATATCCTAAGATAGTTCAAAAAAGAAAAAAAAATAAAAGGATGTTTTTTGTTACAAGTTTTTTTTTTTTTTTTTTTTTTTTTTTTTTTTTTTTTTTTTTTTTTTTTTTTAGTGTAAGGACTGATAACTCCCTTCTCTCCTACACTCCCATGAAGTGTGTGTGTGTGTGTGTGTGTGTGTGTTGTGTTTATTAGAGGTAGCATTCACTCTAATGTGCCAGATGTGTGGTAGATGTCTGCATGCTCAGATCACAATGTACAGAATGTATAGATGGGCAAGTGCTGTAAGGAAGAACCCTATAGTTAACTATTCACTGGATAATTTCTCCCCAGGTTTTAAATTTTTTGATATCACATGGCTATTTGAATCGTGACAATCACTGTACATGTGTAAAACAAATTCCTCTGTTGAAACAGGTCTGCATGGGCATCAGAAAACTGTTTTTCTTGAGTGACTCACTAAGGGGTGCAAGGTTCTGTTTTAGAAATTTTTAGTTCATACTACCTGGACTTGAGTGAAAGAAAATGGACAACCTTTAAAAGAAAGTTCAATTAATAGTGATAGAGACCAGACATTGTGGTGCATAACATTGAATCCCAGCACTCAGGAGGCAGAGGAAGGCAGATTTCTGTGAATCTGAGGCTAGTGAGTTCCAGGCTAACCAGACCTACATAGTGAGACCCTATCTGCATGCAGTGGTAGGAAGAGGAGAGGTACAGAGAGGAGATGCTAGGGAGATAACTCAGTAGCTAAGATCTCTTGTAGATTCCTCAAACCCACATGAAACAAACTGTGCACACATTCGGGCATGCTTCTATAACTCCTGTTTTGTGTGGGATAGTGACAGGAGGGTTACTGGACTTTACTGACCTGCTAGACTATCAAAAATGATAAGCTCCAGTTTCAGCAACCTTGTATCAAAGGAATTAGACAAATGTGGTAGAGCAGGTGACCTGGGGCCCTGCACTGGCCTCCACACTTGCTTTCACACAAACATGTATGAGTGCACATGGGCACAAATCACACACAGCACACACGTGCATGCATGCACGCATGCACCCCTACACACTGAACACGGCTGCACCCTCACACAAGTGATACAAAGTTGTAGTTATAAAAATTGATACTCAACCTTAGTAAGACAGGCTGACACAAATACCATGTTGATGTTTATTTTGTTTTATACTGTTCTCATTATCTTTACTTAAATAATTGGAATAAAGTAATTAAATAGACACCCTAGGTGAATACATGGAGCCAAATATACTATATGATTCAATCTTGTCATGTTAAGAATTTGAAATGATTGTCTATAAAAAGTCTAAATTACCAAATAATTACTATGCATATGATACATTACTCTAAAAAAGTTCTCAAACAGACAACATAATCATAAGAAAATTCTAATACATAACTACTATTATGAATATTTAGCATGGCAAAACCACAACCACTATCACCAAGTTATCTTCAATCTCAAAGTTACATAATTTACTTGAAATACGAAAGCTGGTTCAAAATGTGAATCCGTGAAGCTATATTTTAAGGTGTCCTTTTATAAACAGCACAGGCAACAACTCCAATGCCTACAGGCACCAGGTAGGATGTATCAATGTGCACATCAGGCGAGACAGCAACTGAAATCACTATACAGCATACCCTTGTCTAAATAGAAAAGGGCTATTTCATGAGTCTTTGCTGCCGTGTATAAATAGAGATGAATCTGAAAAATCTTTCTTAAAAAAATCCTATAACATCTGATTCTTCAATGATGCTAATAATTAAAACTTCAGTACAAAATCTTTGCAGATGGCATTGTCTGAAGAGCCTCAATATGCCTCCCCTGATGATGTGCTCATGACAATGAGAGCAGAAAAATACCCCCTTTTGTAAGTAAGGATGTTAGCAGTCAAAAGGAGTAATTAATGTGCTAAAGAACATGTGGGCTAGCAAAGCAGTGGTGCTGTGATTTGAACTCTCCAATTGGTCTTCATGCTCTCTTTCATTGTTATAACTATACTGCATATGTCTAGAAGTTAAGGAGAAATACAATTCTGCCATCATACAATGTGTTTCTATTCTCTTGCATAATTCTGTCCCAGCCAATGAAACACCACCAGACTTGCTTTCGAGCCACAGTCATGACTTGGGGGGCTGCATCGAACACTAGTTCACGTGAGTGGAAATCACAGGATACTTTCCAGTAGGATAAAAGGGTAAATTGGGGGATAAGAATGGGTACTTTGCCTTTTAAATTTTCATATTCTAATTCTGTTAGTTATCAGACTTAGTGCACAGCAGCTTATCTGACAAGAAACTGCCCTTTTGGGCATGCTTTAAACAAGAGATGTCTGATTTCCTCATATGTGGGTCCAGATGGTCCTTTTTGCTCTATGTTGAAACCAGGAGGCAGAGAGGCCATTTCTAAATCAGAAACAATGAAAGTAATGCAGGATGGAGACGGGTGAGATTGGCCAATGTAATGTTCTCAATCAGATTATACTTTAAAGCTAATTCCCTGTTACTGACATGAGCAACTGACAAAGAGTAGAAAGAGGCACGATTTAATAGTGATTTTGCTAGAGGAGCTATTACATGTAACTAGCAGACACTAGATAGATGCTACAGCCAGGCAGACTCTGTGATTAAATATAGAAAAGCAAAGAGAGGGCTAACAGAATGAACCAAACAGGAGGCTAATGTTCTACTTGAAATATACGATTTCTTTCTTCCAATTTAGAATTAATTCCACACCAAAATTTTGGACCTTTTATATGGGAATTACATGGCAATTAAGGCAGAATATGAGAGGGAGAAAAAGTATATATATATATATATATATATACTTTTCATATATACTTTTTCATATATATATATATATATATATATATATATATATATATATATATATATATGAAAAAAACTGAGGATAAGCAGTCCAGACGGGGTGGATCACACTAACTGCAGTATAAATACTTAAACAAAAGTTTCCTAAAATGCTCAATTTACAAAACCTTTTTGTTAGCAGCTTCAAATTACAACATCTGCTATTTTCATAGGATATTATAGAGCCATTTATTATGGTATTCAACAAAAAGAAAGTACCTCAAAAGACATTTTTCTCATTTGGAAGTACAATTACTTTGTAAGTTAAAATTTGGAAAGCATCCCAGTTTCAAATGATGTTGCTGCACATGTCACTTCAGAGAGGAATCCACTGCAAGTTAACTCAGTTGACAAGGTCACATTTAGACTTCTTTTTCTTATTTTTTTTTTTATATATTATATATGTGATATATAGCACTGGAAGTTGTTATAGAAATCCATTACTCAGATCCAAGATATCCTTGTGATGGACTATTACTTAATAAAACAACCCCCTAACGACATTTAAGAAACAGATCTGCGATATTTATAATGGCCTAAGGAATGTGAACAAAGCAGAGTGGCTGAGAGATTTGCATGTTGAGTCAAATTGTTCATATGTGAAGACTGGGTCTGGTAGAAATGTGTTGGGTTAGAGTGTACACCTTGGAAGGGCCTGGCCACATTCAGAACTTGCCACTTCTCAATTTACTGAAGGCCATCAGTCACTTACTAAGCTTTCTTGAGCCTCTATTTATCCATCTAGAGATAGCAGTATCTATCTCAGAGTCACCAACCTAGGCCCCGTTTGTCAACTATTGCAAGAATTACCCATAAATGATTTGCTCTTAAAGAAATGAGCAGTTGGTAAGGGACAGACATGGTTTCATAATATAAGAGAAATATATTTTCAATAAATGGCTGAGGACATGACCCACTGATAGAATATATACATGTCCAATATACACAAAGCCCAAGGTTTGACTCTCAGAGTGGTCCTTACATACCAAATAAACATGATATGTTAGAAAGAAATTAAGCATAAAATCTTTTGTGCTTATGCTTGACTTAACCTGTACATCTTTTTCTGTGGGAAGAAAATAAGAATACGGAGATATAGCAATAACTATGTAATCTGATTTGTATTAAAATATTACATAATTACTTTTCTAAATTGAAATCCTTCAATCAACCTTATTTCTCTTTTGGCTATAGGTTCTTGACTCTGGTTTTCAAAATAACTTTATTTGTTCATACTCACTGATGTCACTCCAAACTGCATCTGACTCATCTATAGTCTCAGAAGAAATCCCCCAAACTTTAGGTCTACAGTTGCAACATTTCTAGGGTACGAACACATCTTCCTCAGCAGAAGCTAGGCCCTGATAGCTAGGCACATTGGTCTCACAGATATTGCTGCAGTGATTTAATATTGTAGACAGCTATTTCTTTAGCATGATCATGAATTTTTCAGCATCTATTTTCAAAGAGGTTCTACGTGCTCCCCTTAAGCTCCTTTCTGAGTTGCTCTTCTCACTGAACCTCGTGACCTTGCTTCACCTTGGCGCCACCATGTTGGGAGTCTTATCTGGTGGAACATATTTGGAATCCATACACATAAGTATATCTTCATTCAGCTTGCTCAGTATGAGTCAAGTATTTGCATTCTGCTCTTTCCTGATACTTGAATATTGAGGTTTATTCTTAACCAGTATCTGGCTCCAATGGCTTTAGAAACTGCAACTCTCATTTCCCCTTGTCAAGGAACCTATAATGCAATTCTATCTGAATTCTATTTCCACCTACTTCTCTTTCTTCCCTTTTTCTTAGCTAAATAAATAATAGCCTCACAGAAGGACAGTCTATAAGGTCAGTCTCCATCCTCATCACCTACACCAGACACCGACTGCTGGTTTGTTTGTTCTTCTATGGCTTCTCCTCCATCTTTATTAGATGATTACATATGGCACACCTTTTAAAAATATGATGTCAAGGTTCAGAAAGGAGAGGCAATGAGGAGAGATGAACAATGCAAACGAATCTATTTTGATTTTCTCTTTACCGCTAAATACAAGACTTAGTCTCCTCTGAGAGATTTATGAGGCTTCCTACCATAAAGGAGGCTGGATTACGGCTATGCTTACTTTATAAAATGAAATTCTGCCATCACAGACAAGGGTTCATGGCTGTAATTATGTCAATGCTCTTCCCAGTCGATGTGTCTTGTACAGCTGAGGCAAACCCCCTCTCTCACGGGCAGGAAGGCCATTTCATAAGAAGTCTAAAAGCTCCCACAACTTTGTGTGACCTTGCATTGAATAACACTGGAAAATTGATTTGGCTCTAGCAATAAAAGACCGTCTGCATTATCTGCATTCTAATTATAATTAATATAACCAGAATAACTGCTGTATTATTTACGATCAGTGCTATGGTGAGCACACTGTAATAATAATCTGCTACATAATTTTTTATTGATCTGATGGCTTTATTGCAGAAAAAAACAAAATGCTACCCCCACTGTATAGCTAAAATCGCCTTTCTTGACATTAGTGTTTAGACAGATTTTCATTCAACATTTCTTCAGTATCATCAAATTCTTATAGTTTTAATATTTCAGCAAGTGAGATGTTATGAGGGATCTTTCAATTTTCCTTATTGAAAAGAATTGAGTAATGGTATAATTCATCCAGACTGGGTCTTCATCTTTCCATTATTGAATATTATTAATTCCCAGGCACTGTGGTTGTCACCCATTGATTAACAGAACTGGAATGAGTTTGAGAGAGAAGAGACTCTCAGTTAAAGCAGGGTCATCCCTTCACTTGAACAAAGCCTAGTCCAGGTGAAATCTATTGAGTATAAGTGTGGGAAGAGGATGTGTGCATTTTTCTTTGACAGGAAGTTATGTTTTGGGGACAATAGTGGAGGTGCTTTGTAGAGAGCCCCATCTCTACCAATCTAGCTGTGTTCCCTACTCTCTTCTGGTTTCAGTGAGGACAGCTTGTATCAGGTACAGATAAAATTAAAAAGCGTTTTCTGTATATGATCTAATAAGAAACACTTGTAGTAAAGTAAATATGAGAATATACACAAGAAATATTTATATTTATCAGAGTTATTAAAACTTGGCAATCAAGTTTTTCTGATGTCTAATTGTTGCAAAACTGCAGGAGAGTGAGGAATAAAATTGTGAAAATGGGTTATTTCCAGTTGTTTGACCTTGAGACCCTCAGAAAATTAGAAAAGCACTATACACGTGTTTCATAGTTGGTCTTGTCTAAATTGGCTTGTATTTCAGAATATGACTTTAAGATGCTTGGCTGCTTCCATGGCATTACTGAGGAGACTGCAGTTTTCATGTATCAACTTGAAAAGTCTACTCAAACCACATCTCACAGACTAATAATATGTTTTGTGCCTTTTTATCAGCTGTTCTTTAACATCATCTGAAGCCACAAAGACAAAGTTCCCTTTGGGCAGATGCAGTAACTGAGGCTTAGACTAAAGCTATGATCTTCTTCTCTAATACCATATCCATAAGGGCTTATTTTGATTTTATTGAGGTGATTGGCATATAAATAGTAAGTCCCTACAAACAAGATTTATATAAAATTTGCATAAGAGTATAAGGATTACAAAATATGCACATCTCAATATACTCAAGAGCTGTCTCCAAAGGTACCTGGTAAGTTTTATTTAAGGTACCCAGTAATGAAGAACGGAAAGCCGGTGTAGAGACAAAGCTGTATGGTGCTACATATAAGCTAGAAATGAAAAAGGGTCCTGAACACATATGAGTTTAATATTACAGCTTATACCCTCAACTTTGTTTTATTTCTTATATATATCAATTTTCCAGAAATGTTGCTGATAAGTAAAAGGTTATAGCAATGCTATTTTTTCTTGTCCTTTTGTAACTGAAGGTTACTGTACTGTTCCAGGAACAGTCATTCCAAAAACCCCATGGCCATTACAATGTCTTTACATTTGAGAATTCCTTGTGACAGCTAGGACTATAAAAGGAATCTAAATCTCACTATACTGTTTTTAGTCATTGTTGTTTTGAAGACTATGCCTTTCTGTGAAGTTCATTTTAATTTAAGTATTTATGTATAAAGAAGTAGAACTTTGTTGGGTGTTGTCTACCATGTGGACATTTTTCTGTCTCAAATAAATGCATCTTAATTGATAATGGATTTCAGATAAACATACACTTAAATGTTTTGGGTAAGAAAGAGAACTATATGATATTTGAAAGCATGGTAGTAGAAATATGCAAAAGATGTACAGCGAATATTCCTCTGGATGTAAATATTTCTCTTTGCAACCTGTCTTTCACCCAACTTTCTCTTAGTTGCACCATAAAAAAGTAGCTAGAAAACAAAACAAAACAAAACAAAACAAAACCTATCTCACCATGGAAATTGTGGTGAGTCACAGAGCACACTTTTGTCCACACATCTTCACTTGCAAATGTTCATTGCAATGAGTCATTGGTTTGGTTTGAAGCCTCTGGCTTCGGCTACACTACAAATACTAGATCCTCAGGGGAACTCCTCTAGGATATCCTGTTGTCACCCTGAGTCACAAGATCCTACAGCTTTGGATCTGCAAGACTGGCCCCATCACATGCTTGAGCAGGTCATAGATGGGGTAAATATTGGGGTTGGCCAAATGTTATATAAATTTAATTTTTATTTCTTGTTTTATTATTTGGGGGGGGAGGTGTTGCAAGGGTGGATATGAAGGGATGTGGAGATGATATATGACGTGGAATTCACCAAGAATTAATAGAGTTTTTTTAAGTAGCTAAAATGAGATTAAACAGGGAGGAAAATAGTAAGACGAGACTTTTAGCCACTTCCCTATGGCCATCTCTACTGTGTGAAGGACAGCCTCTAACAGGGCAGAACAGCTCTCTTGCTGTGGTGAACGCATGACTTCGACAGGAGATTAACTGAAATGACTCAGCTTTGCCAGGCCAGTGTGGCAATAGCAAAGGCAATGCCCAGTGCTTACTGTGTGAGTCTGTTCTTCAGACTTTAGTACTTGCAGGAAGCAAACACATTAAAAAAAAAACTTCATTATGCCTGCTCCAAATTCTTATGTTTTCATTTATAATGTTGGGTCAGCAACTGTTTATAAATATCAGAAATACTTGATGGAATTTTCTAGAAATTATAGGATAAACAATAAGTCAGAAATACAAATACAAATTTTAAAACTTTAAGAAAGAGAATCAAAATCATTATTTAAAGTTTGAAAACAAATACGTAAATATTAACCTAGGATTGTAAAACTTAGCAATGATTTTGTGTATTATTGCCTAGAAAATAAATTTTCTATACATCTTCATTCATAATTACAATAAAATACCATTGTGTATGAAAGTATTTTAAGAAGGAACACATATAGATAGACCCACATATTCACACTCAAAAATACACACACAGAGACACCACACAAATATATACATACACACTCACACACAAATACACATTCACACAGAGACACACATTTTACATGGCATAAATTTGGCATCCATATATTGACCAGGATTTTATAATATGAACAATTAAAATATTTGTGCCAGTTTCTCCGAAGTGATTTACAAATGTCATATAGTCAATTAAAATTCCATCAAGAACTTTAATTGAGGAATTTTATTTCTTTTGTGTATGATAAACTAGACAAAATTAGCTAAAATAAATGAAAAATGCAGTAAAAGAATATGTTAAAATATTTCATGAAAATGAAAAATCAAGAGGTTAAAAGTATTTGCTGCTCATGCAGGGGACCCAGTGTTGGTTCCTAGCATTCACACAGGCAGCTCACAACTAACTAGGTCTAACTGCATTTCCAGGGTATCACATACGCTGGTCTCCATGTGCACTAGTTGTGCACATGGTGTGCATGCATACATGCAGGCAAAGCACTCATACTCATAAATAAAAATAAATAAGTCTGTAAAAGGTTATAAAACCAAACAACCATGATACAGGAGGGAAGGAGGCCAGGTAACAAGCAGCTGGACCACAGAGACAGTTCAGAATACATATTAATTTACATTCTTGGTGTACTTCATTCACTTGGTGAAGATTTTAATTTTCTGAAAATATACAGTTCTTTAGGTTGCAGTTTAAGCCACTTAATGACATAGGGCAGGATGGCTTAGAATTGGGCATGCATGATAAAGGCATCTTGGTGTGCTGGCTCATAGATGAGCACGGTGCTTCACTGCCAGCATTGTACCAGCTGGACAGTCTCTTATTTCTTCATCATAACCGACTGTAACATAAAGCTGCAGTGCCTGCTGCCACAGGAGGTTAAATAAGCATGTGGGTGAAGTACTGTTTGTTTGACAGCAATGCTCCTAACAGTGAGGGGACCCTCTTCATGGCACTACTGAATATTAAATAGCACTACTTGCTATCAAAGATTCAAGGAGTAACACAATTAAAAACAATAAAAAACAATAAAGTACTTATTTGATATCCAGATATGAATGGTGTTTGTAGGGTTTGATAAAGGTGCTAAAGAAAGGCACAGTGAATTATAGAATGACAGCCTCTGAGAAGGAAATTTTCAATAATCACATTTTGTGAAGTAAAAAAGTCAACAAATCTAACAGAACCAGTGAATGTTGGAGAACAATTTTCATCTCAGAAATGAATTTTATGGCTAGCAGGTTGTACACAAAAGCAGAAGACACAAAATAAAAATAAAATTATTTCATATCTTCAATAAAAATATTTTAAGGAACCTATTATTTCATTCCATTAAAATGTTCTGGGTTAATTGGAGTTGTGTTACTTCTAAAATTTACAATGATAGTCATCATAATTAGAAAAGAGTTTAAAGACACCTGTAGGGTATTTGTTATAATTCTAACACGTCTCTGGATATTTCAACTTTGCATAGTGAGACTATGAGCTGAGCTTTGATGCTGTAGATAATTCTGATAAAATTATTCATGTCCTGTGGTCAGTATTTTCATTTTGGTCAAACCTCAAGAATGGCATATGTACCTTGAACATGCTAGACATTGTGTCCTGGGATATACTTTTATTCCTGCTCATCGTGTTAAAACTTGTCTCTAACTACATCAACAGGCTGACAGCCAAAGTACATGACTTGAAACTGAAAATGGACCCCAGACAAAGTTAATAATTTAACAGGGTAGCAAGCCAAGGACAGGTAAGATTCTGCACAGAGCCCTACCAACCTAAGACAGAAGTGCATTGCTTTGGATAATGCATATTTATCCTGGTAAGGAAGGCATTCTTGTCAGAACCACCTAAGACAGGCTCAGTCTGGTTTATGCAATAAAAAAGGAGGACATGTGGAGAGCTTTTGGGGCTGCTTGACAGGAATCTGACATTGGCCAAGGACAAGGAAATGGGCTGCTTGGAAGGAATCTGACATTGGCCCAGGACAAGGAAATGAACTGCAGGCAGGAATCTGACATTAGGCTATAACAAAGAAGTAATTTCAGGCAGGAATCTAAATCCCAGGCTAGAACAAAGAAGTAGGCTTCAGAAATAAAAATGACTTTGGGTAGGACAGGGAAGTAGACTCAGCTATTTTAGTCATCCTGATTAGCCCTTAGAAATAGTGATTATGAGAGTGATCATGGGATTCTGTTTATTGTCCTGCTTGATCTTGACTATTTGAGTTTATGTCTTGTTTGTTCCTTGACTATTTGCATCTATTGTATTTCTAGTTCCTCAACCTAGAGCATGGCCTTAATACTTGCATGTAATTTAAATGGCATAAAAGCAAAAAAGGAGGAGGAGGGATGGGATAAGGAATTAATGAGGGGGATGGGGAAAGGGGATAACATCTGAAATGTAAATAAATAAAATATCAAATAAAAAATGTTCTTGGTTTAAATTATCAGGTGTATGCAATCTGTCAAGGGACAGAGTATTTATGTGACTGCTCATGGTTTTGTGAACAATCCCTGATAGCCTGAAATATCACATGGTAAAACGCATACATCATGATATTTAACATACTTGTCTTTAGTACAGTATTTATATTGCTATTTTCTTATGTTTTTTTTTTTTTAAAAAGATAAAACCTTTGTGGAAATAGGTTCACTATAACATTTTTATGTTAAAAAGGATACAGTGATATAAGGTTTATGGCCAGATGAAATTTAGTCTATGCATGATGACTTTATATCTTAATCAGGCATTAACATGACTTCAGTGAAGATAATTGCAATTAGATATTGACAATATGCAGCTGCTAACTAAAATTCTATAATACATGTAATTTCATCAAGCAAGTATGCTAAAACTAAATCCTTTATAGCAAAATGACTATTTTTCCATTTTTCTTTTCTTTTTGAGCTCATAATTCAATTACATTTCTCCTTTATGTTTACTCCATCCAAATCTCTAATATACCCCCTCCTTTCTCTCTTTCAAATCCACATCCTCTTTTCTCATTAAGTGACATTATATGCATGTTTTAACTTTTGTTGTTGTTTTGTTTTATAATTTTAGGACACAAAATGTTTTGAAGCTGGAGTTTTGCTTCATGTTTAATTAATCCTGGTATTAAGTATAGTGGTAAACTTGCCATTAAATCACTAGTATCTCTTAGATTAAAAACAAGATATTTTTGCTTTAAGAATTTATACATATGCATGATATATTGTTTTACAGTCTGCATATATTATAGGATGTATTTTTAAATAATATATGAAATAATACTTTGAGAGGCATAAGAGAAGCACTATCCCTAAAACAGATCAAAGAAAATAATGTTCAGTGGACTTAGTGCTTTACTTTATTACAAACACATTACCATTTTTCCCTAATGCCATTGCTGACTTTCTGTCCTCTCACTACTTCCTTATCTTACATTTGCGTATTCACAAATATGTAGAAAAATGAGTTCGGGCAATCAGATTTAAGTCCATGGAAAGACTTTCCCTACATTTCTTCTCTAATTGGGAGGTGGCTAGTTAGTTAGATCAGATCAAGAAGATGCTGAGAAAGATATCATAGCCAGGGTTGGCTAGTGCTTGCAGGATCTTTGATTCTGGGGCTACAATTGCACACCCTTCAACAGAGAGGACAATTGTGTTTGTAAATATTGCCTGAAGATGCATAAGAGGATTATGGTTAGTGACCCTGTCAAGCTTATCAGAAAACTTGATCCTAAGCTGATGGATCTAACTATAAACACAATGATGAATTCAACCAGAATTTTTACATGGTAATCCTTGTTTATGCAGGCACACATGCACATATAAACAGACTTTCTTCAAAATATCAAGGTGAGATGAAACAGAAGATAATAAATAAAGGCATGTTGTGAATTGTCAGCATTATTATATGTAGGCTTTTAAAACTAAGTAAGTACTGAACTCTATTGTTATAAAAGCAAATGTGAAATTAAGTGAACCAAAAATATGAATCTAAATCCAAGTATTCTGAATAATGTATAATGAGAATTAAGTTATGAGGTTTTTAGAGGGCATAGGACTAGAATAATGTTAGATTTGTGTGTATGGATTAAAGGCTGCCTTTACTCCAGGGAATCCAACATTACTTTTATTATCTTATTTTCACTAAGTGTTTCCATAGACTTTGAAGGAGGTGGTTGGATATTCACTTGTAGTGGAATGATTATGAAGCATAAGTCTGCATTTCCATAATTAAATTAGCCTATTTTTTACTTTTCTTATTTAGTAGAGAGGTCCATATAGATGGTCTTCAAGTTAAATAATAGGTATAAAAACAAGAAGATATTTAAGTAACTTTGTACTTTACATAGACTGAAAAGCAGTTCTGTTTCCATGTACAAGTAGACCAATTCATTCACTTATTCAAAACAATATTGGTTATTTAAACCCTACTATGTTATGGGCATACAAAAAATGTTGATAAATATTTAAATTAAATTTAATTTTAATAAAACTTAATATACTTAAATTAAATTAAAGTTAAAAACAATTTTAAACATAAATATAGTCAAGAAATAGATCCATGTCATTTTTGTGTTGTAAATGATACCACAGCATTATTTGGGGCTAGAACAAAGAAACAGCTTATTCTTGTTGAATATTAATCATAAATAACTGTTTGCTGTGATTCAATTTTTAACTACATGTAAATGTTTGACGGAAATACCTACAAAACTGTCTCTTCACACTTCAATGATACTTTTATTTATATTTTGTATACGTGTGTATTTACCATACATAAGGGATTCCCATGGAGGCTAGAAGAGAACACTGAGTACTCTGGGGCTGTCCAGTGTGAGCGCTGGAACCCACATTCAGGTCTTCTAGAAGAGCAGTGCACACTTTTTACTCCTGAGCTATTTCTCCAGCCTTTCTGCCTCATATTTCAAGACATAATGTGACTTAAATGCAGTTATTTTCCTAAGTATGGCTTCTCTGTGGAGAGTACTCATAATTCTGTAAAGAAGAAGCATTAGAAATTGACATGGACAAAGAAAGAAAGCATCCGCATTTTTTTTTTTCATTAGGAAAGGATAATTCTGGTGCTAAAAGTACTTTTTCCTGCTATGAGAAAATGCAGGTCAGCAAATCTGGGGTATGAAACTGTCAGCTCAGTCGTCTTCCCCATGTCTGCCCAATGCAGGCTGCTCCTTTGCAAGGTAGAAAAAGCTAATTTAGTGGCTGGAGCTAAATTAGACTTCTTAATTGACATTTCACTTTCATCTAAAATTAGGCCAGCACATGTTTAAAAATCCCTTTTATTTTGAATGAATTAGAGAACAGCTTGTAAAGACTGGTAAAGATCAGAGGAGGCTGAGAGGGCAAACTCTGGGGAGCTTCCTCACAATTTGGCAACAGCTACCTCAGCCTTGGAGGAGCTCTCGGACTGGCAAGGCCTGGAAGCCTAAATCAAGTGACCCGCATATTAAAATATTTTGAGTCTCTCTTCCATGATCTGTTTCAATGGATCAAGGCCCTATTACACTCTGGAAACCTAAAGATCCCCCAAAGATATTCTGCTTATGTGGGTTACATAATCTTCTTAGGCACCAAAACTGTAAATAGTAAATATTTTGAATATTTAAACATTTAAAAATAAAAATGTTAAATGTGACATTTTGACATAAATGGAACAATTTAATAAAAAACATTAATTTTAACCCCTCAAGTAACAGGAATTGGCACCATATTAAAAATTTAGCAGATCTCTTTAAAGGCTATCTTCAACAGAAAAGAGCTGGGTTCCCACGTGCCCTGCATACAGCCTAGTTTCCTATGATGATTGGTTAACCTGACCTCCTAGTGATGCCTAACTGGGAAGAGAAGTACATCACTGACTGCCTCTTCAGGAATTCGAGCTTTGGCTTTTGATATGGCATTAAAACTCAGTATGTACTACCTTCTTAAAGGTGAATTGTGATGTGGCATATGACAGTGCATGAAGAAATTTTGCACACACACACACACACACACACACACACACATATATATATATAGAGAGAGAGAGAGGGAGAGAGACAGAGAGACAGAGAGACAGAGAGAGAGGGAGGAGAGAGACAGAAAGACAGAGAAACACAGAGAGAGGAGAACATGGTCCACTTGTCATTTGATCAATATTAACTCAATGAATTATGGGGATTGTTCAAAGATAGCAACATTTAGTTATATACCATCAAAAGCATACTCCCTACAATTGGTTATGACTTATGAAGAATGTACAAATTTTAGAAAGACTTCCAACAGTAGCAGAGAGCATAGATTTTCAAAATTCTGAGCTTGACTTGACAGTTGTTTTCCATATAGCAATGAGCTCACTTCATTATTTCTAAGAAAATAAATGCTAATTACTCAAATCTTAGTAGTGTGGTTTATTTGGTAGGCATTAGGTAAAAATAATGTTTAAAAACTGAAAAAAAAAAAAAAAACAACAAACTAACAAAAACAACAACAAAAAAATGAGGCTAACCCAACTTTTAATGAAAGCAACAGAGCTGCTGGTTTTGTGCCCCCTCTGGAGTCAGCTGGTACTACAAGGTGAAGCAAAGCTGTGATTTTCCAGGTTATCACAGAAAATGTAAAAACTGCATGTAGTCAGGCGTCTAGGTTTGATAAGAGTGGAATTTTTTTGCTACTTCTTCAGGAACACTCTTGAGTGATGATACTGTTGTTGTTGTAGTTGCTATCATCTGTGAGTGCCTTCTAAGAAAAGACATCGAGATATTTTTAATGTTTGGTGCCTTTCTTGGTTCATGCAAATACTCTAATCACTTTGCATTACTTTCAGTAGTGCAAATGGGGTCAAAATAAAAAAAATATACAAGTAACATCTAAGTAGAATCATGAAAATAGTTGGCCCCACGTTCTCCTCTGAAGGATCTTGGGATGTCCTACTGCCCCCATCCCCCAGGGATGTGTACACACTTTTAAACTACCTAACGGTGCACAGAGAGCTTCACAGTTAGTGGTATAGACATACTCTCTCCAAATGGATTTGTATGAATTCTTTTTAAGTTTTGTTAATTAAAAGTTTATATCATACAACTTATTCTCATCATTCTTTCCCCTCCCCAACCGCTTCTGCCTCCTTGATATCGGCCCACCCACCCAGGCTCATGCTGTTTGCACAGATTCAAACCAGGCAGGGTCCCAGAGCTGAGAGAGGTAAGTGGACAAGAGCTCCCATCTCCAATCAAGAAGCTATCTGTAATTGATACTACTTGGATTTGAAACCTTAATTTCTGCAATCAAGTCTCACTGGTTTTGTATCCACACTTCGGGATAAGTCCAGAGCGCAGCCTAGCAATAGATACCCACTACGAAAAAAGCCTAAGAGTATTCTTGCAGGCTCTTTATTTCATATCACATTGTTTGGGCATTTTTCATTTCATTGGTCTTTTGCTTGTATATTATAGTTTCCAATTGTTTTTCTAAAGTGTGAGCTTGGCCAATGAGGACGTGGGGTAAGGAGATTGATAAGTGACCATCTACCACAATCTTCCAAGAGGTTCTACTTGGGAATACTCACATAATACACAATCACCAGAAATATGGTATTATTCATTGCAATATCGTAATATCTAAAAGAACAAGTGAGCATAAACATTCATTTTCATAAACTGCACTTGCTCCCATCTGGGTTTGTCCCAAAGTCACTTGTACAGATGTGGTTTGTTGATGTCACTGATGCTAAGTATCAGCCTATCAATGCAAAGGTTGACGATTCAAATAATACCAGCTCCAAATCGTTGTGACCTACAATACAATTCACTTGCTCTGTAGACTAGGCTGGCTTTGAACTCACAGAGATCTGGCTGCCTCTGCCTCCTAAGTGCTGAGATTAAAGGCATGTACCACCACCACCTGGCTTTTCTATTCCTTCCTTCCTTCCTTCCTTCCTTCCTTCCTTCCTTCCTTCCTTCCTTCCTCCCTTCCTCTCCCTATCTCTCTTTCTCCCTTCCTCTCCCTATCTCTCTTCTCTCTTTCTCTCTTTCTTCTTTCTTTCTTTCTTTCTTTCTTTCTTTCTTTCTTTCTTTCTTTCTTTCCTTCTGTGTGTGAAATATGGATGCAGTTGGGGAGGCAGAGGCAGGCGTATCTCTATGAGTTTGAGGCTAGCATGGTCTACAAATCAAAGGCCAGGAGAGCCAAAGTTACACAGAGAAACCCTGGCTTGAAAATCAAGCAACATAATGAGACCAAAACAAACAAACAAACAAACAAACAAACAAACACCAAAACCAAACCAAAAAAAAAAAAAAACAAATTAAAAAAATAAGGAATGAATGTAACAATTGAGTGGAAATTATAATAGCTTCTCAGATATACCACCATGATTTAAAATGATTTAGAAATGATTTAAAATTTGGAAATGATTTTCTCCAGTGATTTATGATCCTGGTCCCCAGTTTGGAGGTGTTCTGGACCTTTTAAGATCTGGGGTTTATGGATGGTAATGAAGTCACATGGGTGTGGTCTCTGAGTGGACTGATGCTGATCTCCAAAAGTGAATTAATCTTAAAATTCAGCTGCTGTAGAGGGAGGCTAGGCGGTATATTCACCCTTCCTGTATGTCGCCTGTTTACAGTTTTGCTTTGACATTATGATACTATACAGCTAGGAGCCCTCAAGAGAGGCTAATTAGCAGAATTACCCAGATCTTAGACTTTTAACCCAAAAACTGTGAGTTCAACTAACCTCTTTATAAATCACTCTGAGTTTGATATGTGGGTATAGCTGCATCGAACTGATTAACGGAAATGCCAACAGCAAAGAGTTTAGTTTGCAAATGAAAGTGAGCATTTTATAGCCTGTTTTGTTTTTCTGCAATGGTCTCCACTTGCAAGAAAGAGAAGCTTCAGGGGTAAGAGCTACAGGTATCTATCTGTTTGTATAATGATAAGTTTCAGTATGCAGTTAGAAAATATGCTAGTCCTTTAAAGTGGTTTTAATAGACTCTCTTCTATGACCTATATCCCCGATAGTTCCAGAGAGTTTGCTAGTTTTCTAGTGCAAAGCACTAATTCCTCTACAATTAGAGAGATCCTGCTAACCAAAAGGATGAAAGTGCCACCAACAAGATGTGAGTGCCACCAGCATGTGAGTGCCACCAACAAGATGGGAATGCCACTAGTACACCTTTAGGAATATAACACAGTGATTAATGGATCATGTTGAGCTCAACCCTAATGGATATAGCAACAACAACTCCTGCCCCTAAGTCTCCTACAATATCATGGGAGATGGAGTGAAAAAAAAATAGTAAGAACCAGACCACCAAGAAGTCAGCTGCATGAATGTGTCTCCAAAAATGAAAGGGGAAGGAAAGGGAAGCTTCACTCATGATACCTAACTTTATGGTGAACTACATAAGACCTGAATTGTGATAATATCAGTAGACATACTATGGGGAAAAAGGGAATTCTCACAGGGCCTACCCCTATATAAAGAACTATAGGCAACTAGTGACTGCTGAGAGGGGGAGAAATAACCTTCTCCCAGGTATGAGCCTCTTAACTGGTTATCCAATACAAGCCACTTAAATAGACTTCGCAGTTGTATTTAATGTACTTACACACACACACACACACACACACACACACACACACACACACACACACAATCATCAATGAGAAAAAATAAGGAGAGATACAGGAGTACCAGAGGGAAGGACTTGGAGGAAAGATGGGGAACCTGGTTAAGTGACGTAATTATATTTTAATTAAAATATATTTAATCAAAACAAGATATCTAGTGTTCACAAAACACTGACGGTTAAAGAAATTTATGATTAAATTAGTGGTAACAGTAGTGAAAATGATTATATGATTCAGTAAAATGAAATGTGCTGAGAGTTAGAAGATCTGTATTCGTAAATAAATCAGTATTATATATATATATATATATATATATATATATATATATATATATATATCCATAAACAATACAAATAACCAATAACACTAGTTGGGAAATTTTAATAGATTCTAATGTCATGGAGAGCAAAATATTACTTATACAGCTTCAAAATCTTCCAGCCTTAGAGTAATAACTACTTTTCAGTTCTGTTCATGAGTATGACTAGTCCCAGTGATCAAGAAAACTACCAAAATGGTCCCTCCCCATTACCTTCTTGTGTGTGGCCAAATTTTTTGCATCTAGATTAAACAAGCCACGTTGATTTCCAATGAGAAAACTCTCCATCCAAGTGACTGTATTAGAAAGGTTTGAGCAAGCTAACTTTCTGATAATACCTGCTTTTAAAAAAGCTATCTATGCATCATAGTTATAGACTACAGAAAAATAAAATCCAATAAAATTATGACAAATAGCACAATAAAGTAAAAATAGTAAGCTGAATTAGGAAGATTGTATTATCATTACCTGTTTAATTTTAAAATGTTAGGAAACCTTGACGGAATTACTTTATTTCTCTGTGCTTTGTTTCTTTCATCAATGAATTAACACCTGTCTTATGTGATCAGCTAGCATTCTAATGAGGTGGTTTATAACCTGTAAGATGTTTTTATGAACATTAAGAGATACTAAGACAATAAACGTTTATTTTTTAAATAAATGATAAAATGCTTAGGTGATAATCTCTTGGAAAACACAATAGTTTGTTCATGTTGCTACTTTATAGCCAGCACATCACATAATCCAGACACACAGTAGGCGTCCAGCAAGCATCTGTGTGGCAAGTAATGGGATTTATAATGTTATGCCTTCGATCGATTTTGCTGATAAAACAAAATTTGGTTTTGATGACTTCCTCTCCATATATAGCAAAGAGAAGTTAATGGTTTATTTGAGAATATTTCATTTCTCTGTGTGATTATTTCTTTATCCCTCAAAAGACCATAAACTCCATGAGGACACTGACAATAGATTGATTCTCTATTTCATTCACAATGTCTAGTACTGGAAGAATCTATAAAATCAAGTAAATGAGTTTTAAAGAAAACTAATAAAACAGATGCACACAAACAACACTATGCTTCTCATGCCAATAATATGTTGACATGCAGGCCACCAGGCACCTTGTCCTACACCCTAAATTAGCACTGATCCTGACAGGCAACAAAGTGTTCCTTATCCACATGCCTCAAACGCTGGTGAGAGCTAACCCGACATTCTTCCAGGAGTGGCTCCCACTGCAGATGGAGTTGAGGAACCCAAGAGACTCTGTAATCATGCACTGGTCTTCTGAGATGGAATCCTAGGCACACCAAACTCTAGCTAGCCTCCGGAATTACAGAGCAAAGAGGGACAGCCTGCAAAATATTCCACAGGAGTGAAAACGAAGAAATAAATATGTGCCTGTGTTCCTTTTTAAGGAGTTGGTTTAAATATATGAGTATATGGAGAAATCCTTATCTGGTTGCCCTCCTATGCTGGGACCAGAAAGTTAATGATAAATGCTAATTTTTCTTTTGAAAAGGGTTTCTTGGACCAGCTTTGCAGGCAGTATTAGGCCCAGTGTCCTGGAGACAAAACAGAAATGCAGAAACGCGGTCTTTGAACACTGAGGCTGCTTCTGCTCTGCCAGCTTAGACCGCTAAAGCAGAAGAAAACAGAACAGCCGGAGCTAAGAAAGTTTAATACCTTGGAGCTGATATAGAAGGTACTATTTTGTCTTTCTGACATGGCCTGGTACTATTTTTACCCAGGTTGATGTGGGGTTAGGTTGGGCTGTTAGAAAAAAATGGTGATTTATTTTAAGCACTATTCGGGTGATACAGCTCCTGTCCTGCTATTCACGTCTCTAATGTAAAAGTGACCCACTCCCTTTCGCTTTCCTTTACAATGAACACCCATCAGTATCTCTGTGAAAAGCCCCCAGCAAGGTCTGGGTACTTCCTTCCTCCTGTTTCAGCTGGTCTGTCAGACTCCTTCCTGCCCACCCGTATGCCCAGCCTCACAACCTCTTCCATCCTACGTGTTGTTTCTCATTTAAATGAACAGTTGGGTTCTTTTATTTCATGCAAGTACTGGATTCGCCTTATCGCCCTCATTCCTTTGGGGGTTGCCAATTGGTTTTATCCACGGATGTATCGTTTCTCATGCTTCTTTTTTTTTCCTTACAAAGAGAAAGAACCTCTCCGTCAACAAGCCTCTCCGGAGTGGAAGATTAAAAACCTAGACATCACCTACCTTGCAGCACTACTCCCAACTGGGTTGTGTAAAACTCAATTAAACGTGTCCCCATTGAATACTGCATTACAGTACATTAAACAGAAAATTCTTCAAGCGTGATGACAAAGCTCGAAGCCTTGGCTCAGAGCTCCTTGCAGCTTGCTTTAACATTGCAGTCTTTATGGCACAAGTCTCTCGTTGATAAAACTTTAGTCCAGCCTTGAAAAAATATCATAGAGCCTCACGGGGAATTTGAGAAAAGGGGGTGGGAAAGTTGGTCTCAGCACTTTCCTGGATCCTCTGTGGCAACTATGCTGCCAACAGACCAGGAGAAGACACAGTACAACAATTGAAGCGGTAAGTCCTTTATTTGAGGCAGGTGAAATTCACAGATTCCGTCCTCTGTCAGGAATGTTATAGGACCCAGAATGCATATTACAGAGACATATGGGTCCTTAGGGTGAGAGATTTATACAGACAGTATTCACAGTCCCTCCTAGAAAAAGCCCGAGGAACGATTCCAGGTCCGTGGTAAGCCTTGCAGCTGTTACGAAACACAAATGGCTCTCTTCTCTTTTTATCCCTTGTCCTCTATCACGACATTTATTTATAATCCATGTTACCAAGAAGCAAAACTTGTAACCAACTTCTTGGAGTTTTCAAGATTATTAAAACACTCACACAGATTTATTAAGTTTTGTCTAAAACTTTCTTCCTCCAAATGCCATACATTTATTTTCAACCTCACTGTCTTGGCATTTTAAAGATCTTCTCCCTCCACTTTTGAATTCTATCATCACAAAGCATAAACTTTCTTCTTTCCCCAGCTTTACCTATCTCTCTTATTTAGGGGCCAGACTGCTCACCAGTGTCAGGAATGAATAGCCTATGTTTCTCTAATGACTCTTTTACATTCCTTGTGAATTATCAGTTCTTGTATGTAGTTTCTACGATATTATATTTGCTCTTAAATTTAAAATCTGAAATCCTATAGAACACCAGCAAGGACACATTGAAAGTTATTACGGCATATAGGGAAACCCAATAACTCTTTGAGTAGTCAATACTGAAACAGTACTTCAGTGTGCCGCTAGGGGGCGTGGTGACCCCCCCAAGACCTTACTTTTAATTTTTAGGATCAACAAATCTAACTACAAGTATTAAGCCTTAAAGTGCTTGTCTGCACACATTTAGTCATACGATCGATGTATGTATGTATGTATGTATGTATGTATGTATGTATGCATGTATGCATGCATGCATATATGTATAAAAGCAGGTTTTAAAAATAATCTTCTAATGAGCGTACGATTCTTCCTTATGTCCTTGGTGTCTTGCTGTGCCCTGTGGGTGGAACGGGGTTTCATTCTTCATCATCACCATGTTATATTATTGTTGGCAGTGTTCTAGTACAGACAAAGGGGCATTGGCTCTGGCTGTCTTACGAAGTTGGGAGCTCAAGTGCTGGAATTGGAAATGTGACACTGTGGAGGCTGACCAGCTTTTCCTCCATGGACACCATGTTAGAAGGGTTAATGGATATCACTAGGGATCTAACTGGTGACCCTCATGCTCTGCCGAGCAGAGTCATAACATTTAGGCCACTGGCGATGCTGTCTCAGATCCTTCAACAATTGTATTTAAGTTTCCAGCTTATTCAAGGAAGTTTTCAAATACTGGCTGATTATTTATAGAACAATTTAATATTAAGAACAACCTAGAGAGTTTTGGAAAGAGTTTATCTTCTTTTCCAGCCCTTTGTTATTATCAGGATAAAACAAGACATATTTTCCATTTCAAGGCAGTTTCCTAACGAGTGCCGGTATCTTTTTAACTCTTATCCCCGCTTTCCCCCCAAAAGCTTCAGAAAAGTAATTCATATTGTGTGCAAGTCTTTTCTGTATCTTCTATTAAAATATTACACCTCCTCAAACATATGTATTCTCTCTTTGTAGCTTGGTAAGTAAATTCCTACATTACACTTCAATATTTTAATTGGAGAAATTATCTGTATTCTCAAATGACTTACAGTTTTGGTTCAAAAGACAGCACTTTATAAAATTGTTTTTTCTTCAAAGATTTGAAATCACACATTGCATGAGCTATTCTCTTTTTCAATTAAAATTTAAAGATACTTTGTAATTTATAAGCATCTATAAAATACTTTCCGTTAGGCATATTTCCCTGAAAATTGTTATTAGATGTGATTATTTTATTTACTCTTAGAGTAAAAAAAAATCACTTATTTTTGTAATTTTAAACAAATTGCCCATCCCCTAGTACAAGAGGACTTTTGGCTGGCCCGAGAACCAGCTCACTCCCTCATGTCTCACGTTCTTCCGTTCCAACATTTCTGAGTTTTTGTTTGAACCAACAGAGCAGCAGCAGCTCACCATCCACGCTGAGTTGAAGGTTAGGGCACAGCAGCGAATTGCTGTTAACCGTGTGATTCTTCATTTCCTAAGACTGTTGTATTTGTTCTTTTTTTTTTTTTAACGTATGAGCAATTTGGGCGTTGAGTTTATCAAAAATATATTTCTTTAGCAAGGGTGCTGCCACAAGACTCAGACTAAACAGTGTTCTCGGGCTGTTTGGGGGGCTTTAGTTCCTGTAAGGAGTTTCCAGGGCTATCTGATATCATCTGTCTGTGTCCATTTCTAGTCTCTAATTAAGTCTGAGTGTACCGAATTTCCTTAAGATATATCTCCTCCTGATATACTTTATTCCTGGTCTCAGAACCCTGGTTAGTATTACCCAGTATTTCTCCTTTAAATAATTGTTTTCCTTCTTGACCATTCATTTGTCTTCCCCGTGATTCTTTTTCATGGATTCCACTGCCTATTAGCTGAAATAATAATGCTGATATTTTCCATAGTGTTGGCTGCTTCCATGCAAGGAGTCTAACGTGCTTTTAAGGAGAGCTTTTTTTTTTCTTCTTTGTGAAAAGCAATTAATAAGACAAAGAGAAATAATAGCCAGAAAAAGAGAAGGAGTCATGGGTATTCACACAGCAATAACATTTAACTTTGATCATATTTTCATATTCGCACACCAATAACATTTAGCTTTTATTATATATGCATATTCTCACACCAGTATCACTTAACTTTTATTGTATATGCTATTCGCACACTAATATTTTTTAACACTCATATTGTGAAACGATTAAATTTCACTCATCTTTGAACCACCTGGGTAGGTGGTGAGGAAGATGGGTAATAGGGAGGGATTCCTGACAATCTAAGCGGACTGTTTGCTTCAGTTCCTACAGGCTGACTCGGGTCAGCGTGGCACAAAGGTTACTCAACTACAGAAGCCAAGGATTATAACTTGTGTCATTCTTTTCCCCCAAAACAATGCTAGAAAATGCGCCTTGACGTGATGCCATAGTATAACAGATTTCTAGATTCTCTCAATAAAATTTTTTTTTCTTCTTTTGAGGAATCCGTTTCTGCAGATATGAAGAAAAACGTCAAAATTCCCACTGGAAAACAGCAATTTGCTTGCTTGTAAAAGAAGCAGGGGAAATACTAGTCAGCAATAAAAATAATTAATACTGATGCAAAAGACAATGTGCATATGTTCACAAAACAATTTCGACCAACATCATTTTGTGGCTTTTAGTCACAAAACATAACACCACACACACACATACACACACACACACACACACACACACACACACACACACACAGAGTTTGTGTAAGTAGAAATCACATTTTTGCTGTTTAGAATGAAAAAGTATTTGTGGCTTGATAGATGTATTTTATATTTTAGTTGAATGTTTATGACATTTATTTCATTACATTCTAATATTAACTTAATAGACAAGAGAGACTATAATTTGCTACATTAGAAACACTTTTCTGAATATGCTCTATTATTTTTGTATAAATAGGCATTCACATGCCTTTTAGTGTCTCTAAAAATATTCATTTATATAGTAAAGTCTAATGGGTTGAATTATTTATTTATTTAATTGCATAGACATATCACATTATAGTGTGATATGCATGGAAAAAATTAAGCATTCCTTTATCTTTTTTTTTAAAAGTAAGTTTTGAACAAAACCAGGTATAAATATTTAACACTAACTCTTTAATGTTAAACAAAATATCTTCCCAGTTTCTTCATCCAGAGAAACATAGAGAACTCTTGTACAGACTGCATGGAAGAAAAAGACATCAACACATTTTTTTTTTTCTTGAGCAAGTACTTGACAAATTTTAGAACTCTCCCCCTTTAATTTCCTGCTTCATCTGCATTCAGAAGGCTGCATGTAAACCATGTTTGCTTCTGCTACAGTTCTTTCTAGCACAACTGAAATTTCAGTAGGATAGAAAGTAGTGATGCTACTTTATAGCACAAAACCTCATAAAGGTAGGCAAGTGTTAACAAGGAAGTTATCAGCTGAACTCATCTAGAATATGAATATGTTAACTCTTAAGTTCTTATCTGCCTTGCTGCCTCCCAACCAAATCTATTCTTTCTCCTTCGATCTTAATAAACTAGAGGCAAACGTAAGAGCAAGTGAGGCAGGGCATCTCTTCAAGCATCAATTCTTATTAGGATTCAGCTATTGGTCCTTAACTCTCTCCGTTGCTATGACTATTGCTGCATCCACTGCTCTGTATTCTGGGATGAGAGAATGCACATACATGTTTGGAGGAAGATGTTGTTGACAGAATATTGACTAGATCAGAACCTTTTAAAACTTTATTAATATTGTTCTCATCGTGTACTGTCAGCATTGCAACAGAAGCAAAGTCCGTAATGACGCACTTCCTGATATTGAGAGTAGTTGAGATTCTTTTATTGATACAGTCTCTAAGAGTGACCTTGAAAATTAAAATCAGGGAGTAACATTCAGTCAAGACCCTGCCCACTTACCCTCCTCTCTCTTCCTCAGACTGTAGGGTGCCATGTGGGACTCATCTGTTTTCTTAAGCATTTCCTGGCTAGGTACAGAGTTCAGTGGTTGTGGGAGGATAGTGACAGGATGAGATTTATTTAAGACTGTGGTGTAATTATCAAATTATTTAAGACTGAGGTAATTACCAAAATATCCACTTAATCACCAGCAATGGAAAGTTTATTAGTATTCCAGGATAGAATTCTACATTTAGAAATCTGGCAAATTATAGCAAAACATTCCAAATAACTTTTCACTGAAAAAGTCAAGTTTCCAGAGGTCAGAGGCAACCCCAGAAGAGATCATTTTAGTGATAGCAGAATTTCTTTCATATACTCTTGCTTTTTTTTAAAGCTCATTCTTGTAAAAAGAAAAATAAAAAAGAAAAGAAAACAAAGAAAAAACACAGGAGTTTGTGTGCGCGTGCATGCGTGTGTGCATGCATGTGCGTATGTGTGGTGGTGGTGTGTGGTGTATGTGATAAACGTATAAACCTGTAAATTAGTTCATCATTTATTTTGGCACCCCAGGCAAAAAGGTTAATTAGCACAGGGATGTGGTGTTCACTACAGTGCCTATAAAAATGCCCATCCATTGATAAAGTTATTAAGCATCAGTTGAATGTAGGAATAAAAAATTAAAAAGGGATAAATGAATAAAACAGCAGAGATGGGCTTGTGGTGAGTGGTTTCATTTGTTGACACTGTGGTATAAATACATATTTTTCTTTTAAAGATTTATATTATTTTTAATTATTTGTGCATGTGTTTGTCTCTGAGTGCAGGTGTCCATGGGTACCAGGAGAGGGCATCAGGTACCTCGGGTCTGGTATTATAGGTAGTTGTGAGCAGCCCAACATGGGTGCTGGAAACTAAACTTCCGTCCTCAGTAAGCAACAGATGCTTTATCTACTAAGACATCAGTTCCTCAAAATAGCTCCAGAAAGCTCAATCAATAATCCTATAAGAAAATTAACATAGTCATATTGCTTTTACTGAGTATTTATTAGTATTCAGTGATCCAATGTCCAAGACCCTGTATTATCTGCAGCGAGTAGTAGCCATGGGTATAACCTCTGCTTCCACACAGCTCATCCTGCTTCTGTGATGATTTAACATGCTATGGGAACCAAAGTCATATATTTGCTTGTGAGCTTAGCCTTTAACAGCTGAGCCTTGTCCCAGTGGGAGAGGATGCACCTAATTCTGTAGAGACTTGATGTCCCATAGAAGGGGGATGTCCAGGGGAGCAGCGGGGGTGGGGGAGGACCCTCTCAGAGGCGAAGGGGAGGGAGTACTGAGTGAAAAACTCTGGGTGGGGGAGACTGGGAGGGGGCAACACTTGGAATGTAAATATATAAAATAATTAATTAAAAATATTACGTTACTGTAAGACAATGAATAGGGCAACTCTATAAAAAAAGTGTTGTAATGGTGACTTAAAAATAACTTGAAATGGGGGTAAAATATCAGTTAGACCAAAGCATTGCCTGTTAATACAAATTTTCAAACATGAATATAAGGCAAGAAAATAATCTCTAAATTTATAAGAACACTAGTAAACACAGGAACTAATCATACAATCGGCAACTCCCTCCTGCTCTAAGTGTTATACTCAGTGCAATAAGCTTACTCAGCAGGGAGCACTTTATGATTGTTGAATACATTTCTGTTTTTAATTTGTCATGCCATACAAATAAGTTGTTCTTCCCCTAAAATGAGTAGTTTACTTGAGAATTTGTATAAAGAAGTATGAGTCTTGGCCTCCAATGGCTGGAAGCACAAGCCTTTTTAAACTTTCTATCATTAGTACAAGCTGTTACTGAGGCCTTTATTTAAAGGGGTGAGAATATGTGTTGATTTTTTTTTTTATTACTATAGGGCAGATATGACACCATTAGTTTCCCTTCAGTCATAAATATACACCAGTAGGATTTGACAGGCATCACTATAAAGCGGGTTATAGATAAGTTCAGGCATCCTTCCTTCTGCATGGACCTTTCACACACATCCTGATGGGGCTGCCTGAGTGGAGCACCAAGGGTTGATTTTGGGCTTCTAGGTCACGCTTTCACCTTGACAACAGTTCTTTCTTTTCTGGCAGTAACATTTGCTGGGCTCCCTAAGGTGCTTTCATTTTTGTAAGTAGCATAAGGGGGAAGAGGGATAGAAGAGGGAGGAGATAAATCTTAATTCATACGCTATAGGACTATCTCTGGCGTCTCTGGCACAAAACTTCAAATCCAATCCAGAAACTGGATGTGTATTAGAAGTCGGCAGATTTAAACCCCATCCACCATGATCAAACTGGATTTATAGAGCATCATAACTCTCCAGACACCATCCAGCAGCTTATTAATTTAATAGACTCCTGTCCATTCACTGATGTTCCTGCCCTGACAGTCTCTCAAGATAAGGCGAAAGCCTTTTGACAGGACAGAGAGCATATATATTCTCCTCTGTTTTCTAGTGGATAGGGTTGTCGACAACTTGAAATGTGTGGCTCAGCAAATTTGTTTTTTCCTTTCTTCCTTTTTCCTTTTTTTAAAAATTCTTTTTACATTGCAGGGAGGATGATAGAGCGGAGCCTTCTGAGAGTGTCGGGGTCATGGGTTTGCATTTCCCCTTAGTACTAATTTACCATTTTGTTTTTGCAAAATAACGAGTGTTGATTTAAAGCCATACAGGCAGGGCCATTTTTACCATGAAAAGAAACAGCATTACGGTTTAATACCTGATATAAATTAATAGGTGCTGGAGAGAAGAGGAAAAGCACAATAAATGTTGCAGGTAGAGCACAGTGGCATATTCTTTCCCATAATTCCTGTTGGAGGAGTGACAGATGAGGAGCTGTGTGAAGGAAAACAATGCAGCACTCAAGCTGTTGCCTATCTAAAGACAAAGGAGGGAACCTTTTCAGTGTTCTTATTTTCCCTTAATGGCATTCTCATACTGTGACATTGTTCCTTGTCTCTGAAATGCAAATGAACTCACAAGTCTCAGACTGACAGATAGTGCACTAGTAGCTAGGCAAGGTTAACTGTTAGAATGCACAGAGTACTCACCAGAGATCTTGTGAGAATGTGGCTTTGGGAAGACTAAGGGAGGCCTGAGGTACCATGGTCCTGGTGAGTTAATAGGGTATTTCTGGTTGGTTACCAACTAAACGTTAAGTAACAAGGTATTGAAGAAATTTAAGAAGGGATAATTTTGATGATATGGACAAACAACAAACTCGTATCAACTAAGTAACTTGTAACTTGAGCATACTGGAAACAACAGGGGGCTGGTGAGATGGCTCAGTGGTTAAGAGCACTGACTGCTCTTCCAGAGGTCATGAGTTCAAATCCCAGCAACCACATGGTGGCTCACAACCATCCATAATGAGATCTGATGCACTCATATGGGTGTCTAAAGACAGCTACAGTGTACTTACATAAAATAAATAAATAAATAAATAAAAACAATTAACAGATTGTTTACCTGGCAAGTAATGTAAACTTAGTTGAAGCACAGGAGATCCCAAATACCATGTAGCAGTTATTTGTTTAGTCATCTTGCTTCATATTTGTATATGTGTAAAAATGACTGTCTAAGTATTTCTTGAGATAGTTACCTTAAAATGCACACCCAGTGCTGTGGAGCTGAGGTAAAGTTTATTGAGTGTTAGAACACTAGTCTCCTGTATCCAAGGTTCTGGGTTAATTTCCCTGTAGCATGAAATAAATAAAAACAAATCCACAAATAAATAAAAAAGTTATGGGGTAAAGCGCTTGCTCAGTGCATAAAGTTGGCTTCCCTTACAAAATTGAAGACTATATATATATATATATATATATATATATATATATATATAACTTTCAATGGTCAACTCTATGAGGTAAAATTTTTCTAAAATAAAAATAATTAAAAAATAAAAATCCTGACAAAAGCAACAACCACAATTTGATCTAGACATCTATACTTTAAATATGCCTGTATAAAAAGAGTTTAAATGCAGCTAACCTATACAAAAGGGAAGGATAAAAGCCGTACGTCATTAAACTAAAAACACAGTTCTAAGAGTGAGGTTTCATATGCCCCCCCCCCCAAGCAATACAAGCTATTTCTATTAGTATTGACTGCATTTCAGAAACATTGACAAGACCCTATTGCTGAAGACACCTCATGCTTCACCATATATGGAGAAATCAAACTGATAATGATCAGGGAACTTTACCCTTCTGGGTTGCTTTTATAGTGCTAAAAGGTGCTAGACAGGTTACTGGCAGAGAACACACACCAGTAATCAAAATTCAGCAACTGTCTGTGAGCCTTTTGAGCTACAGTACTGAGTGATTACATTGGCAAAATATGTCCATTAGTGCAATATTGACATGAATAATTTCGGAATAATCTATTTTTGATTAGATTAGCTCCCCACAAGAAGAAACTCATGTCTGGTAGCATTAACTGCACCTACAAACTGTGACTGGATAGGTGGTAGGCCCTAGGGAGAACCCAATGCTATTACTTTTTAAAATGGACACTGTATTATATTGTCCTCTAAATATTTATTTTTATAGCCATAGATTAGTGTAGCTCTGAACACTCATCAGAGATGTTTCTTTTGCAGGAGATGGTGATTAATATATTGCTAACTGGTCAGCTTATAGAGCATAGGGCACTGCAGAGTGGTCAACTCTAAATGGGATAACAATGTCACATACCCTGTCCTCAAGGCTCTGGGATCATGGTTGAAGGTGGTGATGACTGTTTCCAAAGAGTGTTTGACAAGCATGGCAAGAATGTTACATTCATGAACAGCAGAAGGAAGCTGTGACCTCATGCACAAGATATGCACCAGGTCAGCCCAGACAAGATCCGAGTGTGAGTGTTGAGGGGCTCATGAAGTCCCAACCCTAGCTAAGGAGCTATTGTTGGCTTCTGGAGGAGGGAGAGACAGGATTTGGCTCTGGATAATGCCGGTGCTCCAGTGAATGGTACTGCACAGATGCATACTGAAGCATCCAATGGGCATAGTTGTATTTTAAAAAGGACAAAGTTGGGAGGAGGGACTAGTGGGCTGTACGGTAGAAGTTAAAGAGAATGGAATAAAGAACAGGGTTGACCAAAAAACATTATACTCATGCATGAAACTGTCAACCAATTAATAAGAACTAATAAAAACAAAATGGACAGATAAGAAAACAGCACTACTTGCTCTTTTGCTCTCTTACCCACACCCCCCACCCACCATCCCTTCTCTCCTTATTCCCCTCTCTCTTCTCCATGTGTTTATGGCTGGCCTCTGTGCCGTTATTTCTCTCTCTCTCTCTCTCTCTCTCTCTCTCTCTCTCTCTCTCTTTTTCTCTCTCCCTCTCCTCTCTGTCTCCCTACCTTTCTCTGTCTCTACTAATCCTTTAACTTCCCTCTCTATGTCCTAAATGAAAAAAAGAAAGAAAGAAAGAGAATAGCATCATAGCAAAAGCTATACAGAAGACCTCACATGTATGTAAAACTAATTCTGACATCAAAAGACTCCAATGTCATTATCATATTTTTATGAGAAAATTACTTATCTTTGGGGGGACTGGAGAAGCAAACCACAATAATTTGTTAAGAAGTTTTACAGTCCTCATTACATATACTTAATAAGATTCTATGAGATTAATAATAAAATTGCCATTCCTTGAAGGATGGTATGAACAGTAAATCAGTCTAGAAAATCTTTATTGACAATGAATACCAGATAATGATGGCAAACACTAGATTTACAAAAGTAAAAACTGGGTTAGGATCTATTTCAAATGAATTTCAATGAGAGATACACAGAATCATGTAAATACATGTGTTTTAGCTGTTCATATATGATCTTTGAATCCTTGATCCATTTCCTTGGTTGGGCTATTCATGCTTTTCTACATCACAAAATGCTATCATGGTTGACCCAATGTTGCCTGACAGTTACAAAGACCTCAGAAAATGAGAATATATCTTCTCCAAGCTACTAATGCATGTCATGACATATAAGGTGACCTTTTGAGTTTAAAAACAGACTTCTAAAATAGGATTGACTTATATACCAACAGTAACAGAAAAATCCTTTGATGTGGGTAACAAAGCACAGAATTGATAGCTTTCTTTCTTTCTTTCTTTCTTTCTTTCTTTCTTTCTTTCTTTCTTTCTTTCTTTTTCATGAAGAACCAAACCCAAAAGTCATAGTCATTTCTTTGCAGTAAACAGAATCCAGAAAGTATTTAGCATGAGAGAATCAATGTCTTGTCATAGTTGCTGAGCTAAGATTTCAAACAAAGCCCCACCACAAAAGAGTATTTTTAAAAATATAAGCAGATCCTGTTTGTTTTCCATATTCTTCCATACATACACGTACTGCCTGACATAGCACAATATATGTTATCTACGTAGCTTTCCTAGAACTTCAAAACCTCCCTATGAAATATTTTCTAGACATGGAAAAAATGTCAGCGTACATACTGGATTTTCAATGATTTTCATGTTACAAATTGTTGATGCTCTATCTAGTCCTACTAGAAGTTGTTTTTTGAAGATGAATCATAAATACCTTAAATAATAGTTCAATTGTAACGAGTATATATTATGTTGTATTTATAAATATACAGAGGTAAAAAATAGAGTCAATATATCTGAGGTAATGTAAACTTTCTTGGGACCATGGGGGAACATTCAAGGTAACAATTATCATGTACCTTGAGCAGTAGTTGTCAGCATAAGTAAGTAAAAGAATCAGAATTTTTGGGGGGTAAAACAATATGATATATAAGAGAATATAGCAAGCAATAAAGTATTTTAAATAGATGGGCATGATTGGAGTCTTTAGTAAAAGTGTTAAGTGAAGGTAAAAAATATATTTAACAGTTTAAAATAAAACAAGGAGGGCTAAATGGAACAAATCATGAATAGATTTGGAGGAAGGAAAGGGAAGGGAGAAATGATGTAATAAGAGTACAAAGAAGAAATGATTCTAAAGCATATAAATGAGATAGTACAGGAAGAAACTGATGAAAGAAGACTCTAAATGCCATTAGTTATTGAATGGATAATGATGGAAGTATTTGTTGCTGGGCTTAGAGAAGGATGACTAGATGAAACTAAATCAGACTAGAAAAACTGGCAACAACTTGACTGCAGGAGAAATGTGAGAAGCTCACCCCAGTGGAGTTGGAAAGATGGCTAGTCAGGAGAGGAGACATGAAACTGAGGGTCTCTCAGATGTAGTGCTTCCCAAGAACACTCATGAGAAAAGCAGCAGAGAGGACTTCCCGGTAGGATGATGAATATATACATTTGCTTCTCCCTTTTGTTAAATTGACAATACAATGAGAAAAGAGAAAGTGGCAAGAACAAAAGGGATGAAGAAAGCAGACAGTGAAAGTGGGTGGAACATTGGAAGCTAGAAAATTAATTAAGAGATAAATAACAGAAGAGAACACATGAAGGTTAAAACCCAAGTACATAAAGGAAAAGAGGCTAAAAAGCAAGTGTATTGACTCCAAGATCTCCATATAAGATCTGTGAGAAGAGGTTCCTAAGACTGTAAAAGTAAGGGCAAGGTGGGAATCCAGAAATGCCCATCATCCAACATGACTAACCAATCCCCATTAAGCAAAGTGCCATTTCCTAAAATGCCATCAAGAGACAGACACTTCGGAGACCTGGCATAGACAGGCTTTGGTTTCAGGGATGGGCTTATCCGAGGGGGTTATTTATAAGCCATGTAGAGGAGGATGAGGAAGACCACTGCCAAACAAACAACAATGACAGTGAACAACTCAGACATTACACATAGGAAATCATGGAGACATCAAGAGCCAGCACAAGTCTTTCCCAAGCTCAAGCCAGACAAAACCCCATCATGAATGGAGGCAGGAGCAGAGGGCACAACATCTTACCACTAACAGAGAACCTACTGACATCTGATAGCAGCTGGGAAAGGAAGAAGTAGATTTCTTTCATAATGTGACTCTAAGACTGTTGTCACTCCCAAGCATAGTTGGATAACACAAATGACTCAATGAAGGGTGAGAGAACTCACAGTTGGATGAGTAGATAGGTAAGGTTGGAGAAGGCTGATATGGAAGGTATTGGGGGATGAATATAATCAAAATAAATTAAAGGAAGCTCCCAAATAACTAACAAAAATATTAAATTTAAAAAGGACTGAATTTTTGGAAGCTGATTACCATGGTTGTCTATTGTCCTGTGATCATATGCAAATATCAGCAGGTGTTAAGTGTTGACTACTTGCTTTTGCACTCAGCCTTGAGTCAATCAATCTTAAGAAGTGAAACAGACACCTACCTGTGTATAATAAACAATGTAAGAAAAGCTTCAGCATGAAAAACAAGGACAAGAGTGGGAAGATAAATGAAAGAAATGAGGCATGACACAAAAATTTCTTTACATACTCCATATCTTACAGAGGCAAAGGAAACGATAGTTATATAAAAAGCAGCATGTTGAAAAATGAGCACAGAACTAAAATCTTGTGTTAATTATCAATAAGATGCTAAAAATTAAAGGACAATGACAGGATAAAATTTGAATACCTTTCAGAAAATTGGTCAAAGTTTTCAGAGTATTACTAAATGTGTACATCGGTTTCTATACTCTTTCATAAGTATGTATTGAGTAGGTACTCTGCATCATGCATTGTGTAAAAACATACTCCTGTTATTAAAATCATCATGAGACTATCATTAAAATTTCAAATATGAGACTGGAGACATGCTCACCAGTTAAGAGCACTGGCATCTCTTTTGAAATTCCTGAGTTCAATGCCCAGCATCCACATGGTGTCTCACAACCATCTATAATAGAATCTGATGCCCTCTTGTGACATGCAGGCATACCTGCAGATGGAGCACTCATATACATAAAATACACAAACAAACAAGTCTTAGAAAATATAAGATATGAAGATAAATGAGAGACAGATGGGACTGGCTATAATATTCTCCTCAGCTTTATATACTGAAATGTTAATCTCCAACTACCATGGAGAGAAGAGAAACATTTGACAGTGCTAGTGAGTACAAGAGAGTCATAAGAAGTCAGAGAAAAGGCAAGGTAAGGCCAGATCAGTGTGAAATCTCTGTGATAGTGACAATATCTCCAATCAGAAGCATAGTGTTTATGGCACTGGATTAGGAGAGCTGGACAGTAGTGGAATAAGATGCCATAGAGGTATCCAGTGAAAGGTTGCATGCCCTAGAAATTCAAGACCCCTTTTCTATAAATGAACAAACTAATAATTTTAGGCTTTGCAAGTTGGATTATCATACAATTATTCAACTCTTATGCTATAGTAAAAGGTGGCTGTAGACAATATAAAAGTAAATTTCCATTACCAGTTTTTAATTTTTATGAAACAAGACAGAGTCCTTATCTAACAGTTGATGCAGTGTATTTGAGGAAGTGAAAACCTAAATCTCTATTTGTTACTTTGGAGATTTAATTAGAAAAATAAATTCAGAAGGCTAAGTTATATCCATCTATGCAGGTGTCATATTTATTGTATGATAAAATATAACAGAAACCTAATCAGAAATTTTCTACAGTTCTTTTATTAATAGCAGTAGCTGTGGTGTGTCTTTTGTTTTATCTCAAGCAAACCTTTGTAGAGGCTTCTTTCTCTTTAACTTGCTTGTGATGGTTAATTTTGTTATCAACTCGACTAGATTAAGAATCATCTAGAGCACTGACCTTTGCACACCCTAAGAGGGTTCTCTAAAATTTATTTAATGGATGGTAGAGCTATGGCTGGCACTATCCCTTAGTCTATGAATCCAGAGGGAAGAAATGAAAAAGGCAGAGGTGCAACAGCGTTCATGGTCCTCGGCTTCTTGACTTTGTATGCACCGAGGCCAACCACCTCACACGCACACTATCACTTCCCTGACACAATGACTGCATTTTCTCAATTAATCTGTCCTTTCTTAAGTTGGTTTTTTTGTCAGGTATTTGGTCACAGGAATGAGAAAAGGAACTAAGACAGTGCTATTCCGAGCATTTCACAAATAGTAACCATCCGTCTGCTGGGTCTAACCAGGAGTAAGTTGGGGCGAACAGCAAATAGCCAGCAGTATTGCCAGGCTGATAAAGGTCATGAAAAGAGAAGTGTAAGAGGTGGATGGAGTGTTTAGAATGATAGATCCGTGTGACACAAGCCAGTTGACCTGCGAATAAGGAAAACGGAGTCAGGTAACAAGTAGAGGAAGGAGGCTGGTTTATTACCTGCTAGAAGTGTGTGACTGAAACACCATTTTCCTGTCAGGACATAGTTTTTAAATGAATGTGGATAAAAGCTTATTTTGGACACAGTTATCTGGCTAAACTCTCATTTTGATTTTGGATGTAGCTGGACGATCAGCTCAACCATGACTTGACGATCAAGGACTCCTGGCGTCAGTCAAGGGAATGGTGGGAAACGCATTTACCCATCACAGGTCTCATTTGCAAGTTGCCTACCATTACAAAACCGTACTCTGTGAGCATCCCATGCTATGAGCCTCTATGCTCATAGATCCAAGCCCTTTAAGTGCCCTCACTCATTTCTTGAACTGATACTTAACTTCAGATAAAATAAATCAAAACCAAATTTCACACCCTTCATGAGTCTTGGCTTGCTTATGAGCTACTGACTGAAGTCATTATTTAAATGTTTAAATAAGCTTGATTAATAAAGGTTTCAGTGAGTTTGTTAGGGCCGAGGCTTGCTTTAGATTGATTTGTATCTTCATTTCAATACCATATTTTGGAGAATATATGTGTACTCAATTACTTGTATTTTATTTAGAAAATTATTTTAACGAAAAAGTAGTTTTAAGACATTCATATTGTATTAAAAGCAGAAAAAATGATTTTTTTTGTGGAGTAAGGATTTTATGAATTAAACATTCCTTATTCTACAAATAAGGAATCTTAAAAGAAGAAAGGGCTGAAATTATTATCCCAATGGTACAACAGGTTCCCAGTACATATGTAGACATGTGTTTGATCTCCAGTAATGTAATGCAATGAATGAGTGAGTGAATGAATTAATGAATGAATGAGTGTGAGAACAGGTTAAGACAGAGTGATCTGAATATGTAAGCTCTTTTATTAACTCTATGAGGAAAATAAGAAGAGAATTTTATTTTTAAAAGAAGATACAAGGCTCAAAGGGCAGTTGTTTGCACAAGCACTTGCCTAGCGCATCTTGGGTTTTAGGTTCTGTCTCTAGTATGGAACATAAGTAGATACAAATAATGTCCACAAATTGCTCCTTTACAGAAATACTTTTGCAATTTCATGCAATTTTATTTCACTCTGTTTCTTGTGCATATGCTTTTAAACGTTACTCTAATTATAGTGGATACAAAAGCATATTTTCTGCTTTTCTTAACTAGAATTATAAGGCAACAATTTCATCTAGTCTGTATGATGTTTAAAAAGCTATTTACAATGTCTTATTCTAAAAAATTTTACTCTTAGGAGTTGTCCCCAAGTTCAGCTGACAAAGATACTTCTGGGGGTAGTTTTCAAGATTATCATTGTTTGATTGACAAGCTAACATTCTCACATGACAGTGATTCACCTCTCCAAAGACCCTGCTCTTCATTTCTCATTTTTATACACATAACACTGATATATCCTCAGTTCTTATCATTCTTCAATAGTCTAACTTAGTTTGTATCCCTCAAGAGACACAAGCTTCTCTCATATATGGATCCAAGTTGGTTTAAAATATTTTTTTTAACACGTTAGCACATCTCCCCCATTAAGGTAACTAATGATATAATATGGTATTACTTACCACCCTCATTGAGAAAACTCACCATGACATTTGTATGAAAACAAATATGTTTTTGCATACATAGCATACATTAATAACAACTATAAATATGTAAGCAGACTTAGGTCAACACAATACTAGTAAGCCATTAACACAGTTGTAAAAACAGGAAATGCTCAATAAGAAATGGAACCAGCAGAGGGTCAATATTTGCTGAATCCTTGGCCATTCTGCCATTTGCCTTAGAAAGCGCTGTTAGCAATAACTCCATCACTAGTGAGGCCGCTTGTCTTGACCTACAAATCTCTCTGAAATGACCCTTTGAATCAAAACTGTGATTTTTCTAAAGCAGCCATTTTTCCAATCACTGATTCTCAGAACGGGCATAATAAACTGCTCATGCCTCAAAACGTATTTCTCATTTTAACAGAACACAACTAGAAAAAGCCTCAGACAATCATGAAACATGTTGGGTTTTCAGCGTCACGTTATCCTGTGGTGCTCTGCAATCAATTACTGCTATACCACCATCATTAATAATTTTCTTAATGAAAATGATTCTGTTGATCTCCGTTGTATTTTAATTATCAGAGTTAAGCATAATTACACTGCAGCTCTGAGCTGGCATGTGGACTCCTTTAGGGCGCAATTTTGTTTTAACACACTGATAATGTAATTTTACATTGTGTCAGTTTGTTTGGTTATTATCCAGTTGTACAATTCCACTGTATTCCAGATAACAGATAATAACCTTAGTACCTCCTATATCCTGAAGTCATTTAAAAAGCAATATTGGAATTCTAAGACTAGCTAACTTAATCGTCTTATGATTTTATAATTCCCACTGCTAAATATTTGGTTCAGGCACTCACTCTCTTTCAAGAATACAGTAAAATGAGATGACATTCATACATTTTTTATTAATTTAATGAGTATTTAAATACATGTTTAAAGATGAACACTGTTTTCTTTTTAAATTAGTTTATTATTTGTATGATATTAGACCCTCTGAGTAAAGTTAAGCACTGGCTGGCAGACTACTTTGAAAATTGACTATCATCATGGACAAAGCTATTGTATCACTGTTCTAACAGACTTCAGCAGATCCTCTGTTTTTAAATGAGTCGTGGTGCTGATAATGAAAACTATTTGTTTCTAAAGTTTATTCAGTTTGATTGGGGTGCAGAAAGTTTCTTTCCCGAGTTAGATTGTGTTAGCATTTCTGTCATTATGTTATCAGTGCCCAGTACAGAGAAGACAGTCATCAAAGTCTTAACTTATTAATCACATGACTAAATGTGTATACAAGGATAACTTGGAACTTGGAAGATGGTCATGGAGTGACATAGATTAGTATAGATTGTGTGGTCACTGCTGTTTCTGTTATTGAACATTTCCTCTTCAAAGATAATCCAAAGGGAAAAAAAATACCATCACTGAGAAACATGTATGCAATTTGTCAAAGAAGAAAAATAATGTATAATCTTGGCCTAGCCAATGGCAGCTTCGAAAGCCATACCAATTTTTTTTTAAATAGTCATGAAATTAGTCTTGAGGCTGAATACTAACTTCATATTGCAAGAGTTATTTGTATTGTTGAGTTTCATGTCTCTGAGTCTCAGCCTTTTTCTCTCTAGAATAGAATAATTTTGCTTGTATTATGTGTATGTTCGAGTAATAAATAGGATTGGAAATATGAGAATGGAGCATGGAGTAGAAATAGTTTAATGCCCTATCACAGCTGTTATTAGTACTAACATTATCATCATATTAATAATCATACTGGTATTTATATAAGACCAACATGAGAGAATCAACTCCTACATGTTTTCCTCTGACCTCCACATATTTGTCATAGCATGTGTGTCCCATACCACTCACACAAATAATATATACAATCAGGTACACAAATAAATATGTAAATTTTAAAAATAGGAAAACATTATGTGTTCTATTAATAGCAAAGTCAATGGTTTCTTAAGGCTTCAGGTCTCTGAGTTTATGACACATTTTTAAAGTTAGATATGTAGATTCAGTGCTACTTAGTGAGAGCTATAGAATTTTTCCCTTAAATAAAAGATGCACGTGTATTCTTACACATCATTAAGGCCTAGTGCCACTGTCTGTTAACTCATACTTTTTGTGACCCTTGTTTGAATAGATGGCAATCAGGAACATTACAATTCTCTTAACATACACAGGCTGTGTTAGGTGTTTCCCCATAAAAATTCCACTAAGAAGCCACTTAAACACTGTACCATGGAAACCTATGAAAACAAGTGTCTAGAGAGGGTAAGTGATTGGCCTTGGCTTTCTGCAGAGTCTTTACAATGATACCATGCTCTCACATATAAAGGAATCTGTAGGAAGGGGAAATGAGGGCTACCTGAGAGCTTTTCATTTGTTTGATTGATGTTTTGACTTAGTACAGAGACCTAGTAAGTGAGTTATTTAGAAATAGCTGCATGAAAAATTAACTTTGAAACTGAGAAAGAAAAAAAAAACTCCATGCAGAAGCTAAAAGTTTAGCTTTGAATACTCAGAATAGTTATCTAGGACTTTTTATGCATGAAGAGGTAACCATGCCTCCTAAGCTATGGAAAGTAAAGAATAGTTGGGCAAACATCAGTGGTGGGTTTAGCAGCACTAGCCTGTGCATACTCCTCAAGCAGTGTTCTCTTTAACTCCAGAGTGGTCTGTTGAGTATGTTGCCTCCAGAGATAAGGAAATTAGGATGATCTGGGATCTGTTAAGAATAATGGCAACAAACAGATGACCAACGAATCTGGCCTTTCACTGTCTGGATGACCTAATTACTTTCTGGAGGGACATGGAAGAGTTGAGGCAGGAAAAACACATCAGATTAGGAATGTTACTGTCAAAAACTGTCTTATCTTCTCCTTTGGCTAAACAGAATGATGTCAGCTTGTCAAATAGCTGTAAGTGACAAAATGTGACTTTTAAATACTTATTTTATGGATGCCTAGAAAATAAAAGCTTGATAGTTATATTTATTCTTGGAATTAGCTGTATTTAACAGTATTTTAAGTAAGTCTCAGTCATCAGTAGTAACAGGACAAAGCCCATTTTTATCCTTTAACAAGCACTACAAAAATTTTCCCAATTGAACCACTTCTATAAAATGCTATACATATAAAATGTATATTGTATTTGATGATATACTCTGACATAGTCAAGTCCCATGGTAATGGTATTGACACAGAATTCGCAAGTAGTACGGTTAAGTGTTTGGCCAGAAAGCAAATAAGGAACACAGACATGTCAGCAGGAACCTATGTTTTCTCCCTTAATGAAAGCTCAAAAGACTTTGACACTGATAATTTATATGTTCAGGTACTTGGACACTGCCACAGGCAATCCTATGCTGTGGCAGCAACTCCAAGGTTGTATTTAAGTTACTATTTTTTATGACTCCACTGGCTCATGTCCAGCTAATTCTCTTAGGCTTCCAGCATAATGGAGGGATGCTAGTGAGTCATAGTAAGTCACTGTTTCTATATTGCTCAAAAGTCATGTTTTCACTAGTGTTACTGTGCTTGCAGAAGTCTGGACCTAGACACCACTTCCTAGCTGCTGATACAAGGAAAGGAAGTCAGACAGAAGCATACTGAAGATAGAGTCTGGGCAACTGGATCAAGGTGTTCCTAAACTCCAGGATATTTCTGTAGTCTCAGCTATACGAGCAGATTGCACTCTCTATTATCAACAAAAACACACAAGACACACACCATGCACACACATATTGCACGGATACATATACACCACACATACTGTGTACACATAGATACAGCATGACAGAGAGAGTGAGACAGACAGACAAACACAGAGACAGAGGCAGATGCAGACACAAACACTGAGACAGAGAGAGAGAGAGAGAGAGAGAGAGAGAGAGAGAGAGAGAGAGAGAGAGAGACACAGAGACTGACACAGAGACTGACCAAAACAAAGACAGAGAAACAGATAGACAGAGGAACAGGGACAGACACAGAAATAGACAGAGACAGAGGCAGATAGAGACTGACAGAGACAGGGATAGAGACTTGGAGGTCAGAACCTGTAAGACCACAAGACTTATTTTCTTACTTTTCTATGACTCAAATGATACAAGAACTCAGGATACTCTGCCTCCTCCAGAGTCAGTCTGAGTATTCAAAATTAGCTTCAGTTCTTCTGTAACCTTGGGAGAGATCTGGGTATCCCGCAATGATTTCCCAAATTTTGTTACTCAGGAAAGCACCATTATCCAAAGACACTCATTGAAGGAGAACTAAAATACATTTTCACATGACTGCAGTAATTGACCAAACATTACTACCAACATATATGGTCTATTATTTATAAATTTAGGGCATCATGATCTGACTGTTTTGAGGAAACTTATGATGAAATGGTTGGATAGAGAAAGGTAGAGTCATATTGCACAAAGAACACAGGGTTTGGAGTTGCAAGGACCTGGATTAAAATTTGCCTCCATTGTTAGGCTGCATGACTGCAGATAATTACACAGTCTCTCTCAACCTTAGGCATGTGAAGTGGAGAAAACATGAAATGTCTTAAGGCTTCATGCATAGAGGGTAGCTTTCAGTGTGTAGAACTAAACCTTATGCTAAATGAACGTTTATTGGCTTCATGACCGTAATACACAACTTACCTATCTACTTCTCTTATTTATCTTTTGTAAAACAGAGACACATATCTGGTACCTCACAGGAGACAAAAAGAAATGACACTCTACAGAATCCATTGCAGGTCAAATATAATTCTTTTAATCCCTATAAATTCAACAATGGCAAATAAACTTCGGCAGCCAGAAAGGAAAAAAGTATCAGCAATTCATATCATTCATTATTTAGTGACATTTTATGTGATACATATATTAAAATGATTGGCAGCTATTAATCATTTATTCAATCCATCAATCAATATTTCTTCCTTTCCCTTTCTTTTCCTTTCCTTTTCTTCCCTTCCCTTCCCCCCTCCCTCCCTCCCTCCCTTCCTTCCTTCCTTCCTTCCTTCCTTCCTTCCTTCCTTCCTTCCTTCCTTCTATTTTGTTTGTTTAGGGAACTTGCCTGGTCAATGGAAGAGAATGAATAAAACATACTCCTTATTCTCAGTAAATAGATAGTAGATAGAATAGCAAAGAGAAATAGGTAACTTCTTTCACCTGCTTTCCGTGAACATAACAATTCATCATAAGAAAGACAACGATAATCAATGGAAGAAATGCCTATAATTTTGTATAAGATTGTTAAAGAGGACTTAAGGAGTGTCCCAAAATAGTGGCTGTCAATGTACAAAGCTAGTACACGGTCAGACTTGGTATATATTTTATGAGTTAATCGACTGATTATTAATAATCTTCTGAAGATCACTCAGAACTTGATTATTGGCAAAAGGCTTGATGAATAGACAACCATAGCACAAAGACAAAATTGTGCCCAGTGCTCAAGTTAAAACACTCAACTGAAATGACTATAGGATTATGATTTTAATTAAGAAGTATATTTCTTAAAATGATTCCAGGTATAAATGCAGTGGGTTTGGATCATCTGAGAGGAAGGCTATTTTCATTGTCCTTTCCTACTGTATTCCCTACAATGAAGATCGGTTATGATTGGCCAATAGAAATCTAATCCTCACAGTTGGTCTGATCCACCAAGAATTCCTTCATATTTGGATTCTGTATGTGGGGACTTGTAAATTGATTCACTATATTATGACAAGTTATAGTGACAACGTAACACAGCCAAGGGAATTGTCACTTCTCTTTTACTTAAAAGATACAGTCAGAATATCACAGATATTTCAAGTTAGAAAACTGGTGGCTCTGTGTCCAACAAGTATGAAAGGGAACCGGATATAATCAGATCCTGGTGTGTAGGTTGTCTTGTTAGCTTGCAAATTCCCTCTTTCCGGTGTTTCAGCTTTCAAAGGCACAGGGTAGTTTGGAGGCAATCCTCTTATAAATGTACAAATTGTAATGATTATAGGAACAAGTTGTAATTGTTTCTCGCAAGTTTTTAAGAGTCTTTGATGTTATGATTAGTGTTTCATACGTTAATGTATTGATGGAGATGTTTTTTCGCTTGCCCCCTTGTATGCTTTCATGGTTTCTAGGTTCAATGAGCAAACACATCTTTGATCTCAGTAGGTCTATTTGGTTAAAAAAAAAAAAAAGCCAAATGAAATGAAACATGAGAAGCAAAAGGTTTTGCAATATTTACGAAGAAGTAAGACTCAGGAGTTCACTGTGTGAATGCTGAGCTAGCTTGTAACTTAAAGGCAGAGAAAGCACACAGGGCTACAACCCCCATATCCCAGCCTGCAAACCACAACACACAAGACCACATTCCTGTCTCAATGAGAATTGTCTCCCGATGTGTCATCACCGAACTGCAGATCCTTTTGTAGCTATAAGATCATGGCTAGGCTGATCACACTGAGCGAATCAAAGGCAGCACTCTGCCAGCCATGGGGCTCCCTCTTCACTGTTAGCCTTCTGCCCTTCACAAAACATCATGGGGCAGAATTTGGGCTTTGCAAAGGTTTCCTTTTCAGCATCCTTCTTATCCTGTATGATTTCAGGAATCTGACAGCAGGCAAGGTAGTGCCTCCTGAAGCATACGCCTGGATACAAAGTGCTAAATTTCAAAAGGTCCAGGCTTTTTGGTGGCTAGTGCCTAGGAAGGGAATCGGAGATTTCACAATAGGCAGCAGCGATCCAGAAAACTAAGAGTAAAAGCACACCAGCCAAAGCCACTCACACAGGGGCCTTAGCAGCTATGCTCAGCACTAAGTAATTGATGCTGTGACTCTTCGTGTTTATGCTGTACAGAAGTAAAAATCAGAAAGCTTCACGGAAAACATGGATGAGTGAGGCTCGCAAAGAAAACGGGAAGCGAGAGGCTTACTTATGCTATACATGGTCCTCTCTGTTCCTCTGGAGCAGTTCGAATTACTCAGGTTTCAGTACCACTGAAGAGACAGGGAAGGGATCCTAAGCTTACCTTTGCTGTACACAATGCAGTTGTTTTTGCTGTCCTCCACTCCTTGCCAAGTCACATCCAGAAGCCACTTTGGACCAGCAGTCAGCACCATGGGGACCTGAGCCTTCGTCTTCTGCAGAACGATAACAAACAGATGCCGTTTGCTCTCATTGGTTTAAAAACTTGAATAATCACTGCACTAATAATTTCATTAAAAACAAAACAAAACAACCAAATCTCCTAAATCGTAATCCTAGGCCTCATTCCCTGCCTCCTGGTATCTTTTTAAGATGACAGAAGCTGGAAGGTGCTTCTGCTTTCAGGAATCTTGAATGGTAGAATTATTATCTAGGATTTTTCCCTTCTAAATGATACTGGATCAGATCTCCAAGATTAGGCAGACCTCTGGTGGCTCTGAATTATAAAGAGAATGCAGATGACTCTCACTGCAGAGAGCAGAGCGTTTGGAAGTGAACTTTAGACACATTGTACCTCACTATCAACAGGATCTCACGATTTCCTGAAACAGACAGGAAAGAATTTAAAGAATCAGGATCCGTTTCAAAGCTCCATCCTGAGCAACGTTTATATTAGAGTCGGTGCTTATTCGGAATGAATAATGAAATGTGCCCACCTGCCTTTGCCGATGTGTGGATATGTGGTCTGACTATAACCGCAGTAATAATTGTTAAGGACTCACCACACCTTGTCTCCAGGAAACAGTAAAAGAGCAACCCTGAATAAATCAAATACAGAGAGACAGAATCGTCAGCTACCCTTTGCTCAGGCAGGCAGGGAGGCCAGAGCCACCATTCTAACAGAATATACCGGAGATAGGTAAATCAAATTCTCATCAGATTCAACACTTTTGGCAGCCTGGCATCCAAATTCTTTACCTTTAAAGCCCCGTTTGATAAATTTACACGACAAGAGATTCACTGGGGAGGAAATCAGGAAGTCTCCCTGAGAAGGCACTTCCCCCATGAGTCACAGTGAACTGGCTTTCAGACTTATCATTCGACAGCCTGTGTTCTGTGTATCAAATATCAGGAAACCACAACACTGAGGACAATACGAGGGTCTCAAGGTAATTTCTGAACTGAATTTTCACCTAGATATGATTCTGCCAAAGAAAGCTCGGTGCATCCTGGGACTTCCTCACATGTTCTGTGCTATCACGAATTTCCCAAATTGACACTCACGAGTATTCGCTAGAGGATTTTCATGTACCCTGGCAACTTCAGACCTCACAGGAATCTGGAAAATCCATTTCACCCACCTCACAACAGCAAGGACTGTGTACAACATACCAATCCATTTTCACAGCAAAGAGATGTTAAAAACTGTATATAAGACAGGTGCTGACTCCTTTGTTAAAATAAGCATCATATTAGGCAAGATGATGACTACCATACAATGTGCTTATAAAATATTCACCCACAAAGGATAAATTTAAGAAGAAGTCTGAAATGATAGCTATGTACTGTGCACTATGTACATTTTTAGTGTGTGTGTGTGTGTGTGTGTGTGATATGTAATGGTTTGGGTAGCTAAGAATGTGTAGTGATGTAGGCTTGACCTCTCCTTAAGACCTGTACCATGCTGCAGCTGACCTCTTTATGGAATTAATAACCCTCTTAATATACCCCAAAAGACAATCTGCCCCAGTAATCTTTTTGAATATTAAACCTGAGGCCTTCTCATTATATAAAGTCTTCAGGAAATCTTAGTGTAAGATAAATAAGTCAGCTATCCTATACTCTAATCTTCCACTCATATTACACACACACACACACACACACACACACACACACACACACACACACACACCCCAGAGAGACAGGAGGGAGGTAGAAAGGTAGGGAGGTAGAGAGGGAGGGGGAGGGGGAGGGGGAGGGGGAGGGGGAGGGGGAGGGGGAGGGGGAGGGAGAGGGAGAGGGAGAGGGAGAGGGAGAGGGAGAGGGAGAGGGAGAGGGAGAGGGAGAGGGAGAGGGAGAGGGAGAGGGAGAGGGAGAGGGAGAGGGAGAGGGAGAGGGAGAGGGAGAGGGAGAGGGAGAGGGAGAGGGAGAGGGAGAGGGAGAGGGAGAGGGAGAGGGAGAGGGAGAGGGAGATTCATTTCTGCTCTTAGTACTAGAAATATGAGTCTTTTTTATTATTATTAAAGATTCAGGTGAAGATGTTAATTGCTGAATAACCTGTGAAAAAGATCATGGCATGAGCCCATACACCTGAAAATTGTTGGGAGTTATTCAATGGCAAGGGGGGAATATCTGTCTTGCAGAGTCTCAGGGGATACCAGAGAGGTATCAAACAGGAAAAATGTACAGTTACTGGGATCATGAGGACAAATGTTGACTAGTATATAAGAAAACAGAGTGTACATGCTACACTAAGTTCTGGAACTCTGTGTTTACACTCTTGGAAATTCTTTACGACCTCCTCCACCTTCTCCCCCTCCACTTTATTTATTTATTTATTTATTTATTTATTTAGAGATAGTGTTTCTCTGTGCAGCCCTGGCTATTCAGAAATTCACTGTGTCCAAGCTAGCTTTGAACTCAGAGATCTGCCTGCCTCTGTCTCTAGAGTGCTAGGATTAAAGGCGTGCACCACCACTGTCTTGCTTTTAAATTTTTCTCACTGTCAAATTACTGAAAGAAAGGGCTAGCTTTCATCATCACCTTTGTCATGAAGGCCTTTTTTCTTAAAACTAGAAAAGACTTAGACGGATATTCTTGGGAGTAAGGACTGGCAACAGAGCCAAAAAGATCATTACACATCAGGCAAAACCTTTTGTGATTAATTCTCTAAGTCAGTGACTCTCAACTTCTGACCTTTTAATACAGTTCCTCATGCTGTGGTGTTTGTTAACCATAAAAGTATTTTTATTGCTACTTCATAACTGTAACTTTGCTACTGTTATGAACCATAGTGTAAATATCTGTTATGCCAGATATCTGATGCAAGACCCCTGTAAAAGGGTCTCAAGGCACAGGTTGAGAATCATTGCCTGCGTAAGCAAACATAGCCAATAGAGATGGTTTCATAGATGGAATAGGAAGGGTAATGCGACTTCTGCTGTTTACATAGTGCACTAGACTCTTGCTCTGCCTTACTTATAGTTAAACAAATCAAATCTGAATGACTAAGTCATGTCACCTGAGCAAATACCGGGTAGAAAGCAGTGTCAGTGTCTGGGTTGTTGTTTTTTGTCCCCACCATGCTCACACGAAGTGAAGCCCAACGTCCTGAGTTTTCTTGGACTGAAGGTTTTATGAGAAGGAAGGAGTGTTAGGTTCACCCTAGCTGCTACTGCTACTGAAATGATATTAGTAGTTTCTGTCTACTTGATATCGGCTGCATGTAGAATTTTAATACTCTCCTTGCGTGATATTCTTTCCCTTTTAAATACTCCAGCATTAGATAAGTATATCTTTATCCCCATTATTTTATCCCTAAACAAGTTAAGACTAGAGGATATGACTTTGTAACTCAGAACAAAAATAGTTGATCGATAACATTTCTGAATGATGAGTTAATATTGTATCTCTTAACACCTTGGTAAACATATTCCAGGCCTCAGCCTGGGTAGATATCGATTTAAGAAACTGAATTGAAAGGGAAACACTTTCTTCTACTCCATGTCAGCAAGGCTGAGTATAAGAAGTTCTAGCGGAAAGCTATACCCAAGCTGTAACGTAAATAATAAGTAGATAAAAAAAATCTCGAGGGACCAGTTATTACAGGTTTGAGGAGGTGAGTCAATTTCTTTCTAAAGAAGTCAACTTTTGTAGAGATTGACTGCCTTCAAAGAAGATTACCAAGTGCGAGAAGGAAAGGAGTTAGCCAGGATTATATGAAATGTACACGTCAGAAAAAAAAAATCCATGAATAGAAAATAACAATAACTTTCACATTGATCATTAGGTTCATTTTATCCTGTTTTTCCTTAGCATGTGAAGTCATCAAAATTCTAGAACTTTAGAAACTTTACATTTCATTGAATTTAATTCTCTAGCTTATGGGAGGGATTTAAGGCAAATATTCATTAGCACATAAAGTGTACAGTTGACAAGACACACTGGAAAAAAGAGAGTGCTTATAAAAGGCATAGCAGACAGGAAAATGCTCCCAAAGATAGCAATGCTCCAAGGCCTCAGCACCTGGAAATACGTTACCTTCTTTAGAAAAACATGTCGTTAAAATATTTAGGACCACAAGAAGGTAGGTTGCCTTTAATTATGCAAATAGACCCATTCAAACTACAGGAGTCCCTAGAAGTAGGAAAGGTGGATAAGAGGGTAAATGAGGAGCTTCCTAGATGCTGGGTATGGAGGTTCACACTCCCAATCCTGGAACTCAAGAGGCTGAGGCAGGGGGATTGCTGTGAGCCTACAGACCACATAATGTGTTCCAGGCTGACCTGGGCTATAAGGTGACACTCTGTCACAAGCAATCAAGCAAACAAACTCCACACACAGAGGATTCCACCTGCTTTTAAGGATGGGGAAATGATCTAGACCGTGAGCAAAAGAATATGGTAGCTCAGGTGTCAGTTTACAGGAAGGAAGGAAGGAAGGAAGGAAGGAAGGAAGGAAGGAAGGAAGGAAGGAAGGAAGGAAGGAAGGAAGGAAGACCAGAAATAGTTGTTTTGACTCAACCCTAAAACACTTTTGTTGTGAAATATCTAGCCACCAGGAAATTGACTCTCAGAACCTTCAAAATTGAAAATATCCATGGGACACCTTGAGACTCTTATTAAATTTCTGGTCTACAGAATTGTAAAATGATAATTTGGAGATTGAAGCCTCTGTTGGTGGAAAAAAAAAAAAAAAAAAAAAACAACAAAACCAAACAGGAAAACCAAGTTAGCAAAAAATACATTCAGATTTACTGATTGGTTCTTTCTTTCTTAAAAGGTCAAAATTCCATTCTCAAATGCTTTCAAAGTTATAAAATAACTTCTATTCGGAACAACAACTGATGCCCCTGCTTCAAACTGACACTGAACACCCAGTGACGCTTGCAAACATCCTTGCTTCTGATTAGGATCTATACAAACACGTCTGATACCATCTTTGACTTTGCAGTTGGTATGTGTTAAAAGTCTAGGTGAAGAAGATGATGGACTTGGGAATCCTCATTCATGTTTCTGGTAAGTTGTTCTGGAAATTTAACCAAGTATTCTAAACTTCAGAATAATGTCTGCAAAATGTGTATTTTATCCCAATATTTTAAAACGGAACATAATGATCAGTATCTTAAGTGGCATACCAATTGTTTACTAAAAATCTGAATGAACAAACAAACTGAAATGTCAAAAATACTTACTGAGGATTTCTTGTGTTTACAGCGATTAACATAGAAGTTAGGGACAGAATTTCCTTATTATCCAATTTAAGCATTGTGATAGTGCTATTATTCAACAATCATAATAATATTCAATTATGTTATTTTCAAACATATTAGCCCATAATTTCTGTCTTTATATGTTGAAAGATTCTTTTAAATCTTAGATCACCATGTGATTTTACTTGACCACTAAAGGTGAATATCGAGTGGATTGGGTGGTAGACACCTGGAACCTCATCTCTTATGAGACTGAGGCAGACTGATGAAAAAGACAGCCTGGCTTACATCATGAGATCCTGTCTGGAAAACAATATCAAAACAAACAAATGAAAAGCAAACAGAGAAGAGGAGAGCAAGTAGAGGAGGAGCAGGAGAAAGAAGAGTGGGAGGAGGGAGGTAGTGGAGGAGCAGGAGGAGGAACAGGATTAGGAGGAGGAATGATGTTTTTTCATGTAGAACAGAGTCTGTAAAATCAGTAAACGTCTACCACCATGCCTTTTCTTTGCTCAAGTTTTCCAGTAGGCACATGTGAGAGGAACCATGAAGACTGTTGGTCACGTGGCATGAGAAAGAAAGGAACTTTCTAATGTTTTTAATCTTTGTGAAGTTTAGTTTATACTAATTTAATTTCCTTTATTTTAGTTTCTATTTTGAAATACCTAAAGATATAGAGCTTAGTTAGTTAAAATTTATGCTTTATCTGTAGCTTTCTGCAATAATTCTAGGCAAATAAAAGGAGTCTTTAATTTCAGTTAAACTGTATTTAAAAAAAACTGTATAGTTTTTGAAACTCTACATTGTAAGTTGGGAAAAAAATCTGAACTTTTAGACACAGTTTGAACCTAGAGTTCCACGTTTAGACAGCCCACAACTAGACAAACTTGACAAGGACAAAATGGGTCCTAAGTGTCACTTCTTAGAAATAATTAGAATCATCTAATGTGGATAAAAGAGGTCAGACTGGCATCCACTGCTCACTAACCTTTGGAGTTACTGGACCGACAAAGGAGGTAGCCTTCAATAAATGTTTATATTCGAGCCAAAAGGTTAATGGAGATAAAAGTAGAAAGCCCAAAGGTAAAGAATAGAGGAGAATTCTAACCCAAGAAACGGATGACATAAGGCTGTCTCGGGGATTCCAAATTTTGCTTGAGAATTTTGTTGAGTGTTTCCATAACAAGAGCTAGGGAGAGATAGAAGTCAAAGGAAGAACATGAGAAGAGCCGCATCCCTGTAAAAGGACAACAACTGCTGCACCCCTGCAAAAAAAAAAAAAAACCTACAGCTGCTGCACCCCTGCAAAAAAAAAACCCTACAGCTGCTACAGCTCTGCAAAAATACCTAGAGCTGCTACACTACATATGAGAAGACAATTATGGTGTCTTATAACGGTACCATTAGAGGAAGGCTGATAGCAATGGAGATGATCTTGGTACTCTTCCCATAGCTATGTTATACATAAAATGATGCAAAGCATGTTTTACATTACTCTATTCTCTTACTAATAAATATCATTCGATGTTCCCTCAGCAGTAAAAATATAGTTGAGATAGGCATAGAAAAATTTCAGAATTACTACAGATATTAAATTCTTATCAGTTATGGACCCATGTGAAAACACACACACACACACACACACACACACACACACAAATGGACTTTGCACTTTGTATTTTATTTGGTATTCAGAAATTGAATGCCACCCCCACCATTAACATTTCAACTAACTTGTTCTCATATCCCATTTAAAAAAAATGATACAGCGTGTCACTTCATCTTTTACAACCACACATTTTTTTAATAGTAAAAATTTCAGTCAGTGGATTCAAGTAATTTTCCACGTTGGAATTTGGTTTCATTCAGTCTTACAATAAATTGAACACTTAATCACTATCTTTTTTACTGTGTGATGTATCTAGTGACAATGAGTTTGAATTTTAAGAAGCAACAATGTGTTCAATGGGAGCAAACAGATTAAAGTCCTTCATGTAGAATTCTAATTCCAGGTTTTTCAGAATTATGTGCTTTGTCGTTTCAGACATGTCCTATAGCACCCCTACCCACAAAATTATCTACTTAACCGGACTTAATTTCCAATCAATAAAATAGTGTCTTTAAGTAAATAGATATAATTTAAAAGGCAAAACTTCTGAGTGTTTGTACTTGATGGTATTGACATAAGACGTGTGTGTGTGTGTGTGTGTGTGTGTGTGTGTGTGTGCCTGCATGTATGCTTGTGTAGAAGGTGCACCTGTATGTGGAAGACATGGTATAGTCATTTAAAGGTATGATTACACACTAAGGTGAATTACATTACCTACATTTATTACTTGGCAAATAACAAAACTCAACTTTGTAAAAGTTCTAATCTCAAAATTTGTACTGCCTGAAAAAAATTGTTATGCTCTATGTAATTTTCAAACATGAGCAAAAAAAAAAAAAAAAAAAAAAAAAAAAAAAAAAAAAAAAACCCAACTAAAGTTACTCTGTGACTAGATGGCATGTTAAGACAGCAAATGAGAAAGACATTACATTACTGGAAGGCTCTAACAGCCACTGCAGGATTCAGCAGGCAAGCACAGAGGGCACGCATGACGATTCTGTGAAGGTGTCATTGCAATCTAAGATTTCTTGAGTGTGGCCCTATACAATATTTGCTATGGGTTCCAGGAGAGCGCAGTTCCAGAGCAGTTCTAAGAAGCATTGTCAAGTTGCCTGTGGGATGTGGGATATCAACCACACTCAGAGCAAAAGAACAAAACCGAAACAACAACAGCAACAACAACAAAAACAAAAACAGTGTAGAATACGATGATGAAGTTCTTGCCGCTATATCCATACTCAGACAGTTTTATCTGTATGAAGCAACAGTTTAAGTAATTGTTATCTCTTGAGGTATATTTCCTTTGCTTTATCTTAACAGGAGCCACTGCTTAAATATAGAAAGTTCAATACAAAAAAAATTAATGATCTTGTTCAAAGAGAAACAAATAATTCTATATGTGCGTGCTATTTAAAGCAAATTCTGCTTCCAAATAAGACTAACCATTCCATGACAAATAGAAAAACAAAGTGAGCTGAAATTACCCACTCTGAAGATAGGACTTTTTCACTTTCCAAATGGAAAGAATCAGTAAATTAATAACACCCCAAACTCTCCAGATATTTATTTGACTTTCATTTTCAAAGAGAATAGATTCATTTCTCTTTCTCTTTGCCAGCTCCCCTCCCACAGCCTCATCTGTTCTTCGCGTGCGTTTGGCTCCAAGCAGGAGCGACTCTCCAAGCTGGCAACCACTAACTCCCACCTTTTTATTTCATGCGGTTCTGAGAGTCAGAGTGTTTAAGGAGTGTTGTTTTGCTCCTGGCAGAGTTTCTGGGCCTGCACCTAATGCAATGTGCAGAAGAGTGTCAGAGCTGAAACTCTAAGAAGAAAAAAAAAATCAAAAATTAAAACAAATTGCTCTCCAGTAGCCTGCCTTTTAGAAGACCATCACACAAAACCGTGGCAGGGGTCAGAACATGTGAGCCTTGGTACAGACTATGTGACCTGAAAGTCAGTCACTTAACCTCTGAAGGTCTCATCTTCTTTCTCTGTAAGATGATCTCATAGGTCCTTCCGGCTTGTTAGAACTGTCATTATGAGACATTTGCTGGAGAAGTTGCTTTCAAGCCAAACTCATACAAGCCAAACTCATGTTATGAGTTTGCCCAGGACAATACACATGGAAACACAACCCAAACAAGCTTATGCTTACTTAAAAAAATGTATTTTTCTCTGGCAAACAAACAAACAAACACACACACAAACAAATTATCTTAATTAAATGTTACATATTTTAACCTACTAGAGAAAGCAATGTGTTAAAGGTGTTATTTTGAAGAACAGAAGTATATATACTAGACATACATTATATTTTGGTCTACTTAGGTTTAAAAAAAAACATGGTGTCACTTCTGTTAAGTCATCTTTCTTTGAGACTCATCCAATGGCACTGTGTACTGGAGAAAATTCAAAGCTACCTTGGGATACTGAGAGGTGCCCATCCTTCAGGAATTAATCTACTACGAGATATAATGAATGTACTGGCATCATCATCATCATTATCATCATCACCATCACCATCACCATCACCATTATTATTATTGCGGTTGTTACTTTGGCCAACCTTGAGTTCTATTAAATTAACTTATTCTTTCACAGTTTTACAGACACACACACACACACACACACACACACACACACACACACACACACACAATTCTAATTGCTCTCAGCCTCACTCCCTGCCTTCTCTGTTCCCCTCCTCCATGTCTCTACTAATCTCTTACCTGAATCCATGCCTATTCATTTTGTTTGTGTCCCTCTATGTTTCACCATGGACACCTGGGTGGCCTTGGGATTGGAACTATACATTTTAGTCTGGTGAGTACTCCAGCACATAGACAACTGATAATAATTGTCGCTCCCGCCCCTCTTATCAGGCGTCATCAGTATCCCATGCTCAGCAATGTGCTAAGGTCCCATAAACGCTCAGCCTCATACATGAGTGAGTGTTGAGGAGTCTGTCTCCTCAAGCCCACTGACAGCTATTGCAGATGCTCTGAGTTCTGGACTGCACTGGCTGAATCTGTCTAGAAGATGCTATTTTGCTGCCTTCCTCCCTGTCGTCTGGCTTTTACCTTCTCTTCGTCCCCTCTTCTCCAGTGTTCCATTAGCCTTGGAGGAGGGTAATACAAATGATTTTTGACTAGGCCCAAGCCCTCATCTGTGACTTTTTCTCCACACTTGGGGCAGTCATGAGGGAGAGAAGGGTCTTAATGTTAATAAGAGCAAAGCTGCAATAAGCAGACATGCTTTTCTTTTATTTACTCATTTTGCTTGTGTGTATCTTTATATCTATTATCTTAAACTAATAAGATAATAGATAAAGACTTATATTTAGAACTTAAAAATCCCTGCAGTGATTTCGAGTGCCAGGGAGGGTTGGTACCCGAGGGGGACATGCCACTTCTCAGAGGTGAGGTGGGGGAGGGAGTGGAAGAAGGGGCCATGTGAGGAGGGGACTGAGGAAAGAAGAGTTTAGATCGGGATGTAAAGTGAATAAATAACTTAGTAAATAGAAAAAATTCCTGATGTCACAATTAAGCTGATAAAAATGTCTGTGGTAAAATAAGCATAGAAATGAGAAAGGTGAATCTCTCCCATGGTAAAAATGTGGAAATATTAAACTTCGTTCTAGCTATTTGATTGATAACAGTATGTTTCGCGAAGGTATATTCTCCCCACAAAATCATTGTCAAGATATTTAAATTCAGGTGCAGAAGCATGCAGTGTTAGAGTAGGTGAGCAAAGTTTATGTAAATCCTATGATAATTTGTTCACAGGAATATTACACATAACGGAAAGATCTAAAAGGCTTTGGTGACGAGATTGTTCTTTAGTATTTTTACCTAACCAACACATGCAGAAAGCTTACTGTAAATCTGTCCTTTACAGAGCAAGTGTCCACCTCACAGAGACAGGTTCCTGTGCTTCCCATCGTGAAGACTTGAAGGGGCAGCACAGTTACCAAGCACGAGGATTCCATGCTTCCTGTGCCCAGAGACTCCAGTCAGCAGGTTTGTTCCTGCTTGGGGAGGTGAGGGAGCCTGCGACAAAGTCAGTGAGCTCAGTCTTTGTTAGTATTGCACCTGGAAAACTTTTTGTGATATGATATTTTTTATTGTTGCTACTTTTCAGTGGTGTATTTTTTACAATGAAAAACAAAGAATAAACATGGATGTAGAAGTATTTAATGTCTTAGTAAGACATGTTTCTTTATTAGTGTCCATTGTATGATACTTAAACTCCGGTAAGTCTACTTCAATCCTCTATCTTATATTTTATCTCCCTCTCCCCTCCCTCCCTCCCTTCTTTCTTTCCTCCCTCTTGAGTGCTGGAAATGGAGGCATGCTTCACTTTACCTGTCTTTAACATCATTTCCTTTAAAGAGTAAATGTTGTGAATAAAAGCATCAATGCCTATGGTGGGTGCTGAGTTTAAATTGTGTTAAACTGAAAAACTAAAACACCTATTAAAATTTAATGTGTGGGTACAAATACCAATGCTTTGTGGCTGCCAGTTACATGTGAGTTATCCTGAAGTTTGAAAGAAATTGGTTTGTGTTGTCTAAATGTGGTTTCTGCAATGTCAGTAATAGAGCATTGCACGTAAATTCAATCCAATTATTAATAGGCAACGACATTTACCTTTGTCCTTATCTTTGTTGTTTCTATTTTCAGAAAGTTACTGTTCAGTTGTTTGAATAATAATTTCTGGTTTTAATGGAAATTATTTATAGTCACTATATGTGACATTCACTAATTATCTCTACACAGAGACCTCCAACAACGGAGAGTCAGATGACTTACGCTTTCTCTAGGTGCTCACAATGTATTAACAATAATACTTAAGTAGCACTTGCATAGATTACTTAAATCAATATTAATAATCAGGATAATTATATTTAAGCTTATGATTGATACACTTGGAAACTGTGATGCTTATTCCATGATTTGTGACCGAGTAGCCACAGATGAGAAATGATCGCCAAGATGATGTTAAGGACAGAGTGGAGCTTAATGACTGGTGCGGGGCTGTCCTTACTGTTCAGCTAAAAACATTCAGGGTACTTGTGCGTAGAAAGGAAAGACCATAAAACAAGCCTTATATTTTTATAGTTACTTCTCAATCCTAATCCTAATAGTCTGGAGTTCATCTATGTATCTCCACATCTATTAAATGCCAGCCGATTGCTTCTCAGCCTTTTGCTAAGACCAAGTATATCAATTTATGACCCTTTATTCTGCCAGAGGTTTTTTCCTCTAGATGATCCGAGATCCTGCCAAGATGGCAATCGATATTAACCGCTACAATAGTCTTATGAATATGTATATTATATGTGTATGTTCATTAGTTAATTTAATACACTTTACTAATTAATGGTTAAAAGCTGGCGAATGATTGAGTGAACACCATATGCGCATCACTTTAGGAAGTGTGGGACTTCGAAGAAATGACTAAAATTAATTAAATTAATTAATTGATTACTATATGGGGCTGGAGAGATGGCTCAGTGGTCAAGAGCACTTTTAGCTCTTGCCAAGAATCCAGGCTCAGTGTCTGCACCTAAAATAGCTGGCTCACAACTGTCCATAGTTGTGGACAATAGTTGTCCACAACTGTCTCCAGTTCAGTGGGATCTGGTGCCCTCTTCTGGTCCCCACAAGCATTACGCATGCAAGTGAGGCCCATACATACATGGAGGCAATCACATACACACATAAAATAAAAATTTCAATTACAGAAGTGTTTTTAGTTCAGGATTATTTTGATAAGAAAGCAAGTACATGTAATATATACAAACAGTGTTGGGTATGTTAGTCCCTGTAAACATTTAGCTTATGCTTCTACTTTTCCTTAAAGAAAGGTGATTTCTTAGACTTGTGGAATTCCCAGCAAAATAATTTTGGCTGACTCAAAAAAGTGATGCATTTCCCCAAAATATGATTTATTCTGTTACATTTAATAAGCAGCAGCTATGTGCTAAAATTTTAGGCACTACATTGTGTCTAAACTGATTTTTTTTTACAATCTCGTAAAAATACCAGTAAACTTATTTTATAAAGGTAAATATTCAGAGTCTAAAAAGATAAATAGCCTACCCACCCACTGATCAATAGACTCTTCCTTAACCATGAACTGTCTTGTGCTTTTCTCTTAGAGATCTATGAAAAGTTGATTTCTCTCCATGATGGGGAGACACTGAGGGGCTTCTCAGGAAGTGTGCTGAATTGAGTTCTTCCTTTCCATGGGAGCTAGCTTAAATGATCTTCCTCGAGCCAGTGGCTAGCAGTTTCTGTTTTACATTATGCACGATGCCTTGCTGCACTTTGTAGAAGCTAATTGCATGGCGCCTCATTAATAATCGTCGGGGGTTTCCTGAGCTGTGAAATTCGTAGCCTTTGTGGTGAATTATTTCTCACATTTGCACAGTTTTGGGTCTTGTAAGTATAGTTGAGATGCTTAAAATCACTATCAGGCACCACGTAAAGAGAAGAGACTGAACGTGCTCTCTTAGTGATATAAAATATTGAAAAACAGATAATAGCCTTTAATATTGTATTTTCATGACTGTAGGCATTTTTAGACTCATAGAGATGATTACATCTTGTGCTGGATAAAAAATAACCTATATAAGCATTTCCAACCATAAGTAGAAGTCATGAGATCCAGGACAATTTCATGGTTAATATTCTGAACTGCTCTGGTTGCACAATAATACACACGAATAGGAAACTTCCCCTGGTGTATAATTATTGCTTAACAAACACAGGGCAGCTTCACATGATTTCTGATGAGGCATTAGAATTACAATGTGAGCAAAGGATAGTCTCAGCAGCCTTTGGCAGTGCAGAAGACTCCCTCTCTTTAGAGTTTTGGATCTACTTGCCTGGGTTTATTTAGTATGCCTTTTAGATGAAACACTGGACTAAAACCCAAGCACACTCCTGCTGGACAAATTTGTAAAGTCAAAATCTCAAAAGTCAAAAGGAAGGCTTGGAGAGAAACATGGGGTAGAAATAAAGCTGACATGTTCATTTGACTAAAGAAGTTTGAAAGCAAAATATTCAATAATAATTTAGATACTATTCATTGACTGCCCACAACAGCATGTTTCTAGAATGTAGTAAAACTGATGAAGGTGATAAGGAGACATCTTGGTTCATATCCTTGAGGACTTCGTGAAGCCAACACTATAGCCGTAGAACCAGCTTGTTTGGGTTTGAACCCAACTTTGCAACATGGCTGCCGATCTGTCTTGTGGATGTGGTCAGGCAGGCAAGTGTCATTCTCCAAGGATCCGTTCTTATCCTAATGTCATAAGGCCTCATGGGGCTGTGGTAAATGTTAAATTGAACACGAGAAATACAAAGTGTTTCTTATGTTAATGATGTGCTCTACTGTGAGGAAATGGAGCAAGTATTGGAAAAACTAATTAAATTTCTGCCAGAAACACTGTGTCTACCTTGGTACACAACAGGAGCAAGGCCAACTTGGACTATTTAACACCTTGTCACAATATAAAGTCTGGAACCCATTGAATTTATATCACCTAATATCAACAAAATAATGTATAATAGAATAAATGTGTAAGAGTTTACACACCTGACCCTTTATCAGTTTACCATATTAGTTAGTAGCAGAACAAACTCATCACAGCATGTTAATGAGTTTAATGACAACTCTGCTAGTTAAATAATAACTCACTTTATAAAAAAAATGTACTTAATACAGAAACTTTTTCTATTTAAGATAGTCTAAATTCCATAGCTATTTTTAACCAAAGCACAAACCACAAAATGCATTCTTAATAAGAGGAAGTATCTAATAGACAGTACATGACTATACTATATAGTATTTATGTTAGATTTAATATATCCATTTCCTCTAACATTTAATCACCTTATCTTAAAATCTTCCAATATTCTTCAGACTTTTAAAATTCATAGAACACAACTGTAACATAGTCACCATACAATGTCCTTGCCCCCCTTACTTCTGCCTATAATTGTATTAGTTATCACGTGACCTAAAATCTTATTTGAGCTGCATTAGGAAAGTAGCTGGAAAAAAATTCCTGGCATTGCATTTCTAGTTCAGCTGCTTCTCCACTTTGAACTCTGACTTCCACTTTGAACATGAGTTCCTTATATAGTAAGCCCAATTTGAAGATGTGATTTTGTATTGTACTGCATGCCAACATAATGTCTTAAATATGATTATCTTAAGCACATGAACTTAATGTTTTTCTTGTCTCCTCTGTCACATGGAACAGAATGAAAGCCAAAACCAAATCAAAGCACAGTCTCCCATAGTTAAGGAGACTGTGACTTCATGTCACATCTTCAATTTTTTAAGCAATCTGTGGACTCACTAAACTTGAGCTTCTTTCTAACTGTCTGTAAGTGGTTGGATTCACTAAGTCATAATGGGTGAGGTTCCCAAGCAAGTTATAAAGTAAAGAACCAGGACTCCTCAATGGTGTGGCCTGCTTCTGACACTAGGATTTCCTTCTTCTTCTTTGTGTGGGAAAATCAGAAATCAGACTTGTCCAGAGTGCTCAATCAGCCTTTTCAAACTTTGCTTTTTTTCTTGATGTTAAATACAAATTAATGGCATCCTTCAACATTTACAAAATTAAATAAACACAGTGGTGGTAAATAGAAATGGCACAGAAAGCTTCGCTTTGTAGGAACAAAGATGGAATTTCTCCAGTAAACATTTCTATTGACTCTTTCATGGAAACTTCCACACACCTGAGGTCTGGATTAGAGGCTGTGTCTCCAGTTCACACTTACATACATAGATCTCCCTAAGTCAGTTTTGTATGAAAAAAAATGTAACAAAAAATTCATATTGAGAAATTTTTTTTTGTCACATTACATATGCAGGGCAAAATTGTGTGTGTGTGATTTGTGTCACGAGCATATGTGACATTTGTTGGTAAAATGTCTCATACCAACTAAGACTGTGTACCTTGAGTAAAGCATTGAGGTTGAGCATTTATTTGTAAGTTGGGCCTGCTAACTCAAATTCTCTTTTCTAATACCCAAGAATTTTAGTGGATTAGTGGAAGGTATATTTCCAAATGAGATCCTTACTTTCAGTAGCATAGAAAATACCTTCTCAAGATAGCCACACAGTGGATGTATTTCAAATGTCGATAAGGACACATGTAGAAGAACTCCCTTTTTCTCAATTACACTGTTCAACAACATATGAAAGAAAGTTTGATAATTTTGCACTAGACTAATTGAAGCAAAGTTAAAGTAAACCTAAGGATAAGGCTGGTTGAGAGTTAAATCTGACCCATGACAAATGATAGTGTCTTCATTTGTAATGTAGAATGCTAAATGTGGAGTATAAATAAACCGAAGAATTTCTAAAATCCCTCTCACTTAACCATTGTGAACAGACTAAACACATGGAACTAAACCACATTATCTGGTAGCTTTTTTTTCCTGTCTTAAAAGTAAAGATTGAGAGTTGGAGGATAAAGGGCATGGAGGGAAACTGGAGATAAAACGAAGGGTCCAGCTTGGGACTGGTACAGACAGCCCGTGTTCCAATAAGACTCAACAAACGGCTCTGATCAGAATCTAAGTGATGGGAAACAGCCTGTAGCTTCGAGATAGCTGCCTCACACCATTTCTGAGCTAAGCCAGCACAGGTAACATCATGAATGCATAATTATAATTATGCATTAAAGTATGCATAATGATCTGAAAATCCGTAAACAAAGGAAAAGCATTAGAAATTCTCAGCTATTTTCAGGATATTGTTACACCACATAAAATATGACTGAGATTTTTAAAGGAGGAGTGGATTACTGAAACTTTTACATAAAATGTGCAAACTTCAGAAAATTACTAATAAATTGATATAGCATTAAAAGTCCCCTTTGAGGAAATCTGTAAAAGGAGTTATGTGAAAGACATGCAACTATTTCAAGACAAAGGATGAAACTATTTTTGAACACTCACATTTAAAAGATGCAGGCTTAGAGAATCAGGTAATAATTAGAGATATTTTGTACCTCTGATAGTTATAGAATAATGCATGTCCTGTCGGTTAGCTGTTTGAGGAAAATAATGATCTGTGATGAGGAACCATATTACTGATCATTAATGCCAAACAGTGATCTTATTTTTCATGCAATCAGTTTCTAAAGATTTAATTGCAGAAGTCTTACCCCATATCTCCAGTTGTGATGCAGATTCATTTCCTTTCAACTTTCTAAAGCCAAGCTGGACTTGTAGCTGGAGGTTAAAATCCCTTCCCACCTTAAGAAAATGATTATGGCGTCTATTTTTAATGCAACTTTCCTTTCTATTTCTTGAGTCAAATAACGGGATATGCCGGAACCCTAATCTGTTCTCACGGTACTATTTTTATTGCTAAGTCATGGAATGTGTCCAAGTTCTGGTAATTCCTTACTTAAGTGTAAGTTTTAACCTGAGTGCTCTCATCTCGAGAGACTAGGTAAGCCTGGAAACAAATGGCCACTACAAGGAGGGAGTCCACAAACAGGGGACAAGTGTCAGATACTCAGGATACTTGGGAGGGCACAGACTCTTACTAGGCAAATCAGACATCCTGGGACCTTCTTCCATCTATTTCCTAGCCCTACCTCCCAGCAAGACCCAAAGAAACCACTAAGTATTCTCTTTCAATGCAGTTCCTTTGTTATTCTTAATATCAGGTTTTTTGCTTTCTTATCTAAAGCCCTTGGGTTTTTGGTTAGAATCTATTAGCTGTTGATGCAAATGTTTCAACATTTACTTTAATAATGGTTCTTATTGTTTAAAACCATCTGCTTCAGTGATCTTTTATGCTCTCCATAACTAGTCTTCCATTCTCTTCCTCACATTCAATCACCTTTATTTTTCCCCCCTTTCCCCTCTGTCATATCTCTTCTCCTCTCCTCTTCTCTCTCTTCTCTCTTCTCTTCTCTTCTCTTCTCTTCTCTTCTCTTCTCTTCTCTTCTCTTCTCTTCTCTTCTCTCCTCCCCTCCCCTCCCCTCCCCTCCCCTCCCCTCCCCTCCCCTCCCCTCCCCTCCCCTCCCCTCCCCTCCTCTTCTCCTCTCTTCTCTTCTGTCTTTCTCTCTCCCCCTTTCTCTCCCTTCTGTTCTACCCTATCTCTGCCTTGTCCCTCCCACTCTATAGCTTTCCCTCTCCATCTTTCTATCCCCTTCATTCTCCTCCTTTCTCCAAGTCCTACTCGGCAACAGTACTTATTCAGCTGCCATTTGTCTGTGCTGATATACTTTAAAAAAAAAACACAGTTGAAAACACATTTTATACACACATAATTTTTTTATACATATGTTGTTGGATTCGTGAAATAACCGAAAGCTATCTTAGACAAATCAGGGCATGAACAGATAATGGCTAAGTCATACATGGTACAAGAAAACTGTGGTCATATTCATGAGAACGAAGGAATTGTGAGAATGTCTTAGGATTTTAGGTTGTGGATGATTCAGCAGGGAAATGAAACAATCAACAGCTCAGCCTAAGAGTTAAGAGAACGGATTCCAACACTGGTTTGGACTCTGAAAAAGTTGTGAGATGGTGATGGTGGCCTGGTGTGTCAAAGCAGCGTGTTCAAGGTTCCCCCAGGAATTTAGAAGATGAGAAATTTAAAAGAATCATTGTCTACTGTTTTTGTTTGCTTGTTTTATTTTGTTTTTATCTTTGAGACAGGGAATGATATAGCTTGTGTTGGTCTCATTTGTTAGGTAGTTCAAGGATAACCTTGAAATTCTAATAGTCCTGCTTAGAACACTGGAGTGCTGGGATTACAGGCTTGTAACACAACGTACAATTTAGTAGTGGTGGGGATTACACTCAGAGCTGCATGTGTGTGGGGCGTGCATTCTGCCTAGTACACCACAGTCCTAGCCACAATGAATACTGTTTTAAAACTTCACATCCTTTCTCCAGTAAAATGAAAATAATGTTTTTCAGCTTTTGGGACACATGATGTGTCTTTTTGACAATATCCTGGTTCACATGCTAAGATGATTTCATTGCATAGTGACCCAGGAGGAAGAAAGCAAAGGGGGAGGGGGTATGAGAAAATTCTCAGATTTTTCCAATAATCTGCCAAGTTTAGCTATATTATCTGTCATTTGAAAATAAAAACCTTCACATTGTAACCAAATATTTATGGATTGTTTTGATGAACAATTTGGTTTTTTTTCTTCAGTATTGGTTGCCATGACATTATTATGTTCTGACTATGCTGGAGATACCCTTTACTTAACCAGAAAAGAAAATACTGTGAAATGATTAAATGCAAGATATCATACTTTTAAACAAACACTCTAAGTTCATTGGAGAATGCACATTTAGAACGCAAATACATTTGTCACTTTTACCAAGTGCTTCACAAAACAGAGACTGCAGAACCCCTGGGCTCTTCAATTTTTATGGGTATTTAGTTTTCAATTTGATGCCTTCATTTAGAATCTATCACAGCACACATGAAAAGAAATGCACGTATACCACATGAGACAGCAAATTGTCTCTTCTGGTGACAAATTCTCATTTGAAATACAGTACATAAAAATATCTTTGTTTATTTAACCTAGTGTTTCTCAATGTTCAGCTTATAATCCTCTGGGAAAAGTTGAAACTATTAATGATTTTCCTTTAAAACCCATTGCTTGAACTGAGCAAACAACTGACACACCTCCAGCCATGTGAACAGCCACCTCTCAAAGTTAGACAGAAGGAGGTCATTAATATTAATATGTAGTAATATATATTAATGTAGCTGTAAATTACATATAAACTCCTGTGTCCAAGAGTTAGGGCCATGTATTAAGGGAATGGGGGAAGAATGTTTCCTTATTCACTTCTGGCCATAGGGAAAAACTTTATGTGATTTATCATTTGGTTCTTCCATCTCTATTCTTCTCTCTTAGATTCCCAAATTGTTCTCCAGGATCTTCGGAGTTTGTGCCTCAACACTTCTACAACAGATAGTGATTTAAGAAAAAAATGTGGAATCTTACAGAGTATTCATAGAACAAGGCAGTTGCTCAGTCTTCCAGTTTTTCTGTTCTGTGCTGTCCTGGCCTGGCCTCTCCTGTTCTGTTCTGTTCTGTCCTGCCCTGTCTTGTCCTGTATTCTCCAGTCCTGTCCTGCCCTGTGTGGTCCTGTGCTGTCCTGTCCTTTCCTGTCTTGTCTTGCACTGTCCTCTCCTTCCTCCCACTTTACCCTCCTTGTTTCTTTTTTCTTTTCTTTTCTTTTCTTTTCTTTTCTTTTCTTTTCTTTTCTTTCTTTCTTTTTTAAGACAGTCTCCCTTTATGTAGCTCACATTATCCTGGAACTCATGTGCCCCATGTCTCATTTTTAACAGTGCTGGGATTGTAGGAAAGCATCAACTCATCCACCTGGCTGCCATGTTTTTCTTATTTACCGTAAGACATGTATACATGTATTCAGTGGATTAGTTTTCAGAAAAAAATAGAATTGAATTGATATTAATGAAGGATTGCCATACTATTGTATCTATAATTATGTTACTTTTTTGCTTTCAAAACTTTTTTCATCTTTTCTTTAAACATGAAAACATATTGTAACAAAAAAGTTTTTTGTATATTTGTTCATTTTAGCCATAAGTATATCTAGTAGCAATTTTGGGTAAAAGTGAGACACTGGTGAAGTGTGTAGGATTTTTTTTTAATATACAATAAGCAAAAGTAAGTCAGAAGTTTTCTGTAAATAATGTATAAACACTGTGCCCACCAGAGGCTGACACTCTGACTTTTGAGACGCTGTGAATGGGCTTCTAGTTAGCAGGGTACAACATGGAACTTGAATGAACCCGAAGAACTGTGGACTTCTAGCTTCAGAGAGTAAATTCTGAGACTGCTATATTATGATAGCTTGCCATGTCTCATGGCCTCACTGCGTACCACTTGTCTCTAATTGGCAGCAGCTGCTCCAGACAGACCTGGTCTGGCAAACAGACTGAATGCGTTTCTCTGCCCTTAGGAAATGTGCCTCTCCAGGTGAGGTTTGGGGCCATGTGTGGAGCAGTGTGTCAATGTTTGCTTGTTATTTAGACAGTGTTAAAAATGAAGGATTTCAACATGTTGAGCAACACTAGTCCTTCTTTGGTATATTCTGAAAACATGTACTTTTGTATATGATTTATTTGTTTTTCATTTCTGAGTGATAAGTCATTGAATATATGATATAAGCCTACATGGTTTTGAAACCTTAATGTAATTTGGGATAAAACTGAAGCTATTATCAGTTTTTCATGGTATTACGAACCAGATTTTATATGTGATATTCTGGCTGACCCTACTCATTTTCACTAAAAGCTTAAGCAAAGATAAAAATAATAAATAATAAATAAATAAATAAAAAATACTGACCTTCATGTATTTTCCCGTCTCGAGGAGCCTGCCCGGTCACACCATGATTCCAGTTCAGTAATTTCCCTAAGCCCAGACCAGCACTGACGTCATTTCAATGTTTTACTCTTTGCCATATTATAAAAGTGAATCTTATTCTGTTTTTAATCATAAGCCTTATCCAGCAATCAAGGCAGGTATATAATAAGCTAAGCTCCTCTGTAAATCTAAACATTCGCCACAAATGGGAAAGATACAGTCTGCGCTCCCTGATTGTTACTAAGGCGACTATCTAAAATGAAAATCTGATTAACCCTTTTGCTGCTTGGAACTACCCATGTACCACATTAGCTGACTTCCCCGAACTTATCTTTCCCTTTTCCCCCTCAAGAAATTCATAATTGCATTGCTCCAAAGTAGCTGTGCCCTGGTTATGCTACTGAGGCTGAGAAGGCTGTGACGGGTGGTTGTCCCATATGGACAGATGAGTGGGGTAGCTTGTGTGGAAACTGACATCACAACAGACGTTAAAAAGAAGGGCACAGATTTCTCACTTATTTTAAGCATGAGCCCGATGAGATCCTTGACAAGTTTAAAGATTTCTATTCAATAAATATCAGATTACCACAGTGTTTTTCTTTCTCTTGGGAAATAATTTGACAGTAAAAGCTGTATGTTTCACAAACATATTTTGCTCAACTATTTTTGAATGACATTAGCAAACTGTTAAAGTTTGCTAGGCAGAATAATATTTCGAAGCCTCATGCAGAATTTTAGCCAAGAATAAATATCCATCAGGCACTGTCTATTCTGTGCAACTAAACAAAAAGGGAGTTCAACGGTCAGAAGGGAGAACAAACATTTCCATATAACTTTGACATTGGGATGCTATTCACTCCTAACTCATTAATAATTAGAATTATATAACAAATTTTATAATAAAATTACAATAAGAAATCTCTGCACCTTTGCAGAATTAGCCTTCAGGTTTCCTTAAAACTTCCACTGCCTCACTGTATGCCTTTGCCAAACCTCTCTAACACACCGTTTTTTGTTTCCTTAAATGGGGCTTAGTCTGTCTCTTTCTCTCTCTAGGCAGGCCATTCAGGACTTTCATTCTGGATTCCCTCCCTCTTCCTCTCTTCAATTCAAATCCTTTGCTTTCTTCAGACTTCTTGCAGCTTTCATTGCCCAGAGGAAGCTTTTCCCAATTAACCTCCCTCCCTGAGTTTATGCTTTTATGTCCCCTTAGAATATAATTGTACTATGCTGTTTTCTACTTGTTGATACGTTGCTTGTAATTGCTTCTGTCCTATTCTGTGTGGTTGCATGTATTGGGTTTACTCTATTTCATCTGGTGACTATTGTTCTATATGCTGCTACCTTCCTGGGATGGCCTTTACTTTTTTATCATTTCAGATGAAGATGCCCTATGTCAAAGAGCTTTAGATTTTCCTTTGTTAATTAAAAAAAATGATCAGTATGCTTGTGTGTGTGTTTGTGTGTGTGTGCCCACATGTGAGCGGATGTGCGTGCACACACACCTACAAGTTCTACGGTATGTATATGATGTGTGTGTGTGTGTGTGGTGTTTAGAAGTCAAATTTATAGAGTTGGCTTTCATCATGAATCTTTATGTTGGCTCCAGGGATGAATTTCAGGTCATCAGGGTTGTGTGGCAAGCATGTTTACCTGCCTGTGCAACTTTTGTACTTATACTAAATGCTATGCAAAGAACAATACTACAGACAAATGACTCTTAAATCCGTATCATTGGTTGATGGCAAGTCCCATCCTTCACCTTTCCTTCCTGCACAAGTCACCCTGGAGAGCCACAGTTCTTTTTTCTTTCTTTACTACCATGTCAGATGTAACACATCTAAACTGAAATTCAGCTTCTTCAAACAAAGCAATAAAAAAAATTCCAGCTTTTCTTTCCCATTTACCTACTGAAGTTACTTATCAAAAAAAAATTTTTTTTTTTTGTATTCCTAACAGTTGTAACCTGCAAGCACATTCAGTTCTTGCCCATGGCTAAAAAAAAAAAAAAAAAAAAAACCCTCAAGAATGTTTCCTGCACAAGTCATTTACACTTAGGACTGTGTATTTGCTCAGCACACACACAGTATGTCTCTATTATCAGAATTAGTAATAAATCCAATGTGTTCCGAAGTATTAAAAAACACAGAATATGCAATAACAACTAATGAGAATTACAATTAAAATATTTAATTAACTACATTTTAAAATATATTCACTACAAATAATTAAGATGATGTTTAGGCAAGTATTTAAGGTTAAGGTCTAAATAAATACAGCTGGTTATAGACTCAGGTAGTTGCTGGAAAGTGAACACAGATGCTCTATTGGAAAACTGAGTAGGGCACTTTGCCATACCAGCTACCTGACAGAAAGTCCTGAGCATTGTAAAATGGCAAGAAAAGATGTCTGTGGCCACACATAGGTGGGTGTACACTAGAACTTAGCTCTAACAACCCCTGTCTCCATGAAAACATTGGAGTAACGGTTCTTAAAAGCGTTTTCATTTTGTAAATGTGTATAGATCTCAACACAATTCATTAATTGGAAGATGACAGATATTGATGTCTGAGAGTGGAAGGTAGAAGTGTTCTGGGAACTGAGGTCCTCCTCTGTGGCCTCCCTCATTTCAGTCAGTCAAGAGATACCACTCATTACTTTAAAGACATTTGCATACCAGCCATAAACTGAGTTTCACGTTAAAAGGTTCACGGTTTCTTAGTGGAATTTCATGTATCAATCAATGAGAGGAAGGGAGAATCTTATAGAAGAGTTTAGAACTCTAAACTCATGCTATTAAGCCAGTAAAACAATCTACAGAAAAATTTCTGATGACTGGCTAAGGGAAAAGGGGTGACCATCCATAAAAAACTGAAAAGACAATGTAGAAACCTTAAAATCAAAGAGTGGGGAGCTCTGTTAGTTTTAAATGGCACTTAGTGTAGGGTGAGGAAGGAAATGGCTAACTCAGTCCAAGAATTGTACATCTCTGGATAATTCGAAGGATTAACACCAGTCAGTACAATGTGACTTCTCCCCTTTCACTAAAATATAGCAAGGCACACATATATTAGCGGTGACCAAGCAAATTAGATATGTGGCCACCACCCCTCATCTTATCTGGAAGCTCAGGCTGAATTGCCTTTTTCTGTTTTCATCTTGTATCAATGGACAATATTGAGAAGAATTGATAATTGAGAGTCAGAGGTTTAACCTTGGCCAAAGTATGATAGGATCGTCTGGCACTAAGATTGTAAAATCTGCGTGTAGGCTTTGAACATGTTAATGCTTTAAGCATAATAAACATGCAAAAAAGTACACAAAGAAGTTATTTTCATCTAGTTTTCTGGAGACTGAGGGACACAGGGGACATCAATGTTTACAGAACTCTATGCTGTGATGATCTTTTAAAGATGTCATTTCACACATTCATGCACTCAGCAAAGATTTACGATACATACTTCAGGTCTTGATGGAACACAGAATCTTGCCCTTGTGGAGGTATTTCCACAGGAAGGAAAAAAAATCAAAGCATGATGTAAATATGATGTGATTTTACATGAGTAAATATATAAAGAGGCAATAACAATCTCTCTCTATATATATATATTTGTGTGTATATGTATGTATGTATGTATATATGTGTGTATTTTTGTCTGGAGTCACAGCGTGCATTCTCCTGTATTCATGTACAAGTTGAAGCCAATGTTGGATGTCTTACTCTGCCACTTTTTACTTTATTTATTTATTTATTTATTTATTTATTTATTTATGTTCACTTCTTTCTTTCTTTCTTTTTTCTTTCTTTCTTTCTTTCTTTCTTTCTTTCTTTCTTTCTTCCTGATGAAGTCATCTCCTCAACTCTGCTTTAAAAATATTAAAAGAAAAATACTTTATACTTAAAAGGTCTGGCAGCAAAGAATATCTTGCAGCAGCAAGAAAAGCTGGGCATGATTCTGAATGAAACCTAAGAATGGAAGGTGAAAATCTGTAGGCATATTTTTTGTTGGCTATTTTATTTGTTTACATTTCAGATGTCATCCCCTTTCTCCATTTCCCCTCCCTAGAAACCCCCTACCCCATCCCCTTCCTCCTTTTCACTTTTATACCATTTTAATTACACGCAAGTATTAAGGTAGTTCTAGGTTGAGGCATATAATTAAAGATAGAATGAGCATAAAATTCAGATGCACCAAGAAGGGAGACTCTGGCATACAATACATAAAAGGGAATCACATGGCCACCACTGAAGCCAGAGCATAGAGATGGACTGAAAATACCCAGATCTTGGAGGATCTTCTCAACCGTGCAAAGAGCTTTGTGAGATCTTTGCACTATTTACTCTATGAGAAATCAAACCTCTGGATAGTCTAGGGTACAACAGGCTTTGACTTATACATTAGCATGCCATTCTGGCTGCCATGTAATCATTGTCCTTAAGGAGAGATGAATAAACCAAGGGAAACTAGCTAAGAAGCTATTGGTGAGAAACGGTGAGCCAGGGTAAGAACTACAGTTGTTAATGGGAGGAGATGAGAGATGAGGGTGAAGTTTGTTGTCTCATGGGATGTAACATCACTGAATGAGGAAATGAATCATGGCAAACCTGTATCTGTGGCATCTGAACAGCTGTGCGAACAGTAGTGAAGTTCATCAGGTCGAGGGAGACTCAGAAGAACAATGTGAGAGAGTATGGCTTGGAGCTCTTTATTATGGTGTGAAGTTGCTTAGAGGAGAGACTGGCTGGGAAGTAAATCTGGAATCTACTGGTGCTAGTTAGGGCCTTGGATAAGAGACTAAAGAGAAGAGTAGAATCTCGATTGAGTTATGTCCTTTGCTGGTACTCAAAGATTAGCATCCCAGGCAAGTAGACATGCAGTGTATCCAGCACAGTGACCTATGCTCTGGAAATGGAGAAGAATGGTCCACAAGGACAGGACAGTGCAGGAAATGAAAGGAGGCTTGTGTAAAAGTTGCAAATAAACTAACATAGAACCACATTCCCACCTGTTTTTACTTACGTATTATTTTTCATCTGATGAGAAACCTGTTTTAACAGATTTTTACACAGTTAACAAGGAACACAGCTGGGTTTTGCCAAAGGTCATGAGATCCATGTTCTCACGAGTGTGAGCTTCTACAGCAACACACGTGACTGCAGAACACTCTAAGGAAAAACTTTGGTGGGGACAGTCATTCATGCTTAGAGCTCATCTATTAGAAAAAAGATAATTTATAATCTGGTTTAAAAAAATCACTGGCACTCCCCTTTTGTTGTTGTTTTTGTTTTGTTGTATTTTTGGAAAATTATAAATTTTCAAAGATGCCCCCCCCCAGTTGATGAGCATTGAAAAGTTTTTGGATATATTTGCCACTGTCAATCAATAGCCTCTGTTGAAGCTGTTATTCTGTTTTCAGGCTAAATTGTTGGTATGTTGGGCAAAATAACATTGTCCTGTATCCTACTAACTCAGTGACCAAACAGTTGTATTCTCCCATATAATATATATGGAAATTGGTTTAATTTTACATTCATACAACACTACAATGAGGTACCTGATGCCAAGTCTTATTTTATGTGAGGAAACCAGAGGAGTGGCACCTTTTGGTATGGAATCCCTTCGCTATTGCCTAACACTGTAAAAAATTTGGCAGCAATGAGCCGCCATATGGAGAGACGATGCTTCCTGCTCTACTATGCAAAAATCATGAAATGGATCATAGAAAATCTCTGCTTCTACTGGGAAAGTTCCCTCTGGTCCTTACAATAACTCTTTTGAGGATAATTTCCCAGAAAACTTTTCAGTGTGAATTTCTGAATCAGGAAGACAGTCAGACAGAAGGTAAACTGAGTGAGAAGTATCCGGTCATATCCTTGGGGAGAAGTTACTGGAGAAAGAGATGAATACCTCTAAATTTTGTGGTTTCAAAAAAATATTTTCATCAACATGTCTGTCATTACATAATCAAATATCTTCATCAAAATATAGCTTAGAGAAGTCTACATAACATGTTTAGTACAGATGTATTCCAATGTCAACTACATTGTAAAAATTGGCAGAAGAAAGTACATCCTGTCACAGACCAACAAATGAATAGGATGCATACGCATATTTATGCACAAATTCCCTCTCTCTCTCCATATATACATATCTCATACATAAGTCATATACTGACGTGACTTTTATAAATATATGATATTTGTGAAACAAGTACTCAGGAGTAGAGTTGATAAATCTTAAGTCTAGAAAATAAATTGTTTTATAGCCTATATTTATACTGAGCAATATCTTCCTTCCTAGAGTTTGAAGCTACCAAGCAAACCAGTCATTTTCCTGCAAAAGGCCTTGAAGCTACTCAATATAATGTATTATGTCTCCCAGTAGAGATCCATAGAATGTGCACCGAGATCACCACATCTTTGGACTTGTTTCACCTGTCTTCCCGGTGTGATTGGCACCTTTTCTACCCTGCTACACAAACCGTTCCCCCAGGGTTCCCAGCCACTTGACCACTACGGAGTCAAGCACATTAAAGTGAGAGGAGTTAGAATGAAGCCAAGTTACAAAAGCCAAGGGCCAGTAAACCCACAGGCCCAGCACATAAGATGCTCTACAGTTCAGATAACAGGCTTTTCCTCTCCTTTTAACGGGTTCAAATATAGTCTCATGCCCTGAGCCAGTCTCATCCTCTTTTACTTTAACCAATGTTCTTATAAAATAGAGCAACCCATAATCCAGGCACCATCACCAACCATGTAACCTGCTAGAAATCTTCAGACCCATCTGTGCTTTTGCATCCTGTTGGCTTCAATAGTCGATTTCCTATATATAAGAAATCTATGTAGAAACAAAAGTTAAAGAAGGGATCTATGGACACTTCCAAACCTGGATTACACAATTACCTCCTCTCAGATATATTTGGCTGCCATTTTAAAGTTGAGGAAGACTGGGAACATAAGGATATAGGACAAAGGAATATAAGGTGGATAGAACAAAGTCAGTAAAACCTAAAGGATATAGTCACGGTTATATCTCAACTTGTCCATGCACAGACATGTCCAAATCCAGCTAATTAGAGGACAAGGCCAGGGAACAGGTGATTAATTCTCCAGAGTCCCCTTTTAGACTTTCCTGGGCAATAATGGTACTAAGAGCTGCCATCTGTGGGCCCCGCCATGTGCCAGCTACTGGGCTCAGTGTTTTCATATGTTATCTTGTTAATTCCTTTGGCTTAGACATCTTTGGGGTATGTTCAGAGGAATAAAAAGACTGCTGGCTATTCCCCAGAGCCCTGCAGTATGGAGCATGGCTTCAGGTGACGATTGTGAGAAATGATTTCTTGCTGACTGCCAAGTGTAAGTTCAGGGGAATGGCTGGGAAGAGAGAGGCCAGAGAAAGATGGCTCACCCACAGAACTCAGGGGTGTTTGTGAGCTCTGCTGGACTAAATGCTGCAGGGCGATTAAGTATGTAGCACACACTAAATAAAGCATAAAGGACAACTAAATTTACTCTCATTTACAAGTATTCATAGTGAAAATGAAAATTTTTTTCAGAGATTCTAAAAAGAAAAAAAAAATCACTGCAACTAATCATATTAAAGTTCCAAGCATTCACTCATCAGCCAACATTTTTGAGAGCATGCTGTTCAAATTGAATATACACGTTACTAATAAGCTACATTAACACAATACACTTAACCAAAGTAGCAGTAGGTGACATAGACAACTAATTGAAAGATTTCAAAACCAGGAAATAAGTAATCATGCCTTAAAATGTTTTGTTATTTATATTATAGAACAATCATTTCTTATAAAATTTATTGTAAATTTGGTTTTAAAAAGCATAAAATAAACATGAACTACCAAGTCCAAGAGAATAGAAGCTTCAAAAATAAGGCAAAAGGGGCAATGCTTGTCAGACCCTATGATGCGAATTTTAGGTGAGAAGTAAACAAACCAAGTGTTTTCATTTGCAAATAATAGGTGATTTCTGGATTTATAAATGTGGAAGAAAGAGGTAAGAAAGAAAGAATCCTTACAAAAATGTCAAAGTTTCTCGTATTCTAAAACCTTGTCGCCTGGAGAGTGAAGCCAATCGCATGCCACTGAAGTCATCCCTGTAAACAGAAATCATCTCTGACGTATTTTTGATCAGGTCTAACTTTGTGTTTTGGGAGCATCTGTCCTCTCTCTACAGCCTGGAAATCAACAGAATATACTATCTTAAATACTTGAGCAAAAGTCAGTAAAAGATACAGTAGGCAAACATTGTGGCCGGCTCAGCGGTGATTACCAACTCATGCTCCAAATTCACTATAAAATGAAAATCAATATTTCCACAAGTTCCTGCAACATAAAAGATAACCTTCATTGATTTTTCTAGACTTAGGCCTCTCTGATAAAATCTAATATAAATTTTCAACCATGAGGATTTGGATCAGAGCAGGGGCGATAAGTCTTGCACATCTCTTAAGAGGTGGAGAATTTTTTTTTTTTAAAGTGCAAGTTCATACTATTTATAATTTGCCCTGTGCAAGTGAAAGTCTTTTCCACCCATGCTATCAGGAATCTCTTCTAATTTTTATTACTGTGAGGCTAAAGCCTGTTCCAGATAATTTGGAAATTTCAGGGGACTTGTGATAGGGCTGGTGGTGCAGCCCTGGATGACTTGAGAAAGGAGCTAACGGGTAATAGCCTCCATGGCTGCACTGATTAAATGTTGCCATAGATGAAAGGCCTGCCATCGCCGCAATAAATTAACCAATCACACAAATCCCAAGTCAGTGCTAATCCTTCCTTGATACTCTGATCCTCTGATCAGCTCAAGGAGGTAAAGAAACTGGCTTGTGACGCTCTGTGCTCTAACCCCTGGATTTCATGTACACAAGGAGCTAATGATATCTTGCTGACCAGTTCAATGGGATGAACTTCACTCACAACCCTTAGGGAACACCACTGCCTAAAGAAAAAAAGAAAAAGAAAGAAAGGAAAAAAAAGAGAGAAAAAACTGAGAAGCCGATGGAAGGTTTTGTGTTTTTACAAGGGAACGGCAGGCAAACTACCCAACAGTTGTTGCCTGGAATAACCGCTCATGCAGGACCAGCGTAAGCCACGTTTGTATCCTTTAGGTGTGGGTAATGAGTCATAAAAGGACAAGAATCAAACAGGACAGGGAACACTAAAGCCAGGAAACCGGGGACAGTGGCATTTCAGGAAAGTCATGTGGTCTTTTTTATTTGTTATTGTGTCTTGGTTCAATTTTGAGGCAGCTCCCCAAAGAATACTCTAGACTTTCAGTAGCTCCACGAACTCTCCGAGTTCGATTACAGATGCTGTACTCCCTAGCGATGTTGGTGTGATGAGAATCTGATTTCAGAATGGGTTCATTTAATCAATTAGCTGAAGGTTTGACCACATGCAGTTTCTCCCTGTTAATTATGTAAGGTCTGTCTCTGCAACAGGCTCCCTGAAATTGAGTCTGTGAAGGATGCATTAGTGGACTTCATAATTGAGGATTTTTTTTTGTATATATTAATTGGTTGTTGGAAGGAAGAAAACTCCAAGATTTTTCTCTAGGGTTTTATATATAACAACTTTTTGAAAGGACTTCATTATCTTTCTTGGTCAATCCCCAAAAAATTAAAACTATTTTTTTTAAATAAGGGAACTGTAAAATAAGGAAGGAGATATTTTTAAATATTCAACATTTTGGAAATACGACCAAAGTTCTTTTAATATGAGAAGCTGGAGTACTGAAGGATGGCTTTGTGAACTTATTTGAATGATTTTGGTTTTTGAAGGGAAGTGAAAGGCAGAAAAGATTGCTTTTCCAAAACAACTTTTAAAAATCATCTAGGTAGTATGTAAAATCTAAACACATTGGTGAAATGTTGCGAAGCGAAGCTGACAGTCTGTACGGGTAATTTAGCAAGTGAATAGTCTCAGCCTCAAATGTTCTAGGTGACACGGATCAAAAGTTCTTTATAAACATTACAGACATAATTTAGATCAGTTTTTTTTTTTTAAACAAAACTTTGTGCGATTTCTTGCCATTTCCTCTTTTTTTATTTACATGATAATCAGGTAGTGACCTTCCCATAGGCGGTCCTTCTTGCTGCTGGAGTAGATAGAACAGCCTGGGTGGAAGGGGCAGGTCTCCAGAGAGTTAATTAGTCTGGATGCTAGAAGAACACAGCTTACTCCCTGCAAGGCATTCTGGGCTAACACTGCAAAATAACACAGCTCTAACTGACAAAAAGGAAGGAGGGAGGGAGAGAGAGAGAGAGAGAGAGAGAGAGAGAGAGAGAGAGAGAGAGAGAGAGAGAGAGAGAGAGGGGAAGAAGAAGAGGAGGAGGAGGAAGAAGAAGAGGAGGAGGAGGAGGGAGGGAAGGAGAGGGAAAAAAGAGGGAGGGGCAGAGGGAGGAGCTCCCCCTACTCACTGAGAACAACAGATGTTGTAGCAGTCCAGAGAGGCACTAAATGAAGGTTTATGCTGTAGAACAACAGGCCTGGAAAAACCCTAAATGATGATCCCTTGTAGCATTGAATCCTTTTGAGTCCTCAGCTGATGTCTCACACCTGCAGGATCTATTGAGATTTAATATTTATCCTCATTAATAGTCTTATATAATGTAGTTATAGTGCAGCATGCTATTAGGAATTAGATTCACTATCGTTTCCAAAAGAATGGCACTATTCATGGGCAAAAATTAACTAGAAAATCACTTAAAGCATGCTGCGCGGCATAGACATTTTCTTGCTAACTTACGAAAAAAAAATTCAAGTATATATTATGTGAGCCCTTTATTACTAGATTAACATAGGCTGATAACATCATTATCATTATGCTAATATTTATCTGCATTGAATAAGATGAAAAACAAGAAAGAGAAATTGAAATGACCCAAACTTAGGAAAACAGAATCATTCTCCTTGCGCTTCAATGGCCATTCCTGCTTAGTAAGAAGGTATTTTGTTTTTCTGTCATGGGCATGAGATGCACATGACATGTCTGAGACAGTCACAGGTGAGGGGCTGAGGTGTGCTCTCTCCATATTGATACTCACATACACAATCTTCTAACTTTCACATATTCAGAACACACCATTCCCATAATCCTTAACTTTAGACAGACATGTTAGACATTACTTTGCCCCAAATTAGGGGCATCTCTAATATGAATGAAAATAAGCAGAAAATCAAAACAGCATTTAAAACTGGCTGTGCCCGTTTTTCCTATTCCAATGGTTTCTCTCTGCTTTCGATGATGCTAAATAGAACCAGGTATACAACATGAAACGACACTCGTTTTCATCAAGGTTTAAGTGTGTCTTAATAAGAACTGCCTGCTTTATGTTTTTACACACATGCTAAATTATGCCTGCCTTACGTGCTGTCACTGGCAATGGGAACACTAATAGGTAAGCCCGGAAGATAAAAACAGCCTGGTGCACAATTTCAAAGATGTTTTGTGGTGGAACTTGATTGTGTGTGTGTGTGTGTCCATATGTGATTCTGTGTGTGTGTGTGTCCATGAGTGATTGTGTGTGTTTTATGTGCATGTGTGTGTGTCCATATGTGATTCTCTGTGTGTGTCTGTGAGTGATTGTGTGTCTTATGTGCACGTGTGTGTGTGTTCATATGTGATTCTGTGTGTGTGTCTGTGAGTGATTGTGTGTGTTTTATGTGCATGTGTGTGTGTCCATATGTGATTCTATGTGTGTGTCTGTGAGTGAGTGTGTGTGTTTTATGTGCACATGTGTGTGTGTGCACATATCTGTGTATGATATTATGGGTTGAGCCCAGGGTCTCATGGATGCTAGGCAAGTGTTCTATGCTAAGTACAATGCTAAATCTCCAACCCTCAGTTTTACCTTTTATTTTGAGACAGCCATTTGCTAACTTGTCTTAGATGACCTTGAACTCTTCAGCCATCCTGCTGAATCATCCTCCTAAGTAGCTGATCTGTACCACCAATGCAAGAAATTCCTTAGCAGTGTAATGGTACATACCTATGATCTCAGAACTCAGGAGGCCAAGGTGGGAGGATTGTAAGTTCAAGACTAGCTTGTGCTACATGGAAAGCCTAGCCTCTAAGCAAAACCCATAACAACAACATCAATAACAAGACAAAAATTATCATTTTAATGCTAACTTAATGGCTCTGAATTTTGGAATTAAAAACTATGGTTTTTTTGTTGTTGTTTTTGTTTTTTGGTTTCTTTTTTTAGAAAGATCATATGGCTAGAGAATGTATCTTCTTTCCTTAGGGTCTTACTCAGATTCCTCTCTTGTTCAACCAAGATTATGGAGGCTTTGATCTTCTCCTCCCAAATGTTTTGTATATCAAGAATCTAAAAATCATGAAAAAGCAACAATAAGAAAAATAACTAAACAAGCAAACGTAAAAACAGAACAAGATCTGCTACTCAAAGACTCCCTTCCTTCTTGTGAGTTGTCCTTTATAAAGACTGGGAGGCAATTATATTTTAAAGGAAATAGTTTACTTAACTGTTATGAGTTGTTTATTACAAGGAAATAAAGCTTTTCAGCACAAATTAAGGACACTTGTTCAACTATATTCATAGCAGCTTTGTTAATAATAGCCAGAATCTAAAAACAATCTGGCTGTCCCTCAGCTGAAGCATAAAGAAAAATGTGATACACTTACACAACGGAGTATTACTCAGCCATTAAAAATGACATCATGATATTTTATGAAAAATGGATATAGAAGTAGAAAAAATTATCCTTAGTGAGGTAACCCAGACCCAGAAAGACAAACAGGGTAGGTATGTACTCACTTATACATAGATATTCGATGTAAGGTAACAGGTAATTATGCTATGTCCACAGACCTAGAGAGGTTAAGTAACAGAGTTTAATGGCAGATGCTAGGATCTCCCTGGGAGGCAGAAATAGAATAGATAAACCAGGTAGAGTGGGAGTGGTTAGGGATGAGAACTGAAGGGATCAGGTGGGTGGGGGATGTCGGGAGAGATAACTGGAGAGATGACTGGAATAGGTGGCATAAAAGGGATGAAGAAATTAGTGCACAGAAACCCATGGAATCTATGAGGGAGACACTAGCAAAGACTGTTGGTAATGAGGACCAGGAGTCTGAACTGGCCATCCTCTGTAACCAGGCGACATCTCAAGTAGAGGAACTGGGACACCAACCCAGCCACAAACCTGCAACCTCCATTTGTCATGTGTGTGTTGGGATGTGCTGAGGCCAGAGCCTAGCATAATCATCAGAGAGACATCATTCAGTAACTGATGAGAGCAGATGCAGAGTCCCACAGCCGAACATTAGTGGGTGGGGCTTGGAGAGTACACAGGAGACAAAGGGATTGCAGGAGCAAGAGGGATCAGGGACATCATGAGAACACAAGAAGAACATGGGCCATAGAATCAATTGACTGGGACTCAAGTGGGCTCATAGAAATCAGGGAGCCTGCATGGGTCTGACCTAGGTCTTTTGCATACATGTTATAGTTGTGTAGTTGGTGCTCTTGCCTGACAGTGGGAGGGGAGCTGTCTCTGACTCTTTTGCCTGTCTTTGGGACCCTTTCCTCCTACTTTGATTGCCTCGTCAAGCTTTGATGTGATGGTATGTGCCTGGTCTTATCTTATTGTAGCATGCTGGGATGAGTTTGGTTGATGTTCCTGGGAGGCCTGCTCTCTTTTAAGGAGGGTTGTGGTGCAGGGAGAGATTGGAGGGTGAGGAGAGAGAGGAAAGTTCAGTGGGAATGTAATACACGAGAGAAGAAAATAAAAAGAATAATAAATAAATACAAAGGAAAAAAACCGACAAAGAATGCAGCAAGTTTTAGGGTCCATGCTAAACTTGCAAATATTTTCATGGAAACTGATTTTTCCCCAAAGCATCGAGAATGACAGCTTCTGTGTCGTTTGAGTAAACAGTTTACCAGTAGACAAATGAGGCCACATTACACAGACATAAATGTTCTTTGTTCCTCTCTCCACTCTCTCTGGCCCTCTTTGTTCCCCCCTCCTCATTTTTTTATGACAGACAGGAAAAGAAAAACAGCATGAAAGGAAACTTATAGTCATTTGAAGATCACTTTTTACTTATTTGTTTTATCCTCTCATCTCTTGAAGACAATCTCTCACTCATTTTTGTCTGGAAAGGACAGAAAATGGCCATACACATCCCGTCTCTGACATGGACAAGTCTTTATCAATTCCACAGATGTATTAAACATCTACAAAACATCAATGCACTTTACTTGTCTTGGTCAATTTATTATTTAACTGGTCATTTCTATTTTATAATAACTATTTCATTTACATTTGTTTATTTGTGTGTGTTTGCATGTGTGTGTGGTATTGTGGGTCTCTCTGTGCATGAGTGTGTGTGTGTGTGTGTGTGTGTGTGTGTGTGTGTGTGTGTGTGCATATCTTCTTAGGCATACTCAAGCAAATGCGTGCCACAGTGCACATGTAGAGGTCAGAGAGCAACTTACAGGAGCCATTTCTCTCCTTCTGACATGTGGGTGATGGGGATCAAACTCAAGTCCTTAAACATGGTAGCAAGAATTCTTATCTTATGGTTTTTACTTGTCTTTTAAATGAAAACAAAAGAGCTAATTCAGTTTTATTTGGTTCCTTTTTTATTAGTATAGGATGTTATAAAATGAACCCCAATTCTCGATGCTAATGTACCAATTACAATCTATTAACATGTGCTTGACTTGGGGGGGGTCTTATTGCGATAAATGTCAAGGTAAAAGGTTGTAAGAAGTTATATGTACAATCTCATGGCATGAACTTGTAAACCACATGTCTGAGCTATGACAATGAGGAGAGAAATCTGGCAAAATAAACAACAAACAAAACAACATTCAGTTTCCCAGTACTGATTTTTCTCTACCTTGTCATTATTTACTAGAGTATACAGACAGCTATCTTAGGCTTTATGGAAAGTACGGATTCTCTTCCTTGCCTTCATGGTTGACCCTGCTGTATTCCACATTGTTGGCATTTGTTCCCAAAGCATTCCTTATTTCCATCATTCACCTGTGTCACCTACTCTTTCTGATCAGATTTTACTTTTCCCAGCTAATTTCATTCTTCAGTGTTCTTAAAATCACCCCAAGGTGGATTTCTCAACTCCTGAAATGGTTAAGCATTCTTTTTCATTCTTCCTTGGTTGAGAATTGCTGTTTATTGCTGGCTAGCATCTCACCCAATTGCTTTTTAATATAGATCCCAAGTCTTTGGGAATAGTCCCTCCACTGAACACTTACTAGTAATATTTGTCATTCCAGTGACTAAACAGAAGGAACTTAAGATTGGAAGCATTTATTTTGTTTTGAAATTTTAGGGGATGTGGTCAGTTATGGGAAAGCACAGTAATGAGTGTATGAGGCCTCTGGTTATGTTGTTTCCACAACCAGAGAGCAGAAAGTGATGAATGCTGCTGTTCCGTTCACTTCAAAGTGTTTTCTCCTTTTGTTCACACAATGTCCTACTACAGACACAATAATAGTACCAGACACAATTCAAGTGAGTCTCTCCCTTTGTTACTTCTCTGTGAAAACTTTCTCTTACAGATGTGCCCAGAGGTGTGGCTCTATCTGGTAGGTGATCTGCAAGAGAAGGTGTTTCTAAAGTGACTCAAAATTCAGTCAAATTGGCTTAGAATATCAACTATCACAAACATACTATGTACGCACCCAGGGGTTCTCCCTTACTCTATGACCCAAGCCAGACTAATAGGATACATTTTCCTTAGATCAAAACCCTTCATAAACAAAAGGCCAGAGCCTGTTAAAGGTCATTATTGGTACATACTATAGATGTACCTGATAAGACTGTACAACTGCCCTTGGTATGAGATATCTCTCATCTTCAAATTATGCTGATTCTTGCATTTTCTAAACTTGGTACTCTGACCTTACTGATCTTGTAGTTTCCCTATGTCCCCTCCAAAAACAATTCTCTTTTTGTATAAATAACCAGAAAGTACTTTCATCATTAATTTTTATAAAAGAGACGATTTCTTGTCTGAAAATCACCTTATTCTGAGTGTATACTTGAGAATCTGAATCTTATATCAGGAAGAGTCCTTGAGGTCAGAGCCTCAACCATAGCCATTGAAGCACACAGATGTTTGTACATGATGGACTCCAGAAACTCAACCACAACTATCTAAGCACATAGATGTATATACATTATGGACTCCAATGTAGCTTCTACTGTCAGTGGCAGTCTTCATGACTGGATCATGTATAACATGTATAATCTCTCATGTATGGAGATTCCTGTTATTAAATGGATATTAAGGAAGCAGAGACAATAAAATGATTAGGGGTTTGGAAGCCAGACCTGTTTTCAATCCAGATTGTATACTAATGTGTTAAACCCATTATGAACAGGTTCTGAGAAATCCAGCTTCCTTGTCTGTAAACACAAGCACATCACCTCTATAGAGTTCTGGAAAGAAGAAACAGAACACCACATCTGGCTTTTCAAGCTAAAGTATTTAACTATCCTTGTTAAAGTTTCTAATAAAACTTACTTTTAAAACAGAACAGAGACTCTACATCATAGACCTGAGATATTGAAAATAATAAATATTCAAAGTATGCTCAATTTTATATATTCCATTAAAGATGTTAGAATACTAAAGAAAATTACACCCTATGTTTGAAAAGAAGAATTACATTAAAGTGTGTTGCCTCATTCTATCAGTATAAAGTCTTTGAACAATTAATGTTGAAACAAGGGCACAATGTTGATCACAATTATGGGACACATGAGCCATGGGCCTAGAGCATTGTGTGGACATAAAGGAACATAAGTGGAGCCGCATGGGGGAAAAGATGGGCTGACTCAGTAGGAGTAACTCCAGTATTTTATTTGAAGGATGCCTTTAAAGATCTTCCTGCATTCTTTGTCAATGAACAAGGTAATCAAAATTTAAAGTTCTGACTACAATAACCCTGGAACCCCAGGAGAACATTCAGTGAAATATGAGCGCAGTTTTAATACCTAGAAGCCCTGCTGCATTATGGTAAGGTCATTTGAGGAGCACTGTTGAGACTCCAGGCCATAACGACTCCATATGGAGCTAAGAACAGCTAAGTAATAAACTCTCCCGCGATGATGGTTTCCTTGCTCTTTGCCATACTAATGTAGACTGGCAGTTGCTAGTCTTTCAGGGATAGATTTTTAAAACTTGAAATACCAGGGTTTTTTTTTTTGGGGGGGGCGCAATTGTAATTAAGATCTACAAATCAGAAAACACTGGCTCAGCCAACTGAAATGTGTGTGTTGTGAGGGGGTGGGAGTGAGTGAGTAACACAGTCAATTTAAAGTCTTCTGTCAGTTATTTCCTTTTCACCCCCACCTCTTTGGAACAAAACACTGGTTGAAGAGAAACTGGCATTAGGTTGTGTGGTAATAAGATGACTCTAAATGAGGCATCTGAGGACAGAAACATTAGAAATTGGGGACAGCTGCGGACAGCAGATTTGGGACATGGGTATCATGTATGTAACAAATCTTTATTAATAACTACATTAAATCCCATATTTTTCATTTATAACTGCTGCATAATTTCCTGTTAACACTTCATGTAAATTCCAGATAAGGTAATAATTTTTTTTTTTCAGAATTCTATTTCTGTTTCATTATATGTTCTATACTCTGCCCCACAGGTCAGTTGCATGATTGAAGTATTATGCCTCATTAAAATTCCACTAGTTAAAACATGGAGACAGAATTTGGGTAATTCTTTTCTCCATTACTAAAATTAACCATTCCAGTACATTCCTGAGCTGCTTGAATCTCATAATTTATGTATACACATAGGCTCACATTGACATCATTAATCAGTTCACACACACACACACACAGAGAGAGACAGAGAGAGAGAGAGAGAGAGAGAGAGAGAGAGAGAGAGAGAGAGAGAGAGAGAGAGAGAGAGAGAGAGATGATGCATATGTCAAAAAGATATATGCTGGTCAAGGGGTCTCTCTGTCCTAAACAGAAAGCTCTTATCTTTCCTTTGCTCCAGTGGCTGAAAAATCCTTGCCCCAATACCTCCCAGTTCAGTATTTCTAGCTAGCAGCTGCTATCAGAAACCTAAATAACAAAAATATGCAAACTCGCACACTAATTCCCTTTGGAGATAGATCTTGGCTGCAGCCCTGTCATAAATCAGAGAATTTCGATATGAAATGAGGCAAGCAGCTCTAATCATTTCTGCATTTCAAATTGGATCACTGGCTCAATCACTGGGCTTTTTTAAACTGCTTGCCTAAGAGCAAATGTGAGGCGGGAGATAATTCTGAAGACATCTCTTCTTTTGTGGCCGCAGAACTCTTTTAACTGTTTCAAGACTGAAGGCCACATTTCAGCGATAATAGCACAAATCTGGTGGCTGAGATATGGATCCTTCAAGACATCTTCCTCCTCTTTCAACTCACAGAATTCCATCAATATCTGCATATATTATATATATTAATATATGTGTGTGCATATGGGTTTGTGTGCCTAAAAAAGGAAAGTGAGAAAAAATATGAGAAACATCTGACATATATCCAGTCTATTTCTCCTTAGAATTTCCTGTCTTTGACACAGGACATGTTTCCATTGCTCTATGGGATAGTTAACATTTTTAAACTGGGGAAATGGATTTCTATTACTACAAAAATTGCGCCAATGTGAAGTTAGTTGAGGTTTTAAGGATGGTCTGTCCATTCGACTGTCCTTCAAAACTTGGGATGAGAAACAGGAAGGTCTCGTAACTTTCCAAGATGAGTTCTGGATTCTTGTGTTTGATTTTCATTTTGTCGTGTCTTGGATAACCCCTCTAAAATAGTGACTCATAGGGTGTTGGGGATTGAGTGGGGAGGGCAGCAGCCTCTCAGGCAATTACTGAGAGCAAAGCATACTCTTGACCTTTTAGTATCTTTGTTTTGAGTTTCCCTTTTTTTCCCTACCCAGATCATACCAAAGTCTTGTTACAGCTTCCTGTGCCCACTCTAGGGTGTTGAAATGGAATTTTACTCTAAGTTCTAAAGGAGTTGGGGTGGAGGTGGCAATACCTTAATATGTAATAGCTTAACATGAAGGGATGAAATATCAAAGCTAAGCAGCCTATGTTTGGAGAACAGAAGAAAACAGTGGATTGTGTTTTTCCACTAAATATTAACAAACAAAATGTCTCTATCTCTTATTTATTATTTTTATGTTCAGTTTTCGCCTCTTAATGGCTGATACTATATGTCACTTCTGGGGACTCAACACCCAATTTACCATTTCTTTGTTATTAATTTTGTGGTTTGGGAGGTGGTTGATATCATGCTGATACAGGTGTTGGAGGACTTTAATAACAATACTCATATATTTATGATAATCTAATAAATGACGCTATTACTGGTATTATATGCACAGCTTTATAAATTTTCCTTCCACTTGCCTTTGTGAACTGACTGAATTTTACGACAAGCCTTTAGACACTTTAATATCATTTCTGAAGCACTGAAGGAAAGATAAAAATCAAAAACCTTTAAATAAGACTTACAAAGTTACAGTTTAGCATCTAGAACATTTCTGGGCATTTCTCTATAAAAATGGATTAAAGTGAAATTATTAATTTAGCTTTAATGACTCAAAGCATGAAATTTTTCCAAGTATGTTGTTTAAAAATTATGTTTTTAGTATTAATCATGTAATTTCAATAGTTCTAAGAAAGAAGTTTTACATTTTTAAGAAGTAGACCTATTTTCAATTATAAAACATTTAACAGAAAGTTATGTGTATAAGTGCTTAAGAAATCCAGGTTGTAAAGCAATATTAGTTTTTAATATTTAGATATTACTCATTTTTATGTTGGTATACTTTTCTCTCTATCAAATAATTAATTTAAAGATGATTCTACAAGCTTCCAAAAAGGTCTGAATTTTTAACCTCATGAATATGTAAAATGTTTTGTTTAAAACCTAATTTGTGATCTTAACAGAAGGGAAAAAAGCAATATCAATACACATATTCACAGCCTATATTCATGTCTGTATCAGACAAAATTTAGCTAAGGCTTCCCTCTCTTGACAGAGTTAATCTGAAAAAATGAAACTATTTAAAAGAACAGCTGTAGTTGTTGGTCCATTAACTTATCCACGACAACTGATAAATACTTACAATAATCTTGTGTTATTCTTCTATCTCCTCCTAGTTTTATTTCCAGGAGAGCTACTAAACTATCAACACTCTATCGGAATCATGCATGTACTCTTTCAGGTCTGAGTTGCTTATTTCTAATATGCATCACGTGTGGGGTCATGTGATTTAGTGTGTGCTAATGAAAAGAAAATTCTACTGCCATTGGGGGTATATGTGTGTCTATATGTGCACATACACATTTTTCTCAGATGTTTGTATGAAATTCCTGTAGTAATGTTCTATGTACTATATGTTCTGGACATTTTGATTATGGAATCTTTAAAGTTTTCTATAAAAGGCTTCTATTCATATTAAAACCCCAATTAAACAACATTGCCTTTACTTGTGCCCTCCAAACCTTAAGTAAGCCAGTATACCATCTTAAGATGAAAATAATTGTTCCCTGAGTCAATCCACAGTTCGTCTTCCCATTCCCTGTGTTTTGTGACACTCCCATGCAGTACTTAAGTAAGTAAGTGCTAATACTTATATGGCTCAGTTACTACTAATACTATGTTTTCACTATAGACAGCAAAATATTTAGGATATGACAATTCAGAATCATCTGTCCCTTGCATGTGCTAAATAAAAACAAATTTTTGGACCAGTAAACAAACAAACCAACAAACAAACAGAAACAACAACAACAAAAAAAGAAAATAAATGTATGATATGTAATATATTTATGGCTTAAAACAGAAACATTGAAAATACAAAATAAGCTTGGAGATTGATCATAAGCTGTGTAATATATGATGCTTACACTCTGAATATTATGATTATTATCTGTTCCAAATTTTCTATAAATAAAAGAAGAAAGAATAAAAATTGTGTAGGGCGAGAAGGGACTACTGGAAAGGTCTTGGCTTCAAGGATCTTGGCTGCACCACATCTAGGGAGTATTAACAAAAATGGAATAAAATCGTGACCTTTCAGAAACATGAATAAACCTTCACTAACATCATTAGAAATAATTCTCCAGCAGAAATCCCTGGGTGTCACTCTAGCTCAGCAAAAATGAAGGGAAAGTAGAATAAAGAAGTTAGCAGGAGAGATGTACTCCACACCGATTTCAGAAAAAAAAAAAAAAAAAAAAAAGAGAAAGATGGACTAGTGCATGGAGGGCTATTTACTGAAGCAAGAGAGACTTATCAGTGATTATACCACCAAAGAACATGGCCAACCGCTCCTTCAACAACTGGAAACTGCCAACATGGCCCCCAGCAGCATCATTTATCTTGAAGGACTCAATCATGTGCATGTCTCGTGTAGACAAGCACTGGCCATTTTTTTTTTTTTTTTTTTTATATTTAGGAGATGTATTTTGGCTATGCATCTTCTAATCTTATGTCTCTCACAGTGCTGCCTTCTCTAATTATTAGATACAGTCATTGGGTCACATCGAAGACAGTAAAGTAGAGACATTTTCTGGGAGAAAGGGTTCCATGAGAAAGGAAAGGGAATGAGAATGGGACAATGGGGGTGAGAATAACAACTACGTTGTATATATGAAAATTTAACAATTTAAAAGCAATAACAATATTTAAAAGTAATAATGATAAAAACAAATATGACAATAATGAAGAGATGGATCAATGGGTGAATATACACAAAACTATCAAAAAAGAAAAGGCTATGAAAAGTTAAGACAGAAACTGTATGTTTTGGAGGGAAAACTCTCAGCCCATATATTGTAATTATATTGCAATTGTCTCTTAGACCTTCTGCCTGCACTAAATTGATTTTTCTACCTTAAATAGATCCCTCATATCCCTTATATTCATTTACTTTAGGTAGCTTTGTTTGTTACACACACACACATTATCTGGATATAGGTAAAATACAACTGTACAGTAGAAGTAATGTCAAGGTGATATCTTTGTTAAAGTTTAAGAAAATTATTGTTATAAAGACTTAACTTCTAGTTAAACTCAAATAAAAATTATTAATATACCAATTCTGACAGTCCCTCAACCTATGAGCAGATAACAGTCCGTTATTCTCTTCTGGAACAAAGGTTTCTTATACAGCTGTTGATTGTAAATTAACCAAAGGATCTGAGAACATAGTAGAGTGTGCTCCACTGGATCCAGATTCTAGAAACTACTGCAGTTTCCCTCGCTGTCATCAGGCTTTTGCTCTTCAGTTGACTACCCAAGTTCACCACTGTGAAAGATTTTTTTTTTTATCTCCTAAATGTTTCAAAACAAAATGGGATTAAGTGTCCTTGAATCACATTAAGCTGTGTGTGTTATGGTCCAGGCTTTCTTCTGCCTCTGTCTGTGACCATCTTCTCAACAGGTCAGTGAGGAGGGAGCCCAAGCCTACCCATCATGAGCTGTCACCTAAACTTGCCCCACAGCTGGCCTGACATACATCCTCACTCTAGGAATTTAGTAAAAGACTATCTTAAAAGCCATCCTGCCTGTGTGGAGGCAGTGTGGTTAATCTTTGACAAAAGAGCGTTCACATGTCAACAAAACAAATATCGAATGGAAGGGCCCACTGTGGAAGAACAAAGTAGGCCATTCAAGCTGCCAATAGGAAAGGCATTTAGAAAAGATGGAAAGCTTGATTCCAGCATCATCGTCTCCACCACGATTGAAGTCCGACCCAAAAATCCACGGCTCCTCCAGCAACCCTAAAACGAGGCCGAGGCTGCGGAAGGATCCAAGTGTGAGCCTAGGCGCCATGTATAATGAAGCCGTTTCAAAAAGGGAGTGGGAAGATATATCAAAGCACCATTTTATTTTAATGTGATGGTTTCATAGGACAGACACTTTGAAAATTATTGTGGAAGAAATACGGAAAGAATAAAACTAATACTTGTATCTTCTGCACTCATTTTCTTCCATATGTACAATAAAAAAAATCGTTCCTAACCACACAGTGTACCACTTGGCAGTCACAGATTTTACTCCATCAGAAACTCAGCTCGTTATCTGGCAAATATGCAAATCTCTGCTCTATGTATGTAAGCAGATTAATTCTCAGAACCAATAATATATAATGTATTCTTCAATCCTTTTTTTTTTCTGGCTTCTATGTCGTCAATGTTTTTATATTTAAAGTTTAACGAGCGTTTCTATTTTATTTAACTGAACTTACTCTAACAAAGTCCTATAGTCTAATAACAAAATCTAAAAGGTAGGAGATCAACCAACAAACCTATGTTTTTTATGATCTATATTTTCCATCATATAATCCACTAATATCCTAGTTGCGAGTTCTCAAAAGGAGCAAGCTTCTCCCTGAGGAATATATAGCAATGTCTTCAGATGTTTTCACTTGTCACTATTTTAGGGGTTTGCTAGTAGCATCTAGTCAGAGGAACACGAGGATGCCACCAAACTTTCCATATTGCACTGGACAGCACTCACACGAAGAATGATGTGGTTCAAAAAGCAGTATCGCTAAAACTGAAAGGCATACTTTAAAAGTGACTATTCCTCATGGCTGTGGCTTACCATAGCCCTCTCTGTATATAGTCTACACAGAAACCTGAAGACAGACCTGTAAGCCATCCCTTTTTGGGTACACAGCATCTTCTAGTAGTTTTGCCATGAAAGGAGCAGTCAGTGTTTTCACAATATTGTGATTTTTTTTGTTGGACTTAAGACAGAAAAATATTTTAAATTTATTCTCTGCAGAAGGCATTTTGATCACTGTGATGCTAAAATTAACACAGTAAAATGTCCACAGCTCTAAAGTTGAAATATATAGTCTTGTTGTTTGTATCTAAAAGAGTTTTTTTTTTTTTCATTTTATCTTTACTGCAGTGTCATCTATGTTTTTATTTCACATAGAAGGCATTCATCTCTCAGACACCTAAGCTTGGAGCATTTGCTTCTGTATTATACAGAACTTCATTTCATCTGGTAAAGTCTTCATAAGATTACAAAATCCAGGAAAACAAGGATAGTTTCCTTATTTCATCTGACTCTTCAGCAAAATACAAATAAAAAAACCCTCAATCCCATGGAAAAGGATACACACATATCTATTATTATTCACCACAGAGGTTTTGATTTCCTTCTTGAGAAACATTGTGTTGATAAGGCTTAGTTTATGATTTAAAGAATTCTCTACATTCCAAATTCTATGGCAACTAATGCAAACCAGTTGGTGATTTAGGATGCAACAGAGTGAAGTGCTGTCCTTCTGGATCAGCTTGCATTGATTTCCTGTCAAAATTATGGGTGATGCTATTTACTTAATGGTACTTCTCCTTTCCAAAAGGGGCCATTTGCTTCACATTGAAGTTAAGGAGAAAGGGTACAGTCCCCAGGGTTTTCAGAGACATGTGTTCCTTATCATAAACACTGTCCTACCTTGAAAGACACTAACATAGAATCCAAATCACAACTCTAGTATCTCAAGTGTTGTTTACATCTGACTGATCATCCCTACTCAGGGAGAGATACAGACTGTCAGATATGGGTATTTTCCAAGACATTGTCCAGACCAGTTTCTCTGGGTCTTTATTGGAGAGTTTATCAGGTCTCAGATGATAAGTGTTGCTATTATTTGCCAAGTTGGAATTTTTGTAACATTCTTTAATTTTCTGTTGTTAATACATCCAACACAAACACATGAAGACTTATCTTATTCTGTAAGAAGAAACACTTGTTGGCCCGTGACATACTACAGAATAGAGGGACGTGAAAAATCTGTTTACTTATCGCTATTTAAACTGTGCTACCTTATGGTCTGGGCAGTAGAAAACTATCCAAAGTACTTCAATTCCCAGCAACCTTTCTTTTGCCAATCAAAGCCTAGAATTGTGAGGATGAAGGAATAAATTTTCCTAAACATTTTGTTTTTGCTTTTGTTAAGAGACCTAAGATCAAATATACTCTGTTATGGCATTGAGCAAAAATAAAGTATAACCATTAATACTACATTTACAAAGTTAATTTAAAAGACACCTAAACTAGACAATTATGGTATTTTTACTTAGAGTGAACACCAACCAGAAGTGTAATTTAGAATTTTCCAATATTTGAAAGTAGTGTCCCTTTTCCATTATATAAAACTAAACTACAACACAGTTACTTGAAAAAAAAATATATATATATAACACTAAACAAAAATATTATTCATGTTATTTGATGAGATTTAAAAATATTCTAAGAATGTTACATTTGCTAGCTTCTCAGTGATATTTTAGAAATAGAAAATTAGAAAATTAGAAAATAGAAAATTTCCCTACATCTTTATGAATACAGAAATATACAAAAATTACATGTCATAATGTCTTCACTCCCATGGATGAAGAGAGCGATGATAGAACATAGGTAGGATCCAAGTTGTGATTATGATATAGGTGCTAGGAGGACTCTAGCCTCTCACCCCAGAGTTTTTTCTCCAAGCAGGTTCCATGTCAGGGCCTGTTCTCCAGCCATTGGGGAGCCTCTCTCATCTATAATTCATCGTCTTTGGTTCTGCTCACATTAGCACCTCCATCCCCCTCCTGTTGCTCCTCTCATAAAACCCAAGAAAAAGACCTTCAGAATTCAGTAATCTAAATGAATGAATGAATGAATGAATGAATGAATACATAATAAAATTTATTACCCTTTGCTAGCCTAGCTAAAGGAAGAGTGTGAACGAACGTGCTAGTCCAGTGACAGACTGCGGGGACCTATACAGAAGGGAGTCTTTCATAATTTCCCCCTAAATTTTCTGCTTTATGTCACCTGATATTTCCTATAAAGCGTTTTAAACTATTTGTTTTCATAAAGCTTGTTAGGTGTCTCGGGATCTACGCCTTCCACATACATGAGTTCCAATGAGCATGGATTAAAATGTAAAAGAATCCCATCTGTGGTGACCATAAATTGAATACTTTTGTCAAATTCCAAAACCAAAACAATAATAATTACTGACAAAACACTTATACTGTATTAGTATATAAGTAATCTACGCATCGCTCTAAAGTGTACAGTAGAAAGTGTATGCATTATATGTTCGATTACACTACTGTATCCATAGATAATGAATATCTACAGGCATTCATATCCTTAGAGGATCTTTAACCATTTTGCAAGACAGTGAAGAATGGTGAGATAAACAAGTGATACATATGACCAAAATATGCTGAAATTATATGCATATCTCAGGGGGTGAGAAAATGTCTAACACTGACTGAAAATTAAGTTCTGCATAAGAATGGGGGGGGTTTAGATTTTTTGAGGCCAAAGATGGCACATCACTGAATTCTTACTTTAGTTTTTCTACTTGATGCACAAATTTAAGAAACTCGATCCAGCTCTCTGCAAATTCCATAGTTTAAGTTTTCCAGATGTTTGCTAACCAAGGAAAAGGACATAATATGCAGTTATAGCATTTACAGTTTCGGGAAAATAGAAAGACACACAGAAGATAGAAAGCCATATACCAGTAACCTCAACATTTTGTTACATGCATAGTGTGTATTATAAAAGGATTTTCAACACTGGTACCATTGATATTTGAGCCGATACTATTCCTTGTTGTACAAAGCTGCCTCATACATCATAGGACGTTTATTGGTCATTCTAACCTCCACCAACTAGATGTTACTTACTGAGTGACATAACTATTGTCTTCCACCCCTCTCTCTAGTCCCTCATTTCACAGATGTGACAACCAAATTGTCTCCAGACATTGTGAAATACCCCTTGAGAGAAAAAAATTGCTCCTAATTGCAAACCACTGCATTAGTTACATTTTGATAATGAAGAACTATGAAAACAGTCTTTTGTTTGAAAATCATGATTTGCTTTCACCAGGTAGCACGCCAGTCTCATAGATAGCTAGATTCACATAGATATGGCTCCTAGAACCTGATTCTTTACTTTTGTGCATAAATCACTAGAAAGAAGCCTAGACTAGAAGAAGTTGCATGATCTCATGCAACAAATGGTCTCACATCAGCCTGCACGCTAACTTTGCTATTAAGCAAAAACAGACACATTTTCAAATATTGATTCCAACTAATGCCTGATCCTAACAGGCATGATCTTATCATGGCCCTGCTATAATAGAAGGAGTGTCAGAGTTAAACAGAGTGGGCTGGAGTAAGATCACAATCTTCCTCACAATGATGCGATGGTATCACAGAATGAGGATTGTACTCCTAGTAATTATCATTAATAGATCCTGGCTCTGCAAAGAGCAGACATGATGGGGTCTAAACAAAATTGAGGGAGATAAAATAAGGTTGGCCAGGACTATAGTTTAAGGTACCACGTGTTCTTGATATGCTCTTTCAAAGTTTTAAATACTGGCTTTTAAGTGGACAGAGAAGTACAGAATGGTATCGGTACAATAAAAATGGAAGAGGAAAACGTTCCTGTATTAAAGAGGTAGCCAGGTCACTCATCTTTTAACCCATTATATCCATATAGGTCACTTCTAATCTTCAATATAATTGGTATTTATAAAAGGTAAGTTCTAAAGGAGTTTAATGCATTTGTTAATTGTAGTTTGCCAGGCACCAACAGATATGTTAGTCACCATCACAAGAAACATGAAAGGTCTTTTTATAGTAAGTACTTTTTACAAGCTTCCATATATTCCCACAATACTTTGTAATTTATCTAATGTAGAAATGGCCCAAAGGGACTTTTCCAGATTTTACATTTCAGAAAGGCACTTTTCACTGAAACTATATGGCATAGCCATGTGCCCTAGGCGCCCCAAAGCTCTCAGTGAATATAAAAAAATATAAAAAAAGCATTTAAAACTTAATGATAATTCAATAGACACAATGTCATTAACACACTTCATCTATTAGAAGGTCTGTTTAATTCATTCTTGCTTATTAAAATTGTTATTTTTTATATTCCTGTAATAAGTGCACTCAAAATGATATCAGCGAACTTGGAATCATTAACAGACTACAAATTCTTCTCCTAAAAAGTTGTTTTGTGTGAGTTGGTCACTACTCATTTTTTTCATAGAATAATATACTTGAATTCTCACCATTACAGAATATTTAACAAAAAACACAAGAGAATTAGTTAATGGGCATGATCAATAAACACATGCATGGGATTATTACAAAAGGTCTTATAATTTTTATTCATTCTGTCCAAACTTTTTGAGGGAGAAAAAAATGCCAAATAATATTTTAGTTTGTGTTTCTCTTTCCCAATGAGTGATTAATTATAGTTGCTGAAATCTTTTGGATAACTACCAAGGATAAATGCATTGCTGAAATCAGTCCTATATACAGGCCCCTAAACACTAAAATTTGTTACTGTGATAAAGAAAAACAGAACTCAGCACCCTTGTATCTTGTCATAAATTTGCTCAATCATTGATTTTTACCTTATTCAAGTGCTTCTATCATCAAGGTCAAATACAATAAAAAATAAATTCAGTTGGATTTAAATATACCATCCTTTACCTATGGTCATTATGTGTACTCACAAGTCTGGGCTGCAAGAATTACTCTGGATTAGGGCATTTGCTTATTATGTACACCTTGGGCTCCACTGGCAGCAACATAAATACACAAGTACTCACATTTAAAATTATTTTTTCAGTGAATAATTTCATATTTAAATAATTGGTGGAAATTTACAAAGGCAGGATAAAATGTATCTCTTCACTGTTCAGTTTTCTCTTTGGACCCTCTATATTGCTTTTCTTTCATAATACATCAATATATAGCTATGTAGTAAAAAGCTAAGATGTTCACAGAGGCTAACAACAGTTGTTATCATCACATGTCCTCATATGTCTTGACATGGTTTATCATTAACTTTGACTGAAGAGCACAAGATATGTAGAGTCATATAAGATTAGATCCCAGTCTTTTAGAGTATGATCACAAATGGGTAGTGGAAGGTATAAGGGGCTTCTGGGTCACAAGAACCATTATACATTTATGTAAGTCCAATTGATGAATCTGGAAGAATGCAGGTGTGGTGCTGAACCTTCGTTGGAGTTAGCCATTGGCTTGGTTCAATGAAAGATGGAAATATTGAGAAGGCTACATCTGAATGTCTCCCAGCAAATATAACAATGCATTCAGCTCATTTTCTTTCCCGTTTCAATTGGGCAACAATGGATTAGACAAAGAAAGGAAACTACAATCTAAAAAGAAAATCGTCGGTTTGTGAAGTAGTACATGGAAAAACTGTTCTTTCATGTACTAAGGGGTTTTATGAAAAAAATTGCCACAGAGACTCTTCAGGCTGAGGTGGTTGCAAACAGGCTCATCGCTAGTCTTCATCTCTGTAACACACACCCACGATATGCTCTTTTCTTCAGCCTGCTAATCAGGGCAGTGGTACCTGATAGTGGATGATTGACTAAAGAAATCAAGATTGAACTTATTCCCTGAGGCATATTGTACCTTAGATCAAAGAGTGCACACATGGCATCCTGAGAGCGCAATCGCCCCTGCTTCCAGCTCTCAACTCTCTGACACAGGAACCAAAGACAATAATCTTTATAAATCAGTGATGCTGTCTCCAAAGAGGGAGTAAAAGACTGGGTTGATTCCCTTTGTTTTATTTTTATTTTTTTAAGTTTAAGGCTGCTTTTTACTTAATGACCTGATTTTCTATATTCCAGTTGCAGGGGCAAATTAAGAACAGCCACATTGAATGCTAAACACTTACAGCCAAGACATACTTTTTGAATAACAGTAAAATCTGACCTACAAATTTTTATTTGCTCTCAAAAGCAATGCAGGTTATCCTGAGAATATGACAATAATACCAATAAAAAATGGGCATTTTTTAAATCACAGTACTTTTTATACTTACATCATTCAAAATACCTTTTCCCCCCCTTCAGCTATTTCAGATGTCATTACATTTCATTTAACATGTAGTGAGAAGAAAATGCTGGAAGAGTAGCCTCCAGGTTCATAAATAAGAACAGAACACACAGAATAACTACACACTTGGTCCTCATTTAGGATCAGATTTTAATGGAATAATGAGCAGTATAAGTATTAATGGAAGCTACTAAGTGTTTTTAAGACTGGAAGAGTGAAAACGGTATTCTCTTTATCAGTTTGCTAGTATATACAACCGTATTCAAGGTACAGTATTCCCGCTAAAGCATTATAAAGAAACACAGCTCCAGGACAAGCAACTCTAGCGAGCAGCTTTTGCATATGGCAATTTGCTTTATCCCCATGCTGCATAATAGAAGGACCACTTTGTTGTCAACATAGCAGTGACATTGCTTGCTTTCCTTGTGAAGTAGCCATTGAATCTAATACCTTGCCACTTCATGTTCACTAGGGATTTTTCTCTTTCTTTCTTTTTCTTTCTTTCTTTTGTTTTCCTTTACTTTTCCTTTTGTTATTTAATTATATCTTCTCCAATTAGTCAACATGGCTTGTGCTGATTTGGAAATGAGTCACATCTGCAGAATGGAAGCAAATTACTCTAGAAACTTTTAAGTGTTCCTTGCATTATGAATACTCTGTATTGTCTGATGCTAAGTGAGAAAATCATCTCTGATTACAATGCATTTAAAGAAAAATTGTGGGAGAAACAATACAGTAAAATGAGGTAAAAGAAGATTAGATTGTAGTAATTGATTAGCTAAAATTTACTCTCCTCTTTCTCGTTTCCCCTGATTTTGTTCCCTTTGACTTTAAGATAAGTGCCTACAGGCTGGAAAAAGATAACTCTGAGAACTATCAGGAAGAGACACTAACTCGGTAGACGGCCTGCTCCTCCCGATGCTGTCACCAGCTGATACAGATGTGCTTCTCATTTCAAGGTCCCCAGCACGTCAGGGGACACAACAATCCCAGTGGGTACCCACTTGTGCTCTACAGCTTGAGTGATATTGAAGATCTGTAGTAAATTCCAAGCCCACTTTACATCACTAAGAGGACTAAAAACATTTTATTTTATTAGTCAAGTGAAAAATACTAAAGATGAGACTCTGACGGTCATGAACTGCTAGAGAGGAGTAATAAGAAGAAATGAAAATAGAAAATCAGCTATAGTTGACCTTCAACATCTACAGGAGATATGTTCAAGGAACCTCCATAGACACACAAATCCACATTTGCTTATGGACCTTAAATAAAATGGCACAGTGAATGAATGTAACCTGCACAAATACTTGCCCAACGGCTAAATTATTCGTGACACTTTCTTCAAAGAAAAATGTTATTTAAACAATTATGTAGTATTATTTAAGCAATAGTGACAAGAAAATGAAAAGCTTGGGCACATTCAGTACAGTTGCAATTTTTTTCCCAAATATTTATGATTCTCTGTCATTTGGATGTTGTAGTATATGGAAGTTATGTGTTCAACATGTGGAACATGAAAGAGGACTGTGTAATAGCATTCTTTGTTTTGTTTTCTTTGCAGTTTCTCACATTTTTTTCTCTTCACCAAATCTGTCACATTAATCTGAGTCTTTGGAAAATGCTCTAAGTTGTCATGACTATGACTACGAACAACCTTTTATGTTTTAGAGTTTGTGTATGTATGCACATGTACACATGCATATGAGTGTGTGTGTGTGTGTGTGTGTGTGTGTGTGTGTGTGTGTGTGTGTGGCCAGAAGAGGGGGTATGATTCTTTGTAGCGGAAGTTACAGATGTTTTTCAGATGCCCAGTGTGGTTGGGTACTGGCAACAAAACTTTATTCCTCCACAAAAACAGCAAGCTTTCTTAACAGCTGAATGATCTCTCTATCACCTATAAACACCTTTTTGTCCAACATGTTTATGTGTCTAATTTCTCTACATTTGCTTAAGCATACCTGTTAGTGCACATACTATATTTTATGATAACTTAGAAGTATTTTCTAGGTCTGTAATCTATAATAATCCAATTCTCAGAAAACCTATCAGAAATATTGCTGTTCATTTTATTGTTAAGTTGTGGCAGAAAATATTGAAATGTTTATATATTTTCAACAACTGAGGTATTTTTCTGAGACTATTTTATTTAAGAAAGAATAAAAACAGTAAAATACAATTATTAACATATTACATTTTACATGCTATCTTAAAAATATTCATTATGTATGTGTGTGCATGCTTTCATCCATGTGGTTCCTTTAAAGCAATAGATAAAACTGATGGATAGAATTCAGATATATTTAATAACCATACAAGACGTAATTCTGTTTGATGAGAATTCAGACCTCTGTGCCCCTACATTTCAGCAGAGTTCCTGACTTACAGGACATAATAAATACCAAGTCAAGCTTTCCTTTATGAGCCTTATCACAATTATCTAACATAGAGAAAAAGAATAGATTTTACTCATTTAACTGCTGGTCACTGCAGCAAGAAATGACTACAAAAATAATTATGAAAAAGGCACATAATAGTTTCACTCACCTATGATCTCACTACCAAAAATGATACAAGTAGCATAACATTGTGCATGCACAGAGAGTGAGGTTGGGGCTTGGGGTGAGGATGGGACAGTCAGGGAGGAGGGTGGTCAGGGAGGGGTAATTAGGTTGTTAGTATAGTCAGATCGATCTGTGTTCCTTTTACGCAGACCCTGGTGTAACCAATGGTGAAGGTTTAGTTAACACTCATTTTAATAGATCTTAAATAACTATGTTGAAGGAAACATAAGTAACTATATTAAGAATGCAGAGAATAAATATTATTGTTCATGCAGATCTATCCTTCTAGCACTTTCACAGGAAGAGAAAGTTGGGCTTTGGAAGGACAGCAGTGGATTTGTCTTTGCTTCTGCCTCTCTCTTGTTTTACAGACAGATGGCATTTTAACCAAAAAGAGTCTGAATCAATGGACGTAAAACTCATCAATGTCTATTTGAGTTGAAGCCAGAGAAGCTGTCCCTGGCAGCCTTAGCATAGGGCGTAATGGTTTTCACCCTCGCTTGACCACTGAGAACTTCAGGGTATATCACTCCATGACGTAACTGCCTATCACTTGTCCACCTGATGACAATTCTGATTGTCATCTTTTGCACCTTTACTTTTATTTATAAACCATATCTATAGCAGAGTGAATGCAAGGGAGTGATCCCAGTATCTGTATTTCTAAAGATGCTTGAAGATAAGAGCATGCTAATTTAATATCACTTTCCATTAATTTCTCCTAGAAATGCTGTTGTTACATTCTATAAAAAATACTGCTTTTGATGCTGGAGCATTATATGTGTATTTTTTCACTTCTTGTTATAAGGCTGGTTTCTTTTAGCTGGCCAGCAAACAGCCGCTCTCCCTGTAGAGCTCACTGGAATTCTCTAAACTGTATGAATTATTTTTGAAACATTTAATGTGTCCTTTTTAAATCTAGAGCAAAAAAAGTCTACATTTGTCCTCTTTCAAAAATCCCAATAAATAACAAAGGTACATTTAGGCTCCAAAAAAGATTAACTGAACCATATGGGTGTCCAAAAGCCTGCCAAAATGGAATCAGCATTATAAATGATAGCATCATATTTCATTTAGCTATAAAATGAGAATCTACAGTACATAAAACACACTGATCACTTATTCAGAGTCCATGATAGCAATGGCTAAAAAGTTTCTCTGCAGGTTAAAAGTGACCTCACGTGTCCCTGGATCCCTGGAAGAGGTGTGTGTGGAGAAAGAGAGAGAGAGAGAGAGAGAGAGAGAGAGAGAGAGAGAGAGAGAGAGAGGGGAGCAGGAGGAAGAGGGAGACAGACAGACACAGAGACAGAGAGTTCTATTTTTGTCATTTGGCCTAGATTAACTAATCAAAGATTATGTAGAAAATGACTTAAAACAGCACCTTGAACCTTGGCCCCTCTGACAGTCACAGAATTTTTACCATCAAAATATTTTATTAGAAAAGCTTCAAGAAGCAGCACAAGGTTTGGCTTGGAACACTTGGGATCCCATTAAAGGCCTCTGCTGTATTCCATTCCGTGTCTAGTCCAAAACAGCACACTCTACCCCCACAGAGTCTCTCTAAAGCCTTCCAGAATCCTCTTTTCCCTTATCACACTGATACAGACCGGCATCATCCTCAGAGCCTTCTGACAGGGGCTTCAACAATTGGGAGAAAGGGGGAGCACAGAATTGCTCATTGTTTCCTCAAAAAAAACCCTGCCACGGGGCGCAGATTAATGCCAAAAAATAGATGGCAGCAACCAAGGAGGAACATTTTTCAGAGTGCCTCCATGTGATTAATGAAGTAATAGCAGGAACCACTGTTTGACTTTCATCCGGTGCTTGCCCTCCTTAGCCCCTTCTCCTGGATATCAACAGATGGGGCACTGCATGTCTCTTCCCTTCAGTGGGTGTCAATGGGTGTCTTTCTCTTTTAAGTCCTAAAAGAATATAACACTTCAATATGAGTAAAACCCGCCCAGGTTCCTTTGTTGAAATGTTCAGAAAAAAAACAAAGCAAAACAAATTTCTTTGCCATTTCTGAACTTACAATGCAAATACTACCATTTTGTCATTGTTGTTATACCTAAAGAAGATTAATTCTGTATGCACTAAGGTTATGTCAATCATATTAGCTTACATTGAGGATATCACTGAATATCTTTAACTAGATCGTTATTCCACACGTGCCTGTGTTGCTCCAGGTTCCAAAGAAGTCCCCATACCTAGGACTTAAATCAGAGTAGTGGGGACTTGATTAGCTAATTCAGGCCAAATGACAAACACACACACCACACACACACACACACACACACACACAGAGAGAGAGAGAGAGAGAGAGAGAGAGAGAGAGAGAGAGAGAGAGAGAGAAAGAGAGAGAGAGAGAGCAGGTTGAGATGACAGATATAAAGAATGAAAGACAGATAGACAAAGAGATAGAGATGGAGAGACAGAGAGATAGAGACAAAGTCAGAGAGACAGAGAGAACGAACACAGGAGGGATTCCTGTCCAGATGCTTCTACATATAGAGTATTGATGAGCAAGTGCCCTATGTTTGACTTCTTAATCGACCTGTGAGGTGCCTCTGCTCTTTTGTTATGCTTTAGAAAGCATTTCTCAAGTTAGTGATTGGAGATATCTAACAACTGGAAAAACTAATTTACCTTGTAGAGCTTATTGTTGATGGAGATTTCTATTTTAAAATCTTATTTTTTTTTTTTTACTATTTATGTAATTTTAGAGCTCAGTACAGAAAAAGGCAAATATTGCCATCATGGTTCAGATAGGAACACGTGCTTTCTAAAGCATAACTTCCTGCTAAAAGAAAACCCAACAAAGTCAAGATAATTCAGAAGAGTGCTTTGGGCTTTTCTTGAGCTTGACTGTTCAACATTGTTCTTTATAATATTGCTTGTTTCTACCCTTGGATTTGCCTCGATTGTCTACTTAGATTCTGAATGTGATGAATACTTACTTCTTTCCTTTTCAAAGCTGTATATTGAAAGCCTCATATAAGTCACAGTAGCCAATTAATAAACTTGATGACCATGTGTTTACAAATTAATGTCAGTTCATACACATAGAAATGCTTTCATAGGATGAGAGATAAAGCTGCTGGCTAACTCTCTGCAGACAGAAGACAAAAGTGGAGAGGGCTGTGTGTACTTCCTGAAGAGTTAAGGGGATGAAGAATCAATTCTCTAGTCACAGCTATAATAAAAATTAATGCAGATTCATATCGCATTACAAGTTGTATAGATTTCAAAGTGACTAAATGCATTTAACTTTATATCATTTTAAAGAAACTGTATGATGTAACTCTGGTGTGATAACTCTATTTTATAAAGGATAAAACTGAGAGGGGATAGGATTACATCCAACTGGACACAACTTTGAGTAATAACAGGCAAGACTAGAATCGGGCTATTCTAACCTCATCATGACTCTAACCTCATCATGAGCTCTTTCCCATACATTCTGTCAAATGTTTGATGAATAACAGTATGTTAGAATATGCCTCTCAAATGATCAAAGATGATATGACCAAGAGAACTACTTTGGATTTCTAATTCCAATAACATTCTGTGTAAAATATGCTCTCTCTAAAGATTATATATATATATATATATATATATATATATATATATATATAAAAGATTTATAAAATCTTGTTTTTTTATATTTTAACTGTGTGTGCCACACACGTGCCAGTTCTTTTGTACACCAGAAGAGAATGCTGGATTTTCCAGAACTGGAGTTACACAGAGTTGTGAGCTGCTTCTGTTGGTGCTGGGAACTGAACTTGGACCCTCTGGAAGAGCAGGCAGTGTTCTGAAATACAGAACCACCTTCCCAACTCCTACATTTTAGCTCAGTTTGTTTTACCTGCAGAATTTATATCTAAAGAAAGGAGCTACTAACCACTTTCTATGGGAATATCATATTTACCTATATAAATAAGAACGAACTCTATTCCATTTTCAAAAGTGTTTTCAACAAAAAATGTTTGATTTTGGTTATGATACCTGTAAGACATAATCTCTTTTCTTCAGTTTAAATTAATTAAATTTTCTTTTGTGATGTCTTCTACTGCTCCTATTATTTGAAACTTCTTCTCTAGACAGAGGTCAAGTGAGTACTTATGCAAATTTCCTTCCATAGAAGACAGCCTCTGAGATGTCCAGAGATGCCTTCTTTTTAGTTGCAAGCTCTGGTTTAACTCACTCCCTTTTATTGTGGCTAGACCTAAGGAATAGACTTTAGCAAAATGATGAACTGTCTATCTTAAGGTTAGGTTACAAATGCCCTGAGCTTCTGCCTTGGACGCTTTCCTCGCTCTGTCATTTTTCTGCCCTTGTAAATGCAGCGGCAATGTTGTGAGTGGCCCTGTAGACATGCTCACGCACTAGCTCAGACACTGAATAAGAAGCCACTCCAGTGAGCTGGTAGCAAAATCCTCCACTAGTTGCACCTTCAAATGACACCAAGAACTGGACACTTGTCACCCTGATTGCAGGCTTGTAAGAGTCATCACGCCAGTGACACAGGGTAATCAGAAATAGTTTTGGAGAAAAAAAAGGATAAGAGAATTAAATACATAAACCACAGGTCTGAATCACATTCTTAGCTATTTTATTTAAGTTTTTATTATTTCTGAGTTTCCAATGGATGTTTAGTGAATTATGGGGTTATACAAGCAAACATACAAAACTATATATATATATATATATATATATATATATCTCATTAATAAACAGGATGACTATATATTAGAAGTAGTTAATTGATCTACTAATATAATGAAGTGACTCAGTCAATAAGCATCTTGAAACTAGGAAGAGTAAACTATTTTAATGTTATGTTTACTTTCAACCACTCCCACAGTCATGTGTTTAACTCTTACTTCCTCTAAATAAAGTGATATATAATGGCCCTCAGAATATAAAAAATATTAGAAATAATAAAGCACAATTGAGTTAATCTGGGCCAATAATTTTTGTGAGAAAAACTGAATTCAGTGAAAGTAAAAAATGTAAACTCAAAACTTAACTTAAAAACTTAGGGATAGTGGGATAAGGCAGCCGGAGAGGGCACAGCTAAGCTGATGGCCAGAGTTCATTCCACCAGAGGCACATGGCTGAGAACAGACTCCCCAAGATGGTTCTCCTGTTTCCTGACAAGTACTTCCATTGCACACATGTGGGCACAATAAATAAAATATAGTATGGAAAATACAAGGACATACAAAATTTTGAAAAAATGAAACGTTAACCTCCAAAACAGATTTTTATTTTTTTTGCAAATTTCTAAAAGTACTTGATTAAAATCTATGTTGCTTTTATCTTACTATAAGTGTACCGAAGATGTTTGTTTCTTGGACATCATGCCTTATCACCACAGTCTTTTACAGGAGTGGTGTGGACAGAGTCACAAACTCACCTGTGTCCGATAAGCTTTATATGGTAAAGGCATATATAGACAGTCCATACCAGTAGACAGACACAGCTAAACTGTAATACCTGGTTCAGGCTACCTTGGGATTTTCTAGTGGTTTGTTAGATAAAAACCAGAGCCTAATATGTTAAAAGATTTAGATGAAATTATTCTTGTAATAATATCAATTTTGAAACCTAACTAAAGGACTACAGAATGCTTTTCTATTTTCCTACAGGTGCCATCTTGAAATTGCTGAGCATATCATACTAAGATCACTGCTGAATCCTTGTGACTCAGGGGTACATTGATTGTCACCATTGCAGAAGACAGGTAAACGACCATTGCCAAACTGTTTTAAAATATGTAAAATGAAAATCCTTTCAAAACATGAAGTAGAAATATCTGCAAAAGCATTCTAGCTATACAAAGGGTAGAACACAGTTTTATCCAACGTTCCATATAAACATTCCTTAAAAGATCTCTTTACTTTTTGCTTCAAAATCCACATTTTTCGTAATCTACATTCTTTAATTTATGTCATGAAGGTAACAGAGTGTACTTTGCGAACCATTTCAACATGTGGAAAGATAAAAGTCTTTCTCTAGGTAGTCAGGACTTTGTAGATTTACCTCTTTACAATCCAGACCTACATAATGGTGACACTTGTGACATCTGTAATGAGAACATTCATCTGTGCAGCCCCAGTGCATGTAACAGAAGAAAGGTGCACATGACAGCTGCCAATGTAAGCCAGCCTCCAGCCTTCATTCCTCATGCCTGAACTCTAGGAGGCAGCTCTTGCTATCCACCACAGCCTCAGACATGTACTCCCAGTGCAGTCTCTTTGACCATATTGTCATGATGTGAACAGCTTATCCTTTGCGATATTCATAATCTCAACAGGAAAACACTAACATGCATCTCAGTGACCTTATGAGATTATCTTCAGTAAAAATTCTTCTTGGGTTTCAGAAAAATACAAGTAATTTTAAATGAAGAGGAAAAAGGAATTTTTGTAAGTATTGAGTCATGAATCATTCCATAAGCAAAAAAAAAAAAAAAAAAAAAAAAAAAAAAAAAAAAAAACCCATGTTAAAATTTCAGGTTATGAAGCCAGTTGCGTTGGTATATACTTATAACCCTAACATTAGGAAAACTGAAGCAGGAAGAATGTAAAGCAAGAATTTAAAAGTTAATTAGACCACATGATGAGTTTGAGCTTTGCCTGAACTATATGAGGTAGTGTGTGTGTCTGTGTGTGTGCATGTAAAACCACAAACTATGAATAAATAATGAGGAATTGTGTCAATGGATTCTCATATTTCAAAATCCTCATTCCAAACTTGCAGAACTTGGAAAGACTATCACCAGAAGAAAATCGTGTCAAAAGGAAATAAAGGTATACACAGAGTTCAGGTACATATAAAAACTGTATTTCGAAGACAGGTGACAGTTATCAGAGAGGGCACAATTTGTGCTTCTAGTCTGAGGTTACTGCCTCTGAAAACAATCCAATTCCACTTGTTGTCAACATCAGAATGGTGCCTTCATCATACAGAACTGGTTCTTCCATAACTAGACATATGATTAATCTAGCTTTATACAGAATTCTAAAATGATTCTTCGATATTTTCATTTCTTACTTTCAGACATATATTTTATAGACTATCTTTAATTTCTGGGACTTCTATATCCCTTTTCTCTTTTAATCATTTTGCATTTTTTCTCTTAAAAACAAACCAAACCAAAAAAAAAAAAAAAAAAAACAAAAAAAACAAAACCCTGCTTTCATTCTAGTTTGGAAATATTATTGGAAAATTACCCAAGGCTCTGACACATTAATTGTCCTCCTTCATGTCTTCCTGGGAAGCTTCCCTGTCCATCCAGTTTCCATTATTCCCTGCATAGCAGACACAGAGAGGGAAGCCAGGATCTTGCCCTCCCTACGAGACAAACCTATAACCTCCATCAATAATGTATTTCGCCAATGGTTCCCAAGAGGAAAAGGGTACAATTAAAAAGGTCACAAGTCAGTGCTCTAATAGAACCTAAGGGCACCCTTGAATGAAACTGGCTCAAGCCCAATTAGTGGAATCAGTACATTTGTCTTCTCTTGGAACAACCCTGCTCTTATGGTTCCCATCAATTTGGTATAAATCTGACTGATCTTATCCAAGAAGTTAATAGAAAATGGCTCACAGTGGGAGACTGCCACCTCAGTTTCCAAGCAGAGACAGATGGAATTTCCCAGATGGTTTGTCACTGGAAAGTGAGAATGCTGGATGTGACTTCACAGAGAGCATGGTGGAACAGAACACCTTCTTGGCCTGTACCCATGTCATAGTGAGGGATAAGACTGATTCAGTTGTAAATAGATCTTAATTGCCTCCGTGGCACGGCAGCTCCTCCCTCCCATCTCAATGGGTGGAAGTTCATCTACATCTCAGGAAGTCATCAGGAGCATATTTCACTAGTGTTTGCAAAGTTAAGAAACAGGTGTAGTTGCCCTGTTCCAGTGAAACTTCGTGGAAAGAAGATCTACACAAGTAAAATTGGCAAAAGAGTGCATCTACTGTGGCAATGACTGCTAAGTTGGGCAGATAAGGCAGCCCAATGTAGAAATAAAGAAATAAAGGCACATGTAGAAATAAATGGATGTACTAGTCCTGAATAAGAAGGGATCATGATGCCCTGATTCTAAGAAAAAAGAAGAAAGGATCTCTTATTTAAAGCTTTTTTCCCCCCTATATCTAAGCTGGCCATTGGCAGTACAAGGACATAAAGATAAAAAACTAGATAAAGAGCTTGGTGATAGAGCAAATAAACAATGTGGCAGGACCCTAATCCCAGCAAAGAGAGAGCAAAGTGGAAATCCTCAGAAGAGGTTATCTATTCCAGAGTGAAGAATTCAGGGAAAGTTTACATCAGATGCAACCTTGAACAGAGCAAGGAAATTACTTCAGTGAAGAAGAATGGAAGGAGAGGAAACAAAGGATTTCAACCTTGTTAAGAAAGAACAGCCAGATGCTTAGGTAGGGGAGGATACAGTATCTGCCCCACCAGGAGCCCTGAGGCAGTTTACAGGATTGGAAGTCTCTGTTGGAAAAACAGTCAACATGGTAAAGCTAAAAACCACGAAAGCCTGCTTAGGCTTTACCTGTTTAGTTTTCTTTGTGCACCTTAAGATTTGAAGCATAGATGTAAGGGATCCTGTGATTCAGGGCTTACTGTAGTCTAGGTTTTAAAAGACGAGAAAGACAGAAGGCAGAAAGAGTGACTGAAAGGACAATGTGATAAACCAGAGGCATGTGAGGGAGGTAGAAGCTAAAGCGTTGTCATAAATAAGGTCAGGAAGAAAGGGATGGGAATGAGGACAGAGGATGCAAAAAGAACACTGGAAATGGAGAACTGGCTCTAACGTGGAGGACAGGATGGGGTGTGGTTCCCGATACGAAATAAAAAGGAGAGGAATAGGCTACTGTGAGTGAGCAAGCATTTGGGATTCCAGAAAAGGAGCAATGCAAAAAAAGATGAAGGAAGGAACTCCCTCGTAGAGACAGAGAGGGGGCTGTAAGGATAGGATCAGAGGTGACTGAAGGCTGGAATCCAGGAAGAGGGGCAGGTAAACTATCTACAAAGACAGAACTACACATGGCTCATGACTATTGAATCGAAGGGATTTAGTGGGGAAGGCTAGTAGGAAAGGCACATCAAGTAGTGGAGGTATGCTGTCTTCAAGAACGCTCAAAAAGCTAAGGTTACAGATTTTTGTTTAAATGTCATTTGTAAATTAGTAGCTGAAGCTTTACAAGTGGCTACGCTCGCTCCCTGAGGCACTGGGAACAGAGGCAGAGGGGAAGAAAGGCCAGAAGTGTTTTGGGAAACATGCACAGTTAAATTAAAAAGAACCAAGGCTCCAAGAGAAGCAGGGATGTATAGCCATACTGAGCTCTGATACAAATGAATAGTAAAAAGGAAGCTATCATTCACAATGTCAACATCAGTCCCTTAACCCCAAAAAAAGCATTTATTGAATGCTTATTATGTGCTGATGGTAGAGGTCCAAAAGGAATAATAAAGAGTCAACAAATCTCAGTTCTCTAGATCAAAACTTTAATTGAATACTGCTTATAAATTTGGTCTGCTATCTCTTTTTAGATTTATTGATTTTATTACATATGTGTATATGCGTTTTTGCATGTATATGTGTCTGTATACCATGTGGGTGCCTAGTGCTCACAGCAGTCAGAAGATGGTGTTGTGTCTCTTGGGACTGCAGCTCCATACTGTTGTCAGCCCCCATGTGGGTGCTAGGAACTAAACACAGGTCCGTTGCAAGGGCAGTAAGCATTCTTAACCTCTGAGGTGACTCTCCATCCACCCTTAATCACTTTATCTTAAAGGATGTCTGTGTATAGCTTTTCCAAAAGCTTACTCTGAGAGTGACTCAAGGGGAAGTTACCTCAGAAAAACTCCATCAGAAATGTGTAAAGCATGGCAGGATGAGAAAAAAGGCCCCTAAAAGACGCATTGTTAAACTGAATGGAGACCAATTTTATTGACAAATTTTAGAGAACAGTGTGGATGAGAGCTCACAGTCCATAGAGAAATGAGAAACATGTTTTTTTTTTTTCCAGTCAACTTGTGTTTATTACTTTTTAAACCTGTCATTCAGAACATGAAATCTCTAAGAATTTCAGTTTGCCTTGTCTGAGTGGAACTTGCTACTGGGCTGCAGAGTGTCCACAAATAGATACAAACTAGAAAACAAAACCAACACAGGTGTTTCCAGTAAGCAACCACTTTAGCTACATCAATTCCTGGAGAGATCCAGGAATGGATATGTTTACAACAGTGTATGATAGTATGAAACTGGAGAATGCTAGCAAGGAATATGGTCAAAAGTCAATGTCAGGAAAGAGATGGAACTAGAAGAGAAGGAACAGAGGCATCTGCCAAATGGGGTCATAATGGCATGGGTCAAGAATTGCTAATTTATTTCTGTACCAAATTTCTATGATAATGACTACTGTGAAACTTTTATGAAATTTAATGTAAGCATGGTTTTATTATTAGGTCAATACCAGGAACCCTTCAAATATGCATTGCCTGTTTGAAGAATTTAATGTCACAAATGAAAACCAAACAATTTTCTATTCTGATTGAGCAGAATGAAATGAGATTTTCTATCAATTTTCATTTTTTAATTCTTCAGGCCATGATGAGTTTAATATTATATGGCAATATGGGGCTTTGTATATGTGTTCTATTTAATTAAGGGTGTACAGAGCATCATTCCAGAAGTTGGCTGAATCCACTCAAATAGCTAGCTGCGGAGAGTGGATGCATTCACAAGCAAGATAGTGCAAATGCCACTGAAATTCTAGACATCCCACCTTTTAAATTAGCATTGGTCATTGATGATATTAGTTACTGCCATGTACTAATATTGATGAGAGATTTAGCTTATCACAAAGATCATTGTACTTGGAAGGATATAAAAATTATCAAAGGCATAATATACACATACTTTCCCTCTTCAGGGGAGATATTAGTCGGACTTTAAAGTGATTTAAAAGACTACTCTGCTGCTACTCCTTTATATTCTCAATCAATAGAGTCATAAGATTTTCAATAGCACCAATATAAGAAACTACAACCACACTGTATGTTACTGAGCAAGTGATGTGGAAGTGTTGGGATGCTAAGCATCTCCTGAGCGGCATAATGTCACAAACCAAAACTCTCAGAAGGGGCACAATGTCACAAACCAGAGAGGAAACTCTCAAGATGTCATAGACTTCTGAAACTCTGAGATTGTTAATTTTATATGTTAACTCAGAGGATGTTTTAAACTAGAATTGATATTTAAATTAACAAACTCTGAACAAAGGAAATAACACCCCATAATACAGATAGGTTACATTCAATAACTTGACAGTCTAAATATAACAAGTAGATTGACTACTCCAGGCACAGAGAAACATCAGTCTTTGGATCCCAACTGTACCAAAGACTCTTCTGGATATCAGTTTAGCAACCGACAATAACAATTTTGGGCTTACAAAGCCCCCTTCTTGCCTGACCCAAATCCTTATAACAAATGTCTATACTCAGACACAAACTATTCTGTTTATATGCAGAATCATAATCACTTGGCAAAGAGTTAAATCTAAGCATGTAATGTCTTCAAACACCACAGTGTTACATATTTAGTTTGGGGCAGGCTCTGTGAAGCTCTTAATGTATTGTATTGCAATAGATCCATTTGTATAGGTGACAGGTAAGCACCAGGAGAGAATATGTGCTGATAATTCATGATAGCTTCTTCAGTCTCACAAAACACTTAAAAGCCAATTAGTATTATTTCTACATTACAGACAAAATTTCTGAGATTGCAACTTGGGTTTTAATATTAAATGATTTCTCAGAAACTAATGGTTTAACTTACTGAAGTGTACATCTTTCCCTCTGCAATACTTTATTACAAAGATAAGTACTGTTTCCTCTCATGTAAAGTATACCTGCCCCAATACGTGCATTTACAGTGCTGTTGCTGCTATTATCAAACTTTTACAGCATGAAGCATCTACCAAGATAAGAAGCTATTGGTAAGAGAAATATATTTATATATTCAGTCCTTTATATTATTCCAAGAATAACCTCTTGTCTAATCAGTTTTTGTGTTTTTTTTCCTATACAGAGGTGTATGTTTCCTGGAATATCCTATATACATACAAATGCCTGGTTTGGATAGGCTTACCACAGAAGGTAGAATATTATTAATGCACTTCAAGATGGAGACTTGAAAGATATAAAAAGGATTTGACATCTGGCATGGTGACGCAATTAATTACTGTGTTAGATTAATTAGTGTGCTGAATCTTCTGAGCCAACATCGTGGGTATTAGGAGAGTAACATTACATTGGTTGGCAAACAAGTAGTGTAAACGACTGCTCTAATTCAAATTTGATTCAAAGTTATGAAATGAAGGGTTAGTAAGCTATATTTGATAAGGAAAAAATTATCTTCATGTTACAAAAGCATATTGAAGTACCGTCCAAATTCTAAAGATGCAATAAAATTGCATGAATATTTGACTAATTACAAACTGTTAAGTGATCTAAGTACCATAACCAACATTTTGTCCAAGGTGAAGCAAACAAAATTTTCTTTTACTTTTAAATCATGCTCAAAATATTCTATAAATATTCTACAAAGAGGCAGCATGGGAAGACTTAGACATTCTTAAAAATTAAAAACAAACAAAAATTTCTGGAATCAATAGCCAGAAATTTTGTCTTCTAAGCTACAAAAGCCAAAACTGAAATACAGACTTATTAGGATGGGTAAATGAACTAATCAATCCTCAAATTTATATGTTCTATCTAAGTAAGAATTTACTATGGACTGGTACTCGCTAAGCAATGATCAGCAAGCCAATGCAGTAGGACAGGTTACATATAATGACATAAATTGGATTCCATTCTGGAAGAGAAAATTTTTTTCAACGGAAAATATTTAAATATTTTATTAACACTTCAGTAAAATATCTAAATTTTATAATTAAAAAGGTATTGCTTATAAATAATTAGAGATTTAGACTCTTAAAAGCATAAACTGAATTAGTAAGTCATTTCTGTAGAAAATTATTAGCAACAGCTGATCTAATACCACCGAAGACTTGTTTGCCTTACATAGTTGCAAAAATATTAAACCCTTTGAATATAAACTTCATTGTTTAAAAATATTCAATATGACCATCATAGCTTTCAGAATAATTAAATTTGTTAAAGCTACAACATGTTTTCCTATAGGAAGGAATAAACAGTTACACCTTCACAAATAGATTTATTTCTCATATATCACAATTCGGCAGATGGTAAAATGTCAGGAAACTACTATCCTGTATGAATGTGTATGAAAAGTTTGTGTGTGTGTGTGTGTGTGTGATCTCAGAACTTTTATAAAAATGTGAACATAATTTATAATTCTGGTCATGGGCCCTTGCTCTTATAGTTACAGGCAGTATTATGGAAGGATAGCAAAACTACTTACTTCTTATTCTTTATGTAGACCTACAATTTGTGTCTTCTAAAAAAAAAAAAGATCAATGCTCATAATATTGAGTGTGAACAGACTCAGTCTGGCTAAGCAGATACAGCAGGGAGTTGATAAGTTAACTCACTCGTCAACCATTTGTTTCCTTTGGGACTATCCATTGTAGTAATCAGAGACAAACCACTGGAAAATGTTTTGGAATCCATAAAAGCAACAAAAATACAAACCATTTCTTCCTGAAATTTAACTGGGAAGCAAACAGAGATAAAGATTGGCAAGTAAGAGTGATCAAACATCTTAGAAGGTCCACATACCAAGGAATTATTGTTCAAATCCATCTTCCCAGCAAAAGGGCCCCAGGTTGTTCCCACTGGAAGCTGCTGCCGACTCTGAATCTTTCTTTCCCCATCTCTTTGAAAGACTTCAAGCTCTCCTGCAGATGTGAGAATACAAGTGATTAGAACTCTTACATACACATCCTAACAATAGCATCTGTTCTGCATTTGCTGTCCACATTCAATGTTTTCAGAATTCAAATAAAAAGAATTAATTACACTTCTTTGAGAAACAACTGTCCTTCAAAGATCGCATGTTTTTATAATGCATTCAAACTCAGTCCAGTTTCTTTTCTGCACTTTCCACACTCAGCATCCACTGAGGTCATTCATAAAAGCAACATTTTCTTAAAAAAACAAAACAAAACACTGATCTAATGCCAAAACAGGAAAAAGACCTTGGAGAATAAATGATTAGTAAAATTCTTGCATCTATTCAAAACATTTGAAGAACAATTATCTGGAGAGTTTCTGATAGCAGTAGGCAATCTTCTGAAATTATTAATAGTTTCAACAGATAAAATAAGTACATATGCAACAAAAAATGGTGCTTCTACTTCTCTCATAAAAACTGTTTTGGTTCTCTCTCTCTCTCTCTCTCTCTCTCTCTCTCTCCAAGACTATATTCTTTCTACACCAGAAAAACATTTTGAAATCACTAAAGAAAATAAATAAATAAATAAATAAATAAATAAATAAATAAATTGTTATTTGGTAAATTACTATAAAATGTATATAAAATTAAAATGGCTTAAACATAGTTTCAGATGAATAGGAAGTCTCAATACAAAATTAGTGATTCAATCAATATTTTTACCCTTCAAGTACAATCATGTCATATGACAATCCCAGTCTTTTGACATTTTATAATACTATGTCATTGGTAGAGTTTACTCTCTCGTGTTGGCATTTGCTCTTGGCCTGTTCAACAGCATACTAAAAATGAGGGATTATTAAATAAAGAGAACTCCAGATAGAAAGCCATGCAGATTAGGAAACGGAAGAAATCAAAGTGTAACTCAGTACCCTCCATGGTAATAGTCTCTAGTTGCCACACATATGAGTGGGGAACATGATATGCAGGATAGTTTCCATCTTCAGGTTTTGAAAAGCAACCCCATCAAACTGAGCTCAGTGATATTGCTTGCCTAGTTTTTTTATATTTGCATCACTCTCTTTATAGATATCAGTATCATCTTTTGTGTTTTTATCATTGCCATTTCCTAAATCATAATAAAAGCCTACAAACCTTCTCTATACTAAAATATAGCACAATGATTAAAATGTTTCCACTATGAAATATAAATCCATCTGTGTCTCCAAAAGAAAGCTGAGAATACTTTCACATTCTATCCTCAGGGGATTGTATGTACATGGCCCCTTCTCCTCATACCCTCCTCTGGGCTACTGCTTTCAGAATGAAAGAACTCATCACATCAAGGTAGATAGATATCCCTCAGTACATTTCATGAGAGCAGAGCAGAACCAAGAATGATCTGCAGTAGGGAAAATGAATCCAAGCTTCAAAGACAGTTTTATAAAAGAACACCTTGATGGCAAATAACATTAGAGCCTACACGGTAAACTCTGGAGCTGATTCAGAAGATGGATATGTAATAGTATTTTTTGGCATGTGGAATGATAGACCCACTTCTGAGATTTTCCTCTGAAAGAATTTTAAACGCTTGTACAATACTTTTTGACTAATACATTGGAATCAGCAGCTTACCCTGGGAAATTTGTCAAAGACAAAGCAAACCTAGCAACCTGTTTTCAAGGTGAGGACTTCACCAATTGAGTCATGCCCAGGGGCTGCTCTAGTAATCTAGTTTAATGTCAAAACATGTGCAGAAAATGTCTCGCAATTTATGCATATCAATTTGTTTAAACCTTTAAGGATAGTTTTCATATTTACAGATATTAGAAAATATCTAAGTTTTTTTTCAGTTAAGAATTCTAAGAAAATTTCAACTGTTAACATTTAAATAATGCCTTCATCTAAATACTAAGAATTTTCATTTGTATGTAAGCATGATGTCCAAATAAATTTGCTTATGTTTATACATTTTAAAAAGTCACACCATTCTTAAGTGACACCAGAGGAATCATGAAAATCTTTGAAATCCTCCTTGAAAAGTAATTCATCCTGTCTTTCTGCTTTTGACATATTTCATTTAAAGAGGGTTCAGCCTCAATCAAACAGTGACTCTTATCTACACCTGTGGATTAACAATCAGGACTGTCTTTAATGGAAAAAGGACTAGAAACTTAGGCCAGATCATAAAATAATATCCAAATACCTCCTAAGTTGTCAGACGTCTCTGACTACGTATTCAAATTTTAAACAGAGCAAAAATACTTTGTGAGTTCTTAAATGCCCTATAACTGTTTAAACTCTTAACTCAACCTCTTTCACTTCATTAGACAAGCAGGCAAATACCAGTCTCCTTTCTTGCTAACTGAGAAGCTATTTTGAAGTTTGGGGGAACTCTTTGTAGTTGCAAAATAGATTGAAATAAATCAATTATTTGTAATTGTGTTTACAAAAAGCCACAGCATAGCACAAGGTATTAATATGTATTTGGTACCAAGAAACAACAAAAATATGATATTAATGACTGGAAATTATATTTACCTTACATGTTACTTAAGAATATCATATTTTAATTATTTTTAAATATTAATAGGCATTAATATGTGAATAATACGTGAAATATTATTTCACTAAAAGCAAGATGCTTTTTATCCCAATTTGTCCAATAATCAGCTGAACAATCCTTAAAAAGTTTTTCTTAAAATAGTAACTAGCCCTCACTTCTTAGTAAGGTGTTTTCCAACTCTGATGGTCCATGTTAACGGAACTTAGTTTCCCATGCTTTATCAGGTTCCTGTGTGATAGATCCCAGTACTATAACCAGATTGTCATAAAATGGATGTTTTGCTTGAAATACAGAAGAAAAGCTAAATAAATTGCATACCTGATCTGGGGCTTATTTATTTATTTATTCATTCATTCACAAATAATATTTGATATCTATTAAGCCCTAGACAAAAAGCAAGGTCTCAACACAGAGCAGCAAACAACATAAACTTGGGCCTGGAACATGGTGCAGGTTATGGAGTCTGCATGGGTTGGGTAATAAAATGATTGAACTGACTTGCCATCTATATTTTAATAGAAGAAAATGTTAAGAATGAAACTCAGGTTTTCAATTTGCAAGCGCGGACTTTTTGGCCATGTGCCTTTTGAGAAGCTGAGGGATTGCGTAATGATTTGGTGGAAGAAGGATCAAACTCTTTATGAAAATAATGACTGGTGAGGAGGTGAAGTTCATGTCTCTGGAGAGAAGGGATTAGTGTGGAATGAAAGGCTTAAGAAAGGTTCTGTACTGGATGGTGAAAGAGTAATGGGAATATCACGGCAGCCGTGGGAAGTTATTTAACACTTTGAATTTCAGTTGCCGTATACAAAAAAGAAAAGCAATACTTACTGCTATGCAAAGAACCTAAAAGTATTTAATACTTCATCAAATGATTACCCGATGTCCACCAGTGTCTGTAGTCACATCTTTCTTTGTCTCCTCTATCCAAACCACTTCATATTTTAGTTATCTTACTCCTCATATCTCCCAGATTTGCCTTTCTTATCAGAAGATTTCAGGTTTTTGTCAACTCTGACTAAGTGACAGACCAGCTTCCATCCCTGCCAGGATAAGCTTATTAAAATTCCACTAATCTTTTGTACAAGATCTTGCAGTCACTCCCTTTTGACCTCTGAAAGGGATTGTCTGTACCCAGACCTCACTCCTTCCATGAGGCTGTCCATAGCCTCTTCCTAGTGAAGGATTCTGCTTTGCTGATGACTCTGTTCTTCCCAGAGAGAGGACACTCTTCCTTATCATCCCTTCTTCCCCATCTCCTGCTCAGAGCCTACCCTGTTCTGGGAATTGTTACTGATATGCAGTAAACACCCGCCATGCTTTTGTCTTAGACCCTATTAGTGTTGCATGATCAAGCACCAAAGCTGTTTTACTTCATGATGTTTCTTTGAACTCAAAAGCTGAATTATTACCTCATATTCCTACTGCATTCAGTCTTTTTAATTATTCCTGTGCGCTTTCTTCTTCTTTATAATTTCTTTTACCTCAACAAAAATATGAACGGGTGGATCTGCAGAGTTTTAAAATATCCATCTCTGAGTAGACAATGCTTTTTCGTGTGAGGTACTTACAAAATTGAAATTGAACAAAATTAATTATGTACAAATTTTCATAATATGAGAGGTGTCAATTGTAGGACATTCAAAGTTGACTTTCATGTCAGAAAGAATTGTCTTGTGTCTTCTCTATTTTACAATGTTCACATGTTCCCTTTGATCGGCATCCTACTCCTTTCAGGGCCACACCTCATGCAAAAAGTTAGAGATAACAGAAAAGTGATGCCTTTATTTTTCTGTCTCCTTTATGTTTTTGTAGCTATTCTTCAAAACAAAGCCTTTATTATTTTTTTTAACATACTGTGTAAGTTCACAGAAAGTATCCAAGACACTTAGGACACTCTAATCAATTTTGGTAAAAGATAATATTGTTAGTGCTGAGGGCTGTTTCTCTTATCTTCTTGATAATGCAGACTTTTAAAAGTCTGTGATTACTCAAAGGCTTATGATAGCTCCACTTAAGAAATAAAAAAGAAGCTAAGTCTAACCACTACTAAACACCCCACAGCTTTAAAAATATCAACCCAGTTTTAGGGCTAAATAAAATAAATTGACCCATGGAAAAAATAATTTCAGTCACCAGAAATGACCTCAAAAATCTTTTTTGATGAAGGAGCTTTCAATTGCTTCCTCCCTTAAAAGGATCTCTTAAAATGCCTCTTTAGAAACAAAAGTCTAAACAAATAGTAGTATACAAAAGAAGAGAAAGATGTGGACTTTTAACATCACTATTCACAATCAGCTGAATTCAGCTCCAACTAAATCCTGCATTAAGTTGGTAACATAAGCATATATGGTACTTTACTTAGCATCTCTTAACTGTGGGCTCAGCTTTCATAAAGGGTGGAGGTTTCAAGTAAAGAAGATGACAGACGATCCTATTTCATTTGCTGAAAATAAACTCTGGATTGGTTTAAACTTAGTTTTAAATATATAACCAAATTTCAAAGCAGAGCACATGAATTGGTTTGTAATGTTTATCAGGCCCCACGAGAGCAGAAGGCTATAGCTTCAGAACCCATATTTATATTTGCTTCATGGTTGGAAAACATTATACATCATGGTATCAAACATGGGCAGCCCTGAAGTCATGCTGAGTTCAAAAAGCGCTCAAAGATTCTGAGACATTTTCAAAGTCAGCCAAGGTGGCCAAAGTATGGCAATGCTCTTTGCTATTTTTATGGTTTAACCATTTGACAGCTGCCTGCCAGACACACAGGAAGGCTAGGACATTTCCCTGTCGGCTAGCTACAAAACCAAACCACAGTCTTGCCACCGACCAGTTTCCTCGAACACTAATAGCTGCATGTCCCATCTTCTGTCTAAGACAAACAACTCCATTTCTTTTATGCTATATTGATGCATCCCTAAGCATTGTTTGACTCAGAAAATGATAGCTGTTCGATGATGGCAACAAATTGCCATATAAGGATAGCTTTTCTAATTCCCTGTCTCAATTTTTGAGTCATACAGTCACAACACACACTAAACTACTGTTTTGAACATAAACTTGAAATACGACATTCTCTATTCAAGTGCTCCAGTCAAACTCTGATAAATCAGCCTGGCCAAGCAGTGATCTTATCCCTCCTGACTCTTTAATAAATCGAACCTTGTAAGTTCCTACTGTTGGAAGTTGTCACTAAATGAAATTGTGACCTTATCCGGCACATGAACTTATCCTGCTGACAACGACATTTATTGTGAGGATAAGAAAGAGGGTGGAAAGTGAAAAAAAAAAAAGAAAGGAATAAAGAAAAAAATGAGATATTTGATAATTCTGATCCTAGCCATATGTAACTCTAACAGATGGCATCTTTTTTGATGTTCCATTAATGATTGGCCAAAGATGAGTCTGTATAGAGAAAAATGTCCACCCGTGGTAAGAGCGGAGTGCCACAGATGGTATTAAAGTGCACGATGAGGTTCTAGTTGGCAGAAGCTGATCAGTGGCTATGAGTCTATCACAGAGAACTCTGAATAATTGCACCACAAAAGATAGCATAATGGTGGCAGTGAAGGAGAAACATCCCTTTGTAGAGAGAGTCTGCACTTGGTGCCTGAAAACTCTTTAAAGACACTTGCATTTTCTAAAATTCCACAACAACTCAAACCGCTGTGTTTCTCTTTGGGCTAAGTAAGACTCCTTGAGAGTTATAAGGAGGTGTCAATGTGTGCATGATTGTTTAGGGAACAAATTATCTAAGAATGCTCTGAAATGTTTTATGTGTTGCAAACTTGAGTAGTTTTCACCGTATTAGTTTGAATGCCTTTAAGAATTAATTCTAAAGCAAGGTTTCTATGAGAAGATTCACCGAAAACTACCATTTCTTGTTATCATCTTTCTAAAAAGGGAAGAGATAAAATACAGGCACAGGAAATACTATTGCTGAGGATCTAGATCAGTGGTCACCCTCCTAGTGCTGCGACAACAGTTCCTCATGTTGTCGTGAGTCCCAACCATAAAATCATGTTGTTGCTATTTATAATTGTAACTTTATGATGTTTATGAATTATGAATAATCTACTATGCAAGATACCTAATATGCTACTTCTATGAAAGGGCTTGTTTGATGCCCCCCCCCCCCAAAAAAAAGATCATGGTCCACTGGTTGAAAACCGCTAGATTAACAACTGTAGGTGCTTTTATAAACACCATGATGCAAAATTACTAGATAGCATTCATTTACATGTTCCCAGTTCATGTCTAAAATATGTGAGGGTGGGGGAAGGAATTCTCTTACTTCTGTGGACTACCCACATGAGCAAAGACATGGGGTAAAATACCCATGGCAGGTATCTGTAAACATGTGCCTTGTGTGTCTCACTCTGGACCAACTTCGGAAAAGTGAATGGAAGAAGGAGCTGCTGCTCTTTGAGCCTTTTCAGTTGCTGGGAGGGAGGCAAGAGTCCTTTGCTCAGAAGTTTGTCACAGTGGACTTCCCTGCTACCAGGACCCTGCTCTGACCTTCCAGCCAGCACTTGGTGGGTGTCACAACCTGACCTAAGAGCACTTCCTGTTCTGAATCTTGAGAACCAGTGGGACGTTATCTTTGGGAGCTCTGTGCTTAAGGACAGTCATTGTGGAAGTAAAGCAGGCTTGGTTGGTAGACACAGGAAGCAACCATAGGAGCACCAGTCTTGAAGAAGCCGCAGGGGTGGGACACAGGAGTCAGGACTTGCCAGAGCTAACAGAAGCCTGACTTCTCCAAGAGGAGAAACTCTAAAGGGAACTTTGGAGAAAAATCAGCCATAGATGCTGTCTGATGCAAAGTTAGAAAGGAAGACATTTTAGCAACACTTGAGAGGGAAGGTGAACAAGCCTGGCTGATGACTCATGACTGTAAACTTTAGTCATCTTTATTTCTTTGTTTAGTTACCATGCAATCTGTCAAAAATGCTTCTTGCTTTCTTCTAGGCTACTGTCATTAGTTCCTACTTAGTTACTTCACTTACATTAGGACTTGCGACAAGTTTCAGATGATTTTGAATGACCAAAATGACCTATTTGTTGATTTGCTGGATACTGCTTTGCTGGTAGCCAAGAGTAACCCAAGATCTACACGGTCTTCAACCTGGTATCATGGGTTAGATGGGGATGAGAAGAATTACATTGACAACCTTGAATAGATAAACATCGTTAGGTACCAACTGAAATGTGTTGAGCTTTGCCTGGAAGGAAAGGTCAGGGTGAGTTTCCTTTTAGGAGAAGTGTGACCTGGCTGATCACATTATAGAACCAGAGGGGATTAGACAGATGAGCAAATGAAGAATCTATCTGAGAGCTCTTAGTCTGGTGAACCAAATGAGAAGTAACAACATCCACTCACAGAGGTATTCTACTAAAACATTTTAGATTTTGAGTTAGAGAATATTTTGATTTGATAACAAATGTGACTAGATTATTGGCTTAAAGGGTTTATAACTTATAAAATACTAAAAATATCACATGCCACTAATTAATATTGACCCTATGAGTTCACAAGGCAAACCTAACACTTACTAGAATACTATATAGACTGTAATGAACTGTGAATCTTTGCATGGAACTTGGAAATATCAATTCTACCCAGGAAAAAGTACTAAAGCATAATAATATCACTCAGCTCTTGTCAGTATGTGGTATCTCTGAAAAACACATTACGTATTTATTTTGTTTGACAATCCCTTAGTCTCGGGAAGATGTGATTCATAAAGCATTATACTGACATAAAGATACTTACTTCCAAAGTTTGAGCATTGTATTGTTAAAAATTATTCTTAGTTTCACACAGTATTTCCAAAAATTAAAAACTAAATCTCGATTGACAAGACAGTGTATGTATGTGTGTGTGTGTGTGTGTGTGTGTGTGTGTGTGTGTGTGTGTATCACATAATAATGACAAGAAAAATTAAGAAAAAGCCAAGCTCCTTGGTGCTACTTTTGGGTGTTGATAGTCAGACTTACTTTTGCTTAAAAGCCTCACTGTTCAGTATATTTCTTAAAAACAATGATCATCTTTATTGTGTTTAAATCTTCCATCATCTGCTTCTCACTTACTACTGTCTAATAAACCTTCCCTGATTCCCTCCACCTCTATGTCAAAAGTCGACAGGGCAGGACCCTTCTACCCTGTTAACACCTATATTATTTTTCATTGGTTTCTCTGTTATAATGGGGACTCTACAATGCTTTGTATCTGGTAGGGCTGTAGGTGGTATACAGACAGAATGATATAGTTTTTATTATCATATTTGTTAGGATGTGGTTCAAACTAAGGTAAATTTGAAGTTATAAAATTAGTGTTATTCTGAATTCCAACCCTGGCTTTCAACTTTCTCATGTTTCATTATTTTCCTTAAAATAGCTGAAAGCTCACGCTCATGTGAGCCATGAGAATAAAGCCAATATAAAATTATCTGCCACTTCATTTGGAAGGCAGAATGTTTGTGTCTACAGGACAGTCCACAGACAAATTGGTAAGAAAAATTAAAAGTAAACCCTGGGGACGTATTGCAGGAGACTGGGAAACTTGTGTGAACATCAGGAGTTCACAATAAAAACTTCCACATCCTTGTCCCAAAATTTCAAGAATGAAGGACAGGATTCAAACAGGGAAGTTCCACACCAAAGTGTAACTTTGGGTTAGTTTTTGTCTGTCTGTCTGTCTGTCTGTCTGTCTGTCTGTCTCTGTTTCTCTCTTCTTCCCACTGTAGCTTGGGCTGACCTAGAACTCACTATGTATCCCAGGTTAGCTTCAGGTCATGGCAATCCTCCTACTTCAGGCTCTCAGAGCACTGGAATTACAGGCATGGGGCTTCACACGCAGAAAACCAATAAGTTATTAAATAAGCTAACTAAAACTTGGTTGATTAAATTTATCATGTTACTAGAGAATAAGAAATGATATGACTCATTATTCCCAATAATCCAAAATGCAAAAGACATTAGAATATTCCTAATGACTCTCAAGAATATTAGTTCTGTTGATAGCACTTCCTCCAGAAATGATTCTCAGATGTGAAATTGTATAAAGCTACTAAATTCACAGTTCTTACCTGCTTTAAATTATAAATATATAACACATTTAACATCTCTAGTGAATTAAAGATATATGTTATTCTTTTTTCTAAATTTGTTATTATGGTATTGGACCTGAACCCAAGGTCTAGTGTATATTAGGCAAGCTCTCTAACACTGAACTACGTATTCAATGCTAAATCTCATTTCTTTTTTCTCTTTTCTCTCCTCTTGCTTTCTTTGTTTTTTTATCTCTTTAGTATAAAGACTGGATATGCTTACCAGATTTAGGTGAGTAAGAAATAAAGGAAGGTAATGAAGAATGCAAACAACTGGCAGATACCACTCTTGAACATCTGTGCTCAGATCCAAGGTTGGTTCCTTTTCTAGACGTAGAAGAAACTATAGCTGAAACTGTCATTTTTCTGGAGATGTCCCATGTATAATATACACATATTCTCTTCGAATGATTTAAGTACATCATATATTATCTTCTACATGAAGAATTAATTCCAGAATGATTTTACTCATAAAACAACATTCAACTGAATTAAAATTCAATAAACATTTACTTATTCAAAATTATGTATAAAACACTCTAAATGCCAGATCCAATGTTGGATCTTGGTTGTAGAAACTAGAATGTTCTATCAATCATTTTCATATGTGGTTTATTCTATTAATGGCAAAATACTCATTGCTTGGTGTAATAAGTTAATGGTGAGGGTATAAAATAGGCTTTCCAGTAATGGATTATCAAAGGGAAGGGTGGAGAAGAACCAGAGCAGCCCCCACTAACTTCCTTCTTCTTAAAAATCAGAAACACTGAGTCACAGAAAGACTAGGTGAGAAGAAGGAAGGAGTTCATGGATGAAGAAATTTGTATGGGCAGGACTGGGAGAAGAGGAAAGTTGGGGCTGCAATCAGGATGTAAAGTGAATAAAAAATAAATTACTGAAAAAACAACAGAAGCAACCATTTTCAAAAGTGCTGAAATTACAGTGCTACCATGAATATGTCAGGACATTTGTTATGTTATACATGAAGTGTTTGCAAGAAAGAGATTTAGAGATTATGACAGCATTGCTTTAAGATAAAAGGATTGCTAAATGAGACTAAACAAATGGCTGACAATTATTAAAACAATTTAGATTGCAGTAATTGGTGAGTATCTGTTGAATGTGTAATATTATTATTATTATTAATTATTGTTAGGCATGTATAATAATATCTTAGAGATGCTTGCAAGTACTGAATTTGATATAAAATATTCTTAGTATTTACAATTTTATTTTGCTGCTTTTCAGTAATTTTGACTGAGATGATGCAATAATTCTAGAAACTTTCATGCTTTCCAATGTTCTAAAGTCCAGATAAAAAAGTTCATTTCCAAATATATCTATTAAGGCTTTTCATAGTGCTTCAAATAGAGAATTCTATCCAACCACTTTTCTCTCGGTCTGATGAGCTCACTCAGAAATAATGATGCAATGTTTGATATTTTAATCAAATACCCATAAATGAACATAATTATTTTAAAAATATAGACAATACAAGAAATAAACTTTACTTCCTTTAAGAAATTCTCCACAGTTTTACATCATTACAAATGAGATAATGATGATCATATATCATAATACTCATTTAAATGCATACTAAATAAGAAAGATATCTTTAAAACACCATGTAAATGGATAAATGTTGCCTACCCATATTAAGAGCTTCAATATGTGTCAGAAGCTAGAAAACAGAGTAATGCATTCCTGTTAAATATGATAAATTTTGGCTTATAAAGGAAAAGTGAGTAAAGATAGCTCATCATAAGCTCTTAAAGCAGAAAACAGTGTTCTGCAAAGTGACTTTGGTTACTTTTTAAATAATAAGTATCGTTCATCTAGAAGAGCTAAGAAATAAGTAAGTATAGTAATATAGAAATCATTGTCCATACTTCTTAGAGTCAAAATAATACTTTGTTGAGGTTTGGTCTATGTTGTGTATTATAATGCTAAATACTGGCCCTGAGGTCTGGTTGCTCCAGGGACTAGGAGATACTGACATGCATCAAGTGATGCTATGTAAACTTGGTCCTTAATTTAAAATGATTGGTTGAACAATGATGCCAACAGTCTATAGCTGGGCAGAAGAGAGGTAGGCAAGGTTTTAGTTCCCAGGCTTGGGGTCTGAGGCAGGATCACAGGAGGGAAAGAGAAAGAGAGGAGGTGGAGAAAATATAAGGTGCCTCAGAACTGTTCATCAGGGCTGGCTAGTAAATTAAGATCATCCCAAGAAGAACATGGCAAGTCATATCTCGGGGTTATTGGCAGAGAAGTAGACATAATATCATAGAGGTACACCTTAAAGGGTTATTAGAAATATAAAAGCTTTGTGTCTTTTATTTGGGATCTAAATGATCAAAGGCAAGGTTGAAACCCCCAAGAGAGATTAAATATTTATTACAACAGCATTATGAAAATGTTAATCTTAAGCACATGGTATTCCATCTTTCATCAGAATTAATACGTGAGTTTCCTTCTACTCTATACTTTCTGATTAATGAAACTATACTGTAGTGAGAATGCTATTGCATGTAATGCATGTAAATACAATCACAAAACAACCAAAAGGATATATGTAACATTTAGTAAATTTCTTTATTGCTTTGTGGGGAGTACGAAAAATGTTTGAATTTACAAGGAACGGATGAAGTTCTAAGAGGATGTGTTTTACTGACAAGGGGCCCAGTGCCTCAAACATATGAGAACTAGTAAATTCTTTCTCAGGCCAGTCTCAGGAAATAGGCAAGCCTCTCTCTGTTCCATGTGCAAACTTTCACAGGGTATATAGATAACACTAAATGCCTCTTCCTCCTCCCAGATGTCTACTGCCTGAGACCACCCTCCCTAAAGAGACTTCCAACTGAGACAAGCAAACCCTCCTTCTGTGTGGTACACAATAAAAGTGTTGAGGTTTCAGGTTGTTGAATAGATGGTGTGGCTCTATCAAAATGCCCGTGGCTAATCTGACCCTAGCTTTTGTGTATGTTTGTCTGGTGTCTGTCCTTTCTTCATTTCCCCATGGCTCCAGTCTGGTTGCAGATGAAGCCCCGTTGGGTTTGTGAGATCCCATAGATCATCAAAAGAGTGGATTATGTATACTCCTGTGCTTCAACAGTGGGGCGGGAGGAGGGGGCTTTTGATGATCATTATGAACAATTACATTATGAACATTTTGCATCTGTGATATGCCGTTACTTTATTATGGTTGTTTAAATAAAAAAAAAATGTACTCCCTGCCCTAAACCCATGGATTTGAACAATTGATTCTAGTTTGTAGAGTTGTTTTGGGGGGGAAGTTATGGGAACTTATTGAGGTATAGTCTTGCTAGAGAAAGTATGTCACTGTGGTGGCTTTTAGGGTTTATAGTCTGTTCCAATTTTTGCTTCACTCTGTTTCCTGGCTTAGTAGCAATGAAAATAATTCTTAGAGCCAACATATTAGGTTTCAGAAGGAAAGAAGACCTGTATTAGCTACTGGGCTACAAGTTATTGCTGGGGCATTGGGGTAATATATTTGGTTTCATTTGGCCTATGTCTTGAGAATTTGTCTGAGACTAAATTAAAAAGTAATGGACTTGTTTCTTTGATAGAACAGATTTCAAGATAGCATAACTGTGAGTCTGAAGAATCGTTACTATTGACTACTCTTATCCAGATCTAAGATTAAAATGAGCACAAAAATGGAACAAAGAAATAAAAAGGTGTGCAATTTGGAGTGTAAAAAAACACTAGGAAGCTTAATATTACTATAAAATCATGTGGAATAACTGCCAAGATTAGAACCATTAAAGAGAGTCTCTCTGCCTTGCATTTCAGCGGTGGGAAACATGTTTCAATTTATTAAAGGGAAAAGACTAAGGGATTTTCTTGATAATTGCTTAAGCCCCCCCAAAATCTGCAAGGGTCTATCCCAAACTGGCAACTGATCTTGCAGTGTCATCTACCAACATGGTTCTGGCTTTACAGGCATGGAGCTCTAGTATGGAAGGAACTGTGAAGTATTCCTGTGATGTTTTAGAAAGGCGTTGAGGATAGGCAGCTTGTGTCAGGATCAGAGTGTCTACAAGGAGATTGAAAAGGTTACTGAATGAGGGCGTGACGATGACGCTTGTGTGGTTGTTGAGACTCCAAGGAATTAAGGATGCTCATCTGAGACATCTGCCAAACGGAGCAACATGAAGAGAATAGAACCAGTCCAAGAAAGAAGGGCAAAGCTTGAGTTGAGGAGCCACTTGAGATATTTCAAACTGAAGCCTCAGACAGTGGACATGGAGGGACAGGATTTTATGTTTACCTTGATGAGTTACAATCTTGCTTTGGCTCAGTATTTCTCACTATCTCACATTCTCCCCTTTTTGAATGCTAACATATATTTTGTGCCACTATGTAATGGAAGGGTGTGAGTGTGTGTGTGTGTGTGTGTGTGTGTGTGTATGATGTATTACATTCTATTGATATATACCATCTATCTATCTATCTATCTATCTATCTATCTATCTATCATCTATCTATCATCTGTCTATCTATCTATCTATCTATCTATCTATCTATCTATCTACCTACCTATTTACATAGGTCACACTTATAAAAATCACCTTAAGTCTCATAGATTTTGACTTTGGAGTAGTGTTGAGACTGATTAAGACTATGAGGACCTTTGTAGTCCAACTAAACCCACTTTACATCATGAGAAGCCATGAGCTTACGTTGTCCATGGGACTAAATGTGGTGGTTTAAATAAGAAGTATCTCTCATCGGCTATGTATTAGAACACTTGATCTGCATTTTGGTTTGTTACTTATGGAGGCTATAGAGTCTTTAGGAAGTGTAGCTTTGTGGAAAGTATATTATATCATTAGATATTATATCAGGTTAGTGTCTATAACCTTACATTACACCCTATTCCCTCTTTCTGCTTCCTGTGTGTAGATAATATGAGACAAGTCAGCCTTGTGATGCTGCTACGATGGCAGAAGGGCTAGCATCCCTGCCATTGTGGACTTTATCCCTAGAGCCATAAGACGGAATAAGCACTTCCTTCCTTAAATTCTCTTTGGTTATGGTATTTTGTCTCATCAACAGAAAAGTAACAAATACGTTAACCATGAACACTAATTTTATCTTCCATTTCCTCTGAAGCAATCTCTGTAGAACGTGTAAGAGTCTGATGCAAGGCTGTATGTACAGAAAATTCTCAGCACAAGTAATACATTTTATCTTGCCATCCTACAAATAATTAAATGAAAAAAAAAAGCATATAGGTAAAATTTCCTTTCATTTAGCACTTAGGCTTCATATTGTTAACTGGAAAAACTAGAACCAGAGCCATTTTTATTCTACGGGAATAAAGGAATATACAGAAACAATCCTGAAATCTCAAGATGACAGGAATAGGTCCTGGTGCTGATCCTACCAACATAGGTATTGCAGAGTTTTAGTCCACAGAAACGCTCTACTGGTATTTCTTCTTGCCTCATAGCTAAGCCAAGCAAAGGAATGTGGCTGGGAAGGTCAACATCAAAGATGGGTCACCCACTCCATTTCTAGATTATCAGGATTAACTGCTCTACTGACATTATCTTGACATTATAGACTTCCAGAAAGGAAAAAAAAAAAGGATTATGTTTATTCGTTAGTAGAAAGAATAAAGTTGTACAGTCCTATTTAAAACAATAGAAAATAGTTATGCAACCTAGCTGGTTATTGTTTTAACACCCCTTTTCAAATACTCACAATTATAAAATAAAATAAAACTTAAAGCATTAGATAAGTATACACAATACACAGACATTACATTTGAGCCCTTTATCACTTAGGTTTTGCTGTCACAGTAGCTACAGGGAAAGTGTCTGGGAAATAAACTAGAAGTATTTGTTAAGCAATCAAATGACAGCAAAAACATCTTAATTATAAAAATATTTTTTTTCAATTCATGAGACTAATCATCGTATTTTTCTAAGTTATTTAATATAATGTACATTTACTTACCTTTTCTAAGTTATTTATCCAATGTAATGTACACACCACTGTTTTCTTAACTCAATAGAACCCCAACTCAAATTACTACAACTAAATATAATATGAGATAGAATTGATCAAGATCCAAAAGGAGGAAGACTCATCTTCTTACATGAGACATGACTATAAGAATGCAAGTAAAGTCAGTTGTTAATGTGGTGAATGACATTTATCAACATGTAAAGATATTTCCATTGTAAATTCAAAGACAATACAATTTTTCAGTCTGAAAATGTACATTATTCTAAATATAAAGTTATTTCTTTCTCCATTTCTCTTAAAACATTAATGATTATGTGACCATTTACACAAAAATGTAAGTTTAGTCCATAGCTAAAATCCTGTAGAGATGTAAATATCTTATTATTAAAATGGTACTAATATCTTTGTTCAATTTAAAAACTTACTCTTCTAAGTTAAGAATTTTAAGCCTGAACAAAGCAGCACTTTAGGGAAAAAGTCATATTTAAAAGGAAAACATGATTTATATATTTTTTATTCTCAAGTCCAATGAGTGAGTATATCAAGATTGAGAACAGTTGTATTTACTGTTACTTTTACTAACCAATAATAATTGAAGAAAGAGTGTGTTTCCATGGATCAGCTGCATACAAACATGAGGCACTCAGGTCTGTCTAAACTCACTTATTGACTCGTTTATTAAACAAATATACAATGCACATGACTTATGCATCTAAACCTATAAGGACACATTTGGGAGATCATTTTTCTTAAGCAATTTTGCTTGAATGATGATTATTGAATCAATATTCCAACCCATGCTTGTGTTTATTATAAGGCAACATTTTCTACCATGTCACCCTTTATACCCCTGTTCTCCAGAACATAGAATTGGCTGAATATATATTATACATATCATATATATCCAAATACATATAGATGGGTATATATTAAATATAATATACATAAACATATAATATATAATATATTAATCAATATATATTATTGATCATACTTATAGATATATGTAGTCACTTTCTGCTTTGTTATATGAAATATAATAAAGCTGGTAAAATCAGAGCTGAAGATTGTATAAAAGAGCTTAAAGCAAAAGAATATTATAAAGTGTATTGGAAATGAGACTACTTAATAGAATAAATTCTAAAGCACTTAAGAGAAATTAATTTGCATACATACAATGCAATTACAAAGAAAGAAGAGGCCAGTATCATTAGAGCAGGTTGAAAGAAGACTCCAATTACAAATCACAGCAATCCCCACTTGACCTCACTTAGAATATTGTTAGCCATTAATGTAATCTACTGTTCCAATTGAAATTGATAAATTATTTTTTTATTCAGAATGGGTCTGACATTGATACAACCACTGACCATGTCCTAAATAGTTCAGCCTGAGAGATGTTTTTCTTCCCACATTTTAGGATATTGAATTAAAAACAACTTACTTTAGTTTATTTATTTATTTATTTATTTTATTTTATTTTATTTATTTTATTTTATTTATTTATTTATTATATATTATTTATTTATTTATTTGTGAACCTAATCGATCTAGGTTTTACAACTTACTATAAAAATAGTAGAAACAAAGATTAAAGAGGGGAGTCCTACAAAACACTTTCTAATAGCCATCCATCTTATGTGTGACTATTCACAGTCTCCATGTGCATTTACCCAAGCATCAAATAACCTCCCATGTCACTGCATGCTTGTGCATGCAGGAGTGTGTGCTCTGGACCAGTGTTCATGGTATTGTCTGGTCTATTTTCAGTTACATGCTTCATGAGAAATAAAAGCACAATCATGTAAAATCACTGTTCTCCTCAGGAATAATACTATATTTGGAGAAAAGTATGGATGTAATATTCCATATACGCAGAGAAACATGGTGGGGGAGGACAAAACAGGAGAGAAGGAATGGGAGACAAGAAAAAAGAAAAAAGGGAGAAAGGCTGGAGAACATAAAGGGAATGATATTTGCAAAAGTATATAGAGAGGCTTTAATTATACTGGATAAGGGTCTGGTAAGACACTGTCAGCAAGCCTGATGACCTAGCTTTATGCCTGATCACACACACACACACACACACACACACACACACACTTCTGCAAGTTGTCCTCTGATTTCAGCACGCATGTCAGAGTTAAATTCACAAGTGCCCTCAACACTGAATGAATGAATGAATGAATAAATAAATAAATAAATAAATAAATAAATAAATAGATTTAAAATTACACACAAATTACCCAAGGTGAACCCAGGTGTAATAAATTAAGAAAATGATTCAAAGCTTAAACATAAAAATCAAAGGATCTTTGTAGTCTTGTAGAAACTTAATTTCTCTGAACGCCTGAATAAAATAGTAAATCTTTTTGTTTGTTTGTTTGTTTTTTGTTTTTTTGAGATAGGGTTTCTCTGTGTAGTCCTGGCTGTCCTGGGACTCACTCTGTAGACCAGGCTGGCCTTGAACTCAGAAATCCATTTGCCTCTGCCTCCCAAGTGCTGGGATTAAAGGCATGCGCCACCACTGCTCAGCAAATAGTGAATCTTTTAAAAGAGAAATAGTAATAAATTGTTATCATGTTCGCTGAATTCATGATTCTATCCTGTGTGACAATTTTAGATCATGAGAAAGCAGAATGGACGAACCCAGACATTCAATTTTCTTCTCTTGAAAGAAACCAAAGCTACGAACTTCAGAAAGTTTCAGTCCTGAAAGTTATCTCTTAACTTCTAAACTTGGAAACTAAGTAGTCTCATGCCATTAGGACTTTTTATTGATCGTGGCATGGTGACACATGCCTGTAATCCCAGCACTTGTAAAGAGGAGTCAGAATGTTATAAAGATCAAGGCCAAGGTCTTCAGCTACACAGAGAAAGGTATGTAGCTTGAAGCCTGACTCAAAAGAGATTGATTTTTGTTGGTTTAAACTATTGATTTCAATGGATGCATTGTGAGTATATAAACAAATGTCTAGCTTCCTGGGCATATTACTAGTCTAGTTTTCTGAGTTTATTACTAGTTCTAAAAAAAACTTTATGACTTACTATGTATGCAAATTCATAAAAGACACACACTACTTAAATAGAAGAAATTAGAATTAGAACAATTCTGGATTGTTCCTTACAAGTATATGTGAATCTACAGTTGTTTCAATTAGTATTTTAGTTAAGAATATGAAGTTGTGGAGCCTAGGGGTACAACTTATTTGTTAGAATACTTGTCTAGAGTATGGGAGGCTGGTAGACTTCTCCCTGAACCCCACATACCACTAGTACCATATAAGAGCAAGGAGGATAGTACATGCTTCTAGATGAGAATGATGAAACCAAAGGTTTGAGCCCAGAATGGGTAAATAAGACATTTTTTTCAAAGTTAAAAATAAAGAAAACAACAAAACTAATTTATAAGTCTGAAATATCTCATAAGGTAGTAATTTATTATTATAAACATAACCAGCGGAATGAATTTAAGCCATCCTACTGTAGGTAATATAATCAATCAATAACCAATGAAAATAGGAAGTCTATCGCCTCAAATTTTATTCAAATGTGAGGGAAGAAATTACCTTGACTATCCAAATGTGTAACTCACTAATTAAAGAATTTAAAGCGAACAGATTTCTTTTAATTTTATTTGTATAATTTTAACTATAGTATTTTGCTCACGATCAACAAATCCAAATTAATCAGAGCAACTGACAGACAATAATTACTTTGTATAAAATAACCTATTACATGAATACTAAACAGTAAAGGGTTCCTTCTTTGGAGTTTGTATTAATTCCTTATAAATATGATAAAAATTATTTATCATTATTTCTTACATTTTGCAGTTTTCAATATACATAGATTTATAAATTGACACTTATTTTTTTTTAAAAAAACATCAATTTACTCCAGTGGAAGGTGATTTTACATGACATATGTTGTGCATTTTCTTACCTGTATCTTCATTTGTGAGAATATGGGCTATATCCCATTGCATAGATATAACTATATTGTAAAATACAAAACTACCCATCTGAAGTCGATTTAATCTGCTATACTATTTTAAATGGAAATGTACTACAGTGCAGATGTTACTTCCTAGTGAAAGACGCTAAAATCTCCATTTACTTACCTGGTATATGTATGGCTTTAGGTGGACATCCACATGTGAATTAAATTTAATTGCTTATTTTCAGTTTCCTCAGAAAGAGCTGCCTTTAAGCAAGATGTAAAAGCATTTAAATGGGTATGTTCATCTAAAACTGTTCAGTAAGACAAGTGTATCTCCCAATTTGGAGTTCCTCTTTGATCCAGATTATTCATGATAATTCATTAAAAGTCATAGACATCGAGAGGAGGAATTGAAATAAAATGTTTGTTAGATGAACATGGATTTGAATTCCAGTTTTACTACTTAACAATGATGTGACAGTTAAGTACACTAAAACTACAATCCCTTGTGTATATTATATTAATCAGAGAAATAATTCCTATGTAGTAGATACTTGTAATTATTAGATAGTGTGATATGGTTGTGATGTCTAGTATACATAAACACTTAAAGAAGAAAAATAAAAGAAAAGCCTGCTAAGCCATAAACCTTTGTATGGCTTCCCTAGAGACGGAATAACAGAAGTTTGTCTCCTACCCACCTTGATTTATAACTTAATACCCAGATGTATAATTTTAAGACAAGGGATAATGTTTAACTCTGGAGTAAAAAACGTTGAATCCTATCAGTCATTCTGCAATAACAAAAGTACACACACTGGTAACTGCTTAAAACTGATTTAGTCATCTATAACAGCACTGTGACGACAATGCTGTAAAACGTCAAAGATTCAGGTCCAAAAGCATCCCCGCTGTTTAATGACATGACGTGGAAACAAAAGGAAGAAATGTTTACAATTACAATTCTGTAAATGTAGGATACTGGAGCTGACTCCTTAATTTCAGTTCTATTCATAATTCCTTTTTATGAGGTTAGGAAGCTCAGCACTCCACATCTACAGACAGGATGAGAAGTTAACTTGCTGAAAAGATTCCTGGCATGTTATAACCACATTTAGAAAGAAAACAAACAAACAAACAAACAAACAAACATTAACTTCCATGTTACTTAAATAGTCAGACTTTCTCTCACTTCAGCAGAAAGCTCAAGAGAGTCAGGAAAGACAGGAGAGATTGATTTTATCTCATGATTTTAGAGGTCTTGGCTCATGGTTGGCTTCTTGTTTTCCATAGGTTTTAAGGAAAATTATTGTGGATGAAGCGCATTATGAGAAAAGCTGCTTACCTGGAGATTTCCAAAAACCAATGAAGAATAACACGAATAAGCAAGAGCTAAGCTGCACACTCTAAAGACAAACTCAAAAACCTGATGACTTCTAGCCGGGGCCTGCTTTCCACAGTTCCACCACCTTCCAACCTATTGAAAACCAGAATCTAATTAATACTCAGTGTTGATTAGATTAGAATTGGTATGTTCCAATTGTCTCTGAAATGTCCTTTAGGAAGTTACTGGAGTTATGATAAATCATTTAGGTAACATTGCCTCTTCCAATCAAGTTGTGTAACCTCTTCTACATAAATAAGTAGTTCAAGAAAGAACTCCAAACTGAACTTTATGTTGGGAATTAAGTCTATAAAGCTTGTGGGTGTTAAAAGGAGGTTCCGTAGGTAAAACACTTGTCTTAGGAGTTTGGATCCCCAGAATCCATGTAAATTTTGGTTGGTATGATGTCCCCTGTAACTCCAGCCTGAAAAGGAGGAGACAGGATCACCAGAGCAAACTGCTTAGCAAGACAAGGCATATTTAAGAACTCTGTGTTTATTGAGAACTCCTGCCTTTATGAATAAGGTGGAAGAGTCTTAGAAGTTGTTTACAAATAACAACTTCCGGCTTCCATATACACAAGCACAGAAATGCACAAGGTACCTACACACACACACAAGGAAAACGTGCTGCCACATGCCCACCACACTTGAAAAACACAACCAAAACATACATATACACATGTATGCCACACATGAAAAAAAACCAGAAAAACATATAAAACTTGAGTGTTTAGACAAAGTATATTTAGTTTTGATTAATTAATTTAAAACAGAACTTGTTGATTACCAAACAATTATATATGTACCATCATCTATAACTAAAGCTATCACTTTGTAGAAAATATTATGAACCATCAACTTTATCATTTAGGTGATTAAAAATAAAAAGTCATGTTATCTTTATTCAGCAGATGCCAGAGGTTAGTGGGAGCACACTATTTCACAAAACTATCACAGCATCTATGTAGAGGCAGTTATAAAGGTTATGTCCACAATTGCAGGTTTTTGAATAAATGCATTCTACCATGTGACAATAGTCTTTGATCTTGAAATAAAAATAAAAGTTTAAGAGACAAAGTAGAGAAAGAGACAAAAAGATGTGTAATCTGAGAAGAGAGACAAAGAATCTAACTTTTAAATTTAAACTTTTTAAAATGTTTAAAATCACTTTAAAGCTGACTTAAATTTTTTAAAAACACTGAGGAAAAGTTAATATAGCAAACAATTACCCTCAAATCATTAAAATATACACTGCAGATTGCTTCTCTTTTAAAATGGCTTAAAGGCAAAATTCTTCGGGCAGTTTGAGGAAACATGGTGTAATATAATAAATAAATGGACGGCCAAGAAATACAGAAAAAATGTTATAAATTTTCTTCTAGGTACAAGTGGAAGATTTAACACTTGTAAAATGATACAACTATTTTGTGATCCGACTGTACTGATATTGGTCAACTTTGTGTTTGGGGTCCTAAGAGTACCTCTAACACCAACATAATTATAACTTCACCATAAAAAAAAGAGGTATGTAATAAATCCAGGCCTCTTTCCTCCAGCCTCACAAAGGTGCATGTAAATTGTTGGAGGTCATTTTTATGGGTTCGTTTACTATCTATCATAGTCATGACTACACATAAAAACTGTCCTGTAGACAATAAATACGTCTCAGGCAAGGCCCTACTCTTATCCATGACGTGTCGTTATTGCAATGGAGCTCTGGCTCCAACGTGCACTGCAGCAGCACATCCTGAGCAGAAAATATTTAGAGAGATTTTTGGAGTGATGTTTACCAAATCCAAATTTCCACAGTTAGGTGGGATTGCTGGTTGCTTGCAAGCAGGAATCAGGAGGCTCAGTCAGTGTTATTTCTCTGGTGTGCCTAAACTCAGCAATTTCCTGCATCCGTATCCCCTCTTTTAGATTGAATTAAACACTTTCATAAAACCAATTCAAGTCCACCAACATAACACTAATCACTTATGCTTTCTCAGATAAGCATTATCCATATATCATTATAGGGTAGAATGCAGATAGTTTGTGAACCATGGATGCTGACAGTAAACACAAACTGATATTGAGAAGTTTATGTGTCTTAAGCTTTGTTGCTTGGTAGCATTTTAATCAGCTTTCCATAATAATAAAATAATTGAGACTGACACAGTTAGATATTTGACGTTCATTTAGTTGGCCACTTACTAAGTCTAAATTCTTCATAGTCCTACTTCTGTTTGCTTGTGGTTAATTGACACGCTTTGCTTGTTTTACTTTCTCTTGCTAAACATTTTACTATGATTTCTTTGAACTCTGTAAAGACATCTTTGAAAGTTCTGTACCAACTAGTGACTGCCACATATTTTCTACCAGCAAGCCCTTTTCCAGAGTAAGCACCATTGATTTTATTTTGAGCCACTTTATGTGAAGCATTTGATTTTTTGTCTCTTAAGCATCAAAAAACAGTCCTGTTTAATTCTTAGTGGTATCTGGGAACAGAGGTATCTAACTGCTCAAAACTGTTTAATTAGAAAGAAGGTCCTGGTTATCCCAAAGCATCTTCATTCAAGATATTTATCAGTATGTACTTTTATTTCTGCCCACTTGACTGGTGCTCTTCTACGGTAATGGAAATCAAGCACAGGATTCTGCAGAGGCTTGTGCTCTACCACTAAGCAACACCTTGAATTTTCCAGTTGTCTCTTAAGAGATGATCAAATTTGCAACATAGTAACTTTTGGAAAAAAACACAAACTATTTCCAAAACACAGCAGCAAGGAAAATAATTCTCTAATAGAATTATGAAACAAAAAGAAATACTCAAAAGAAAGTGTGAACCATTTTTCACTTTAATTTAAAACCGAGGCTAACATTTTAAAACATTGTAAAAATACATTGCGCTACTAAAACTTACAAGTATTGAAAGTAATTTAAAAGAGATGGAAACAATAATTCAATGGAATCTAAAACTTCACAACTAGCACCCAGGGGCAACAAAAGTGCTATAGTCTTCTATTGAAACACAGGAATCAGGCAGAGATTAAGCCAAGGGGTAATCTAATTAAGGGTTTGCTAGACATGCTGGGTATTTTAGTTGTTTTTTTTTATCTTCAATATAAGCATATTAGGTAAGCATTATTATATCTAATTAAGTTTTTAGAAAGTAAAGTTTAAGGAAATTAATATACATCTTTACAGTATGACAAGAAAGCCATGGGTTAACTTTTAAAGGAGTATATATTCAGCATTGCCATCAAAACCATTCAGAACTCAACATATTTGTTTGCTGTACTATTTACATGGGAAGGAGCTGACTTGTTCATGACCAAAATGTGTGCTTTCAACACAAAAGCCAGGTTCCCAAGGCTTTATCTCGGCTCTCATTTTATATGGAGAAGGGAACAAGTCATGCCTCCTTTGGAAATTGACGTAGCCAAAAATGAGTACATATCTCACTAGACTGAGATCTTATCAAAGGAAGAACTGGTGATGTGCACTTTAGTGGAAACTAAATAAAGAATAAAATAAGACTTAAAGCAAAAATCCCTAAATTACCATAGACTATGTCAACGATAGTAAGACTTCAACTATAGTCTCTTACAGTCTTCCAACTCAATATTTTGATATGTTTTCATATTTGCAGTTTCAGGGGGTATAATACAGTTGCTGGGCCATAACAGTGTGACCTAGTGTCACACAAGTAGAATTAAATAAACTTTTGAGATCTCTGCCAAAAAATTGACTTTAGGAACTTATGAATAGGCTCCATTATTTCACTAGGAAATAGAATAATAACAAAGTAACTAGGCAAATAATTATGTTGGACACACTGAACTCAAGATAGGTTTTTTTTTTTTTTCAACTGAGTCAGACTGCTGGGAGATACCTATTCTGTTGGACCCAGCCCAAGGCTCTCCCACAGGTTCCAAAGCGAGCCATGGTCATAGTGTTCTTTCCTGATACCAACTCTTCCCTGACAACCCCCATGCTTTAATTCATGTCTCCTTAGTACTAATCATGCTTATGGTATGTGATATTCTGGCCATCTAGTTCAGTGTTCACAACTGCAAATGGCACTTAAAGCCAACAATATGTCTAGTGTTCATAAATGTGTCTCTCGAACCACCTTGAGGAATTTTCATTGTTTGTAACATGAACAGAGACTTCATTATCTTGGTGCAAATAAGATTAGTTCCTAACAGAAATCTGCTTTCTTTATGAACATTATGAAAGGGCCTCCGACCTTCAACTTGAGGAGTACAGCATTGGGAAAAAAGATAAAATTCCACAGTAAACTGTGAAAAATTGAAAGGCGACATGGGGGAGAACGAAAACTTGGCAAACACCAAGACTTGCTTATAAATGACTTCTTTTCAAATAATCACCAACATCCTCCCAACCATTCTTCACTGAGACCAAAGGAAGCTAGGACTATGGGTAAAATTAACATAAAGATTAAAATATTCATTATTTAATAGTACAATTAACATGGTAAATCCTCAGTGTGACCCCAATACCATACTAAATTTAGAAACATACAGAAATTAGGTGACACTGTCCTTTTGAACTTGTATAGTATGTAAGTTAATCAAGATCTTATGTATAAATTTAAACTTAAACTATCGAATGATTTCAAGTGACCTCATTGTTCTAACTGAAACCAGAGATCATTAAAACTTAGAAATATTCTTTAATTCCTTGAAACTCAGAGGTCTTGGCCAAGACCTATTGCCTCTTCAGACAAGTTTTCCAAGCCAATTAAAATATTCAACAACTCTGTGCAAAGCCTCATAGTACAAAATTCTTTAATATATGTTTATTAAGAAAGATGAAATTCTTAATTTTGAAAGCAATCATAGAAAGTCTGAAATAATGGCACCAAGTGGCCATGTGTGGATGGTAAAGTCTACGAGTGCAGCTCCCGATATTCTGATAGTCAGATGGTAGAGTGAGCTTAGCTACCCCAAGGCTGAGTCTCTGAAGCCAGCTTGAGAAGGAGGTGTAGTCATCAGGTAGACAGAGTCTAAGTCATTTTCAGAGAACCTCATTGTCCTCAGCCCGAAACAGACTTCACAATTTTTTGATGTGATGAAAAAAAGCCCAGAAAAACTCAAAGGGAATGACATTTCACCCAGACAAACCAAGATGGAAACTTACACAGAGGTTAGCTTGTTTACAAGGCAAACAAAGCACTCAATTTATGTGATGGCAAAAATGCTGGACCTGTGTCTGTTATATGCATTATGGGATTGTTATTTTTAAAGCATGGACTCTGTAGTTTTCTCCTCTGATGTCTGGATTTTGCTGAGGCTGTCATAATTCATGTTCAGGATTAAGATTAATTTTCAGCCATTGGCTCACAAGGTCTGCATCAACAGGCCTACCCATAGTAGCATGAAAAAATATATATGTTACAATAGTGATTCTGTATATATGCTATCACAGAAGTCCAAAAGAACCTTTGGGAAACAGAGACCTTGCTTTATGACCTATGAAGGCTGTATGGAAATCTGGATCCAACATAAAGTAATTTATTTAATGGGAAGGAGGCCAATAGCCGACCCACTTGGAATGTCCAGTCTATTTATTCTCCAAAGAAACCTTTTCATACGTTTGATACAGAACCTTATTTGAACATTATGGTGAACATCCTAAGAGGCAAATGTCATATCTTATCAGATACTTTGTAAGAAGAGAAGGCCATTTTATGATCCAAATGTAACTAGTCTCCAAAAAACTTGCTGTTTCTATAGATACAGCTTTCTTTGGTCACTTGATGAAGGCACTCTCCTGAATCCCAGAACTCTTTTGTCCACACCAAAAAGTCATCATGTGCAAACTGTAAATATTGTCCAGTCCTCCAGCACCCTTATTCGGAAAGAATCTGTCTTTCCATTGTTCTTAAGTCAAGCACAAAATTCTTGAACACTTCACATTCGGTCTGGCTGTTTTCCAGTCTCTCCCTCTCTCCATTTCAATCTCATATATTTTCAACTGTGCGTTTCCTATATACTAAGGGCACTGAACAGGGTGTCTCCTGCTAAATGATCTCCCTTTTAAAGTGAGTTCCTATTCAAACTGGTGCCATTTAATCCTACGATGCTCATCGTAATGTTTAAATAAGGAAGTTCTTCAATGCTGTAAGTTCTTTCTTTAGCTCTTACCTTATAATTGAGAAAGCAAATGCAAACAGCAGAAAAGGAGGGAGAAACAGAAAAGAAACCGTAGGGATTGATACTAGATCACACACAGTCTGCACCATTACTCTACAGCTTTTTATGAGCTATCAGTCTCAGGCAAGTTGAATTGGAAACTGACTCAGCTTCTAAATTCTTGTACCTTAATATAGCAGACACATGAGACTTAGTTTAGTTTGTTCTAGTTTGCCCTCCTGTATGTCTTGCCTTACAAATTCTTATATTTATGTTATAACAAACTGAATGTAGCTCTCATCTCTTTTGTAAGCTAACCCTGATAAATTTTAAAATACCACTCAATACAGGCAGTCTATGTTGTCTATGATGTCACAGCTTTTACTGAAATTGATCAACATAGTTTTTGTCTTCTGACCAGTTTGGTGAAATTATTAATGCAAGTTGTTAGTTACGCAAGAAAAATATATCTATGGCTTGAGCCCAGAACTTCATATGCTTTATACTCTCACCATAGTGTTTTTACATGGACATACTTGTGTACTTTCAGTGTGGAGAAACATCTTCAATGTTCACTTATTTCTCCTACAAATGAAATCAAATATGTTAACTATATTCACATGTCAATATCCTGAAACATTACAAGATTTTGTGATAAAACACAATGGCAGTGGTTCTAATTAGTGGCAAGAACCTCCACCTCTCTTAATCACTCACAATATTAGTATTGTAACCACATTCTCTGACTCTTCTGTCACATGCCTCACTGTCACTAGTGTTCTCTTTAGTTTTCTTTCGCAACTCCAGAAAACAAGCCACCATAAATAAGTTGTGTCCAGTACTATGTGCTCAATTATGTCACTCAGTGGGCACAAGTATGTAAGCAAATGTAAAAGGCCCAGACACCATGCATTAATCAACAGGAATTTGTCAGCACCGTTGTATCTTTTTATTCCTCAGAAAGTTGAAGGAAATGAATTTTGTATGCAGATAAGCGTTTGTTCATTAACACCAGGGGAAAATTGCTGGGAGGGCAAAATATTAACATTTCTATTATCATTTTAAAACAGGTAAAAGTGATTTCATTTACAAGAACTAAGAATCACATCTGTGACTCTAGGGCAACGAAATTCAAAAATTAACACCACTTGAACTTGTCATGTTGTTCACATATGAAATTCTAGAGTATAAATAACTGATTTGTTAAAATGATTCAGCCCAGACCTTCTAACAAGATTCAAAGAAAAATTTCAAATAAGCACGAAGTTACGTTAATATATAAAACAAGGCCTTCTAGCCTTTTACCTAATTATCTTGTTTAGAATATGAATTCTTATTTTGAAATCATCAGCAGAAATTAATTTGGACAATTGTTATGATCTCCAGCAGCGAGGAAGCTCTTCAGAATCCTACTTTTCTAAGAAGGATTAGTATTTGAAGTATTTCTATAAGCTAGCAAAAGTTTAGGAAATTAGTAGCTATCTCCTGTGTGATTTCTTGTCAAATCAAGATTGCATGCTCTTCAAAAAATTTTCTGCAATACTTTTAGAAAGTACTGTGAGTTGACTCGTGCTTTGCTGAAAAGCGTAAGATCCTCCTGAAAACATGATTTTATTTAGAAGTAGGTCATTGCATGTGTAATTCGTTGTTCTAAGATGAGATAATGGTTGACCTGGGAGAGGCAGTCCTAAGTCTACTTGAGTTCAGTGCGCCTCAGAAGATGGTCACCAGAGATGCATGGAGAGAGAACACGCTGAGAAAGCCAGGGACTGAGACTGTGCTCCAAAGATCACAGGGACATCACTGGAACCCACGAAGGTGCAAAGAAGGATTCCTTCAAAGGTTTCAGGATAGAGGCAGCCATGCCTTGCCAATGTCCCCATAACTTTCTTTGGTTTCCAGGCTGGAGGAGTGAATTACTGTACTTAAAGGTGTCAGGTTTGTGGTACTAAGGGCCACAGCCTCATAGAACTAATACAAAATATTGCCATGATGAAATTTCTGTTGTTATCAGACACAGTATAACATTTTCAGATTCATCTGCCTTTAATGATTTTTGCATTGAATTTGCCTAATTCACATTGCACAGACTCCTTGATTGAGCACCAAGCTAGATATTCCAGATGTAGCACTCAGAAACAAAAAGCTCGAACCTGTACACTCTGTTCTACCCTTTCCGACACTATCACTTTCTGTTCTTACTAGAAAAAAATCAAGAGAACATTGTCGCTTTGTTACATTTTCCTCAAATTGTCACTTTTCTTCTAGTATGAAGACTGACACCTCTCTTACCCCAGAGTTGCCAAGCATTCTTAGAAAATCTACAGGTTCTTTTGATACATTAAGAAAAGTCTAGAAAGATGGAGCAGCAGTTAAGAGCACCTCTGCTAGGGCTGAGTCACTAGCACCCACATGGTGGTTCACAAACATCTGCAAATCCAGCTTCTGGAAAATTGATGGCCTTGGCTGAATCCCATGGGCACCATGCACACAAGCAATCCACCTCCACACATAAAAAAAAGTTTTCAACACTCTTAAAAAAAAGAAAAGAAAAAACCCTTGAATTTTCACAAAATAAACATGGAGAATAGCATACCATCCAGCTACACTTGCCGAATCGTCCCTAGAAATACCTCCCTCATTGGCTTTTCTAGGTGGATCTATGCTGAGAAGAGAAGGTTATTATTATTTTTTTTTAAGTTAATACTTTTGTGCCACTGGTATTCTGAAGACATTGTTGTACAGAATTTACAAAATTGACTGCAATCTTCCTAATACCTCTATGAAATGCATGCTGCTATTGCTACTACATTAAGCATAAATAAATTACTACGTGGAAGTTGAGCCACTTGTACAAAACCACCATTCTGGTAAATGCAAATAATCTGCAGTGTAAAAAAAAAAGGATGGGTTCTGCAAAACAACGGGACAGAAAGAAGGAAAGAGATGCTTATGTATACATTTATAAATATTGTCCCTCCTTGTACCCCAATTTGGGTTGTTTATTAACTCTTAGATTTGATCTTAATCATGTATATGTGACTAAATTTTATCCTAAAAATGATTCCAAATCCCCAAGTACAGGTTTAATTTTACAAGTAAATTAGTGTTTTATCAAAATATGTTGTCACTTTGGTGCGGACTTTCTCCATTTTAATTTATCTCGTTGTTGATCGCTATCCTCCCTGTTTTTAAAAGACTCAGTATAAAACTCTTGAATGTAAGTAAGAAATCGAAAAATAGAGCAAGCTTGCCAAGCAGTCTCTGGCTTTAGACAGAGAACAGAACCATACAGTTTAAAAAAAAAAATGTGAAAACCAACTGTGTTTCACAGTTAGATTTTTTTCATTTCCATCTGATTTGAATATTTTTCTGGACCTAACACTTTTCCTGGATTTCTCTGATGTAAAAAAAATAAAACATGGCAGTGTAAGTTATTCCAAAATCCCTTCTTACATTCTTATATTTTCTTATATTTCATGTCCTTACCACACACAGGAACTTTTGATTGGTGTTAGATGTGGTCTCTGCATGAGTTAAATATGGACAGAAATGGAACGTTTTGAAGAGCAGATCTGGTGATATGAGTAAGAAGGCTGACAAGGTTTGGAAAAACAAACAAAACAAAACAATGTATGAACATTTAAATTGAAATCCAGTTAGCAGCTATGAGAAAATCCAACTTTGGCAGTAATAGCACCACCATGCTGATTTTGATATGCTATATATTAATTTATGAAGACATGATTCTGAGTTCTAAAAGAACATGACTCCGTGCATCTCCTGTTATGCCCATTTTCATGAAAATTACAAAACAAATTTAATCTCAGGAAGGACATGGAAATCACATTACCCAATTGCTGTGCACTCACTACATGGAAATTGAGTCACGTGATTCTTATTCCTATTGATCTGATATTGACCTGCCCCCCTCCAAAAAAAATCAACTGTAGTTTTTCCAAAGAAAGCATGTGATGGAATGCATGAAAAAAAAATCTCCCCTCCAAATAATCAAATGAGCATATTATTTTCACAAAGCATTGATATTCATAAAATATTCATCAGGTGGCTGACACCGAACGGAAGCCTCAACTTTATCATATATTTAAATGTTTCAAACTACATTCACACTTTCTAAGGCTTGTTTTCTTCCTAGCTTAACCAAGTGTATATTAGAAAGAGCTATGCAGTGGCCTCACCAGATTTAGTAATGCAATTAAGAAGCAAAAATGACCTGCACGAATCATAGATGGCTCTTAAAGAAATGATATAGGAAATCAGCAGTCAATTTTACTATATACCTCAGTTTGAATGATGACACATAAGAGAATACAAGTCACAAATAGATTTTGATGACTTGGCAGAGTTTTACCACTGGGTTAAATTTGATGTCAGTTGATGAGGAAAGTTGTGATTGAAGTTTTTCCTGTGGAAGAAGAAATGTCACAGTATTTTTATAAGCTATGAAGATGAAGCTCCGTCCTCCTTGTACCATCAGCAAGACAAGAAAACAAAGAAACAAAAAATGCACCATTTATAAGACGCATCATTTATAAGACACTCCTCAACCATTACCTCCTGGTGAGACACTTGTTTTAAACATGCATGGACCTTTTTCCTCCCTCTCCACAAATTCTACAGCTCTCTGAGTGGCTCCTTCTCCCTTAGAGCTGTGAAAGAGACTTGACACTTGTGCAGCCAAAGTTTCTAGGCAACCACAGAAGGGCACTCATGCACCCTCTGGGTCACAGCCAGTTCTGAAGTACAGAAGGCAGCAGACGAACAGCATATGTCTCTTTGATCACAGATATCATCTAAAACTGATGTGGAGAGAAAATCCTGTTCTGCACCAAAGGCTTTACAGAGTCTTTTTCTGACTTCACCCTCCAAGCAAAGAAATGGAACCTTGCTCAAATTATGAGCAGACCATTCCTTGATGCTAAAATTGAACAGTCTACCTGTATATGTGCAAGGGTATATCTGGATGTGTGTAAAACACTTAGGAATGTTTCTGTCAGTGCTAGACCCAGGACAAACAAACTAAAGCATGAAAAAAACATGCCATAGATTTTTTGGGGGGTATTTATTTCTTCCTTCTGTGACTGTTGATCAAGTAATAACTATGAATACAGAAGATCTCACTGAGGACCATTCTATTTATGCATACTTCCTGCTATTGGCAGAGTTACATCTCCTTATAACCCCCACAATTATGAAGTATAAAGTAATGCTTGTGTATTTGGGATCTCAAAAAAGGTTTATGTTTAACACATCTTTAGATTTTATGACTATTTACATATTTATTTAACTTAACACTCATAGTAACTCTGATTTAAGTCTGGATCAAAATTGAAACAATGCAGAAAACAAAGAGCTCAGCTACTTACACAGGGAACAATGTGACGTAAGAGACAAAGTCAGGGCATGGTCAGTTATATATACCCAAGCAAATTCCCCAGAATTCGGCTGCCATTTTTACGTATTTTTGTGTAAAGGGGGCATAGCAACCATCACACCATATCAATGTCAAAGCTATACACTTACAACAATACATACAAATAATTTGCTTATATGTCAATTTGTTGGTACGTTTTGCACATAGCAAACTAATTAAATTCCCATTTTCATTCTCTAAGGCCAGGATCTGTAGAGCCTTTTACCAATGTAGAAGCAGGCATCACCAGCAGGAAGGCAGGAAGGTACAGTAATTGCCCGATGCAATAGAGCAGAGAAGAAATTACTCTTTCAGAGGATTTACTTCAAAGCTGAGGGGCTGTAATTCTTGATGTCTAAAAAGGGATAACCTTAGTATCAGCCATAGCTGGGTCATTGCATGCTGGGATCTCAGCACTGGTGATGGGGGGCAGGGCATGCAAGAGAAAAGGAGACAGTGTGGTTGTGGAGTGTCATTCTGTGATAAATGAGCAAAACAAATAAGGGGTTTTGGTGCCCTGGATTTTGTGCCCTGTGCCTAGCATTCTACATTTCCACAAATACAGTTTTACTTATTTTTTAAATTTTAGAAATTACTCATTTTCAGGGCTTAATAACTCTTCCCTCTTTTCCTGTAGTTCACTGTGTGTGTGTGTGTGTATGTGTGTGTGTGCGCACATGTGCCAGTTTATGTGTGTTTGCATGTGTTATGTGTGTTTGCACGTATGTGTATACGTGTGTGTGTGTGTGCTCACGTGTGTATGTGCCTCTAAGTTATTTCTTTCTTTTAAATCTGAGTGTTAGAATTTAGACACACACAAGATGGCAAGTCTATCATCTTGAATCCTAATGCTGCTGGCTACAGCACAAGTTTGACACATATGCAAAATGTTAGTGATTGTTTTCACAAGGTCATTTCTCAAATGACTCAAGCTGGCATGCAGATTCCTCAAAAATGCTTTATATATCTCCATTATCAGCTGAGTTCAATCTATGATGTTAGACCCCTACAAGTGTTTTTTTTTGTCATTTAAAATGGTCCACAAATGTTTTCAAATTGCTAAATAAACTTTTTAACAATTTATTCATATAATAAAATATCTTCTTGTCAATTATTTAAACTTCAAAGTCCACTTCAAACACCACCTAGTCTAATAAAAAGTCTCTCCGTATATCTTCTCCACTTAGAAATAAATTTGCCCCAGCATATCAATGCAACAGTTTATGTTTCATTAACAGAGCATATTTATTGAAATAAGTACCTATCTATCACGAATCTATCTTTTCATCTAGATTAAGGCTGTGCAAAGAAAGTTCCTATGTCATGTGTTAATATGAATGATTGTGGGAAACTTAGGAAGTCCTGAGGGAATGTGTAAAGAGTCGATGAAGTCCTGAATCAATGCGTTGTGCTGACACAGCATCCATGGCTGTATCAAGCACCAATGCCTAGGAACCACAGCAAAGCCTTATGGAGTCCCAAACCGTCAATTAAGAATGATTGACCAGCATGTGCAGAACAAGTGTCTAGGAATGATTGACAGTGAGTACAATTCTCTCCAGGTGTTTACAACCTGAGACTTCCAAAGACCTCTTACAGAGATGAGCTAACTCCTCCCTACTGTGCTGTACACAGTAAAGACATTGAGGGTCCAGGCTGTGGCACAGTTGGTACCACTCCATCAGACTGCATAATCTGTCTGACACCAGCTTTTCTGTGTATCTGCGTCTGGATGCTTGTCCTTTGTCATTCCTTTAGTCAGGTTCCAGGATCAAACCATGCTGGATGAAGCATGTAGTTGTGTTTTTGCATGTCTATTCACATTGGGAGAATTTAGGGAGTTAAATGAAGTAATTTGTTTCTCTTCCATACGTTTGCTAATTTTTGTCACTAGATCCTGCAACAAAGATAAATCTTTTCTATTTTTTTCTTAGATTGTGCCTCAAAATCCCACTTATATTAAGAAATAATTGAATTAAAAGGATGGTTCCCTAAAAGATACTAAACACTTTTGTGATCCCTTCTATACACAAGATCTTCATATCAACTTAAATGGCATTTTGAGCAAGTATTTTCTTTCTAATTCTTGGCATGGAATCTGAATTATACTTTGCTTCATTCTAGACTATTTGCTTTTTTTTTTCTTGTCATACTCTGATTCCAAAATTCATCTATCCTTTCCATCTTGCTTCATCAGGGAGTAGTTTTCTTGGTTACTTAGCAGGCTCTTTTCTAGGAAACACACTATAAAAATAATTATTTTAGTTAGAACATGGACATTAGAATTTTGGACTGGCACAAACTTCTTATTCCTATAGGGTTTCTAGCACTGGATGGAGTCACTCTCAGAGAATTGGTACATCAGAATATACAAAATCTCTTCTAAACATTCCTCAGCAAATCCTTAAAAACATGTATAATGTAACTACACCTAGCCTGTACAAATTAATATCCTCAAACTCAAGGTTATCTGTGAGAAACCTGAGGCCCACAAACCAGGAGGTCATATCTGCCACCCCCTCTCTGTCTCTGTCTCTCTCCCTCCTTCCTCCCCCCCCCGTGTGTGTGTGTGCATGCACACACATGTGCATGTGTTGGTCTTTTCTATGAACCCCAAATCCTAATTTATTGGGATTAACATGATCTGCATAATGCTAACATGTTCTCCAATTCATCACTACATTATTTTCTGTCTGTGTTATAAAGCATACACTCAAAACCAACAGTGTATATTAATGTGTTAACATACACTGTTAACATAATTACATACAGTGTATACAATATTAACATAGAGTGTATGTTAATAGAGAAGCAGAACAGGACACATTCAAAATATCAGAAAGTTATAAAATCTCCTGCCACATGTTTTAGTGTGATCTCGTTTTTCCCTGTTCTTCAGTAAAAGATAATTTCTCACCAATACTTGAAGAACTTAGAATTATAGTTGAATGTCTTTACTGTATTTATTGAATAGTTACTAGTTTCTGGACAATCAATGAAGAACTCTGTGTATGCTATCTTACCTTTTACCAGCAAAAAAACCTGGTGATGAAAACTGGATGTGGACTTTGCCTACTCACTGACTGATTACACACCGTCGCATAATGAATTAAACACATGTGTTTGGGAACGGGTTTGAATATTAGATTGGAGCCTCAGTCTCTTCACTTGTTAAATGGGCTGACAACTGTACATATAAGTCATGAGCTAAAAGGGATTAACTTTCTTTAGAGGAAAGTGTGTGGTGCAGAGTAAATATTTGATCTTACTCACATTCTTAGCTTGTGTGTCACTGTGATCACACCTCTCAGGAACAACTTAAAGGAGTGTGGTAGCGCTAAATGTCACCCTAACTGCGAGATGTCCCTGTGGGCATGACTGTGGAGTATCATCTTAATCATGTTGACTGCTATGAGAAGATCCACTGTAATTGTGTGTAGACCAACCACTCTCTAGACATGGGATCCTGGGCCGTATAAAAGGAGAGAAAGTAAACTGAGCATTCTCTTCTTGCTGCAGACAGGAAGTGACCCAAAGCCTGCAACCTGGAACTGCGAACTATAACAACCCCTTTCTATCTTTTTTTTTTTTTGGGGGGGGGTTGTCCAGGTGTTTTATCACAATACCAGGAAAAGAAACTAAGACAGGTAGGAGATATTTATATTGTCACCCCTGTTTCCTAGGGCTCAGTCCTTCTTGCCAGGGATTGCATGGCTGCACAGTTTAGTGGACAGTGGCTGCAGCATGTGGTAGGATATGTCTACAACACAATGAAGCATGGAGCTGGAAACTGAAACAAGAATTAAAGGTGGGGATACAATTTTTAAGGGCTCACCTCTTGTAACTTCTTTCTGCCAGCTAGCCCCTATCACCCAACAATGCCACAGTATGTAGACCATCTGTGAAACAACCATTTAGAGCAGTGGTTCTCCACCTTTCGAATGCTGCAACCCTTTAACACAGTTCCCCATGTTGTGATGACCGCCCGTCAACCACAACATTCTTTCTGTTGCTATTTCATAACTATAATTTTAGAACTGTTATGAACCATAATGTAAATTCTGTGTTTTCCAATGGTTTTAGGTAACCCATGTGAAAGAGTCATTTTGTAATCTACAGGTTGAAAAGCACTGATTAAGAACATGGACATGAGTGACTATTCTGGATAAAATCAGAATATTGGCTGCTTTTATTATGCTTTTCCTTGGTTCCTAAAATGAAGCTGGTCTGAAGCAGCAAATATCAAAACACCTACCATTTTTTGCTTGTGAACTTAGATGCTCAAATAACCAGTAACAGTTTTATCATGAAGTGACTTACACATTTCTTTAAAGTTGTGGTGTATTTTAATATTGAAGTTACCCAGGAGGATTCTGTTTTCAGAGGAGAGAAGAAAAAACAACTCAACCTTACTAGTTCATCACATTTATTTTAAATGCAAGCACCATCCCACTAAGTTCTTAGTTTTGTTTTCTCATAGAAATTACATTTCAAAAAAAGCCTGTTACAACCCAAACTATCTTTTTCTAGAATAACTCATCTTATTTTGCCGCTGCTCCTATCACTGGGATGTGGTGGTCATAACAGAAAGGAATCTGCATGATTTCGAGGCATGACTCGAAGATAAGACATGTATTCTCCATTTTTCGTGAAATATGTAAAACTATAAAAATGTTTGGACACTTGAGAAGACTAACTCAACAGAGAGTAAATGTTTTATTAAATCTACAAGCGAAATTAAACTTTAACTCAAATAAATAACTGTACCATGAATGACAAGTTGCTATGCACCCAAGCTAAAATGGTGAAATATAATTCTTTGTTAATAGCTCCAGTAAGAATGGGGAAATTTCTTCAATCCTTCCTGTATGAACATGCAGATGATTCACAGGTGTGTAGACTTGTTTTGTAAGTAGGAATGGGATAGGTAACAAATATATGCGCACAGTCATGGTCTTTCTTTCTTCGAATTTATTTTTTTCCACATACATCCTTAGTTCATTACAAAAGAGGTGTCTTCAAGATAATGATGATGTTATCAGTGTTCGAGGTGCATATGACTAAATCAATTGAGATCAGATCAACTCAAAATCAAAATCTTCAGGGTAAAGCATTTGACCAATTATGTGGTTAATGTTACATATTTACATGAAACAAGTAGACACTGTCTAATTCTAGAAGAGGGAAGAACAAAGATGAAGGTTACAGGGGATTTATTTGCTTAGCCAGGAGGTCCTACTTGTTCTCACCACACACAAAATGCAACTGTGTATGGTCAATGATGAGATAAGTATTTGACTTCGGACACTTTAAACACAGAATTTTTATTTCTATTATCCCGTAATACAACCACAAAAAAGAAATGGTTGTCTTTCCCTAAGTTTTCAAGGAGAATTACTTCACAAAAGAGCAATATATATATTAATCATATATATCATATATTAACATATGTAAAATCATATATACATATATATGATTTTTACATATATATATATATATATATATATATATATATATATATGATTTTACATACACAACTTCATCAAGGCCCTTGCTGTCAAGTAATTCACTGAAACACATGCTCTAATTTAAAACATTTTGAAATCTTAACATAGTACTACTTTTATGCTTGCCAGAGGTTATACTGGTTATAAATTGTAATTTCGTAGAGCATAGCATAAATACACTTAAATTTTGTTAAGGATCTATCCCATATTCTCTGTTATGAAATTAATTATTTGCTTATCACTACGGTCTTGGACAAAAATTACACTGTAGGTGTATGACAGAATCTAGACACAGAAAATATGAATTTACATCTTGTGTTAATACTTTCTAGTTGTTGGATCCAGTTGATTTTCTTAGAAAACAGTGGCTTGTAGTTTAGACAACAAGTAATACCATGGGATAGTAATGGCAGAACAACTTGCTACAGATTTTACATTTAAAACCCATAGATGGTGTATTAACTTTAGCATGGAAATAGTACAACAAACACTATTGGAAAGACAAAAAAAGGGAAAGAATTGGGTGAACAGGAAAGTTTCTATTGGTGCAATTTATTCAACTCATCATAATAACACTTAAGGTCACATTAAGCAAGGTTTCACCCACCTGACATGCATTTTTGACAAATGGTGTTAAATGTTAGTTGTTTAAATGGTGTTGGTTGTTGTAAATAAATTACCTAAAAATTAGAAAGGCTCATTGGAGAGGGACAATAAGATTTACTATGTAAGCATGCTTATTGTAGAACTTAGTCTCTTGTCTGTTATTGAGATTAACTACTCGGACAAAAGCAACTTAAAGAATGAAGAGGTGGTTGTAGTTCACAGTTCAAGTCATAGTCCAGCATAGAAGGTAAGTCTAGAGAGCAGGAAAGTGAAGTGGTTGCTGTCTTTCCACACACAGTCAATGCAGTGAATACACACACACACACACACACACACACACACACACACACAATAGTTCTTTCTATTTTGCACAAACTGTTTGGGGAATGGTCCTACCCACAATTAGTATGTATCTTCCCACTTTAATTAACTCCACACAACCCCTCACAGACATTTTTAGAAGCTGAATTTAATGTAGATAGTCTTTCACATCAGTGCCCATAGACCTGCCTCCCAGATGTAATATCTACAAACCTAGCCATAACATTGTGTGAGCCTGGAAACCAGATTTCCATCTGCAGAACTTAGAGAATTGTAGAAGGAAAGTAGCAACTCCACAGTTTTTCTCTGCCCACTAGGCCAGCTAGAAGAAATATTCTTCAATGTTAACTATCTCCAAAGTTTATTCTATATCTTGTCTACATTCTTGTTAATTAATTTTGAGACTTCTTCAAACATGGACTTATCGCTTCAGTGTTTTTATTCCTTATTTACTAAGACTATATTTGGCTTAAGAAGAGATTCTCTCTCTGGTGGTGGTGATGGTGTGGTGGTGGTGGTGGTGGTAATGTGTGTGTGTGTGTGTGTGTGTGTGTGTGTGTGTGTGTGTTTTGGGTCAGAGAGTGTCATGGATAATTTGAGAAACAAGGCTAGAACTAGATATTCCATTCTTTTTGTCAACAGCGACTGAAAAGAGAGGAACATATAATTCAAGCCAGAGCAAGCAAAGCTAACCACACACACACACACACACACACACACACACACCCTATACACGAGAGCTTCCTAGCTCTCAGCCATGTAGGAATATGTGTGGAGAATTCAGATTTTTTCTTATCTCAAGAGCCTCTTATCCAAGAGTAAAATGAAGCCCACATGAGAGTGACAGCCAGGAGACAACAAGGAAGCAGAACCCGAACCCAAAGGCTTTATTTTTTTTTTCTCTTCTACATTGTTCATACAAAGTTCTGTTGCTTTAAAAAAAAATCTAAATAATACAAGAATGTAAGCACAGAGGCTGAGGGTCTTATCCGAGAATCTAAACAGAACAGATTTTTTTTTAAGTAGCCAAAATTTAAGGAATCATGTAAATGTTGCTTTTTGTTTTTATCTCTATTCTAGCTATCTTGGGCCTAGACCTGGAAGCTTCTAACCTCCATACAATCTTCCAGCCTCCATCTGCTAACCTAGGGCTAGAGTGTTGCAGCCTCTAACAGTTACTGCTGAATAAGCTAACCGTTTCTACTTCTTTCTAAATTCTTACTGGCTGGTTCAACTCAGCTCTTCAGACTCAAAGCTCCTCTCCAAGATGACTTTTTTCAACTGGCTTCTCTCAGCTTCTCACTGAATAGTTCTGTTTCAAAAAAAACTGTCTCTGAATTCCAGAAACTGAACTACACTGATACATGAGCTGAACTCCACTGCATTCATGGACTATCCCCACCTCACTCACCCTGCATTGCTCTCTCAGGAAGCCTCTCTTTCCTCTTTATTTTCATGGGCTTATCCTATCTCTGACTCATTCTGTGAAATCTTTCTCTGATTCATCACTTTGTCTGTTCCTCAATTAGGTGTCACTTTCAAACACAGCTGCTTCCTTCTACAAACTAACTTTACCTTTCTTGTTTAGAATTAAAAGTGAGTACTAAGGGTATTTCTGTATTCCAGCTAGAAGGATTAGAGGGGTGTACTAAGGATGTGTCTGTGTTTCAGACAGAGTCATTAAAGATGTGTACCAAGGGCATGCCTATATTCCAGATAGAGGAATTAAAGGTGTGTTTGTATTCCAGCCAGATCACAAAGACCTAGAAGGTCTTTGGATGTGATCCCTTGCTAGGGCATCCATGTTGTTGGATTTAAATTCCTTTACAGATTGAATGAATAGCAGGGGACCACTTGAAAATTCTAATTGTATTATTCATTCTCATAACATAACTGTGAAGCACAAATAGCAAATAATAAGTGAAGTCTAAACACAGCCTAATATCTATAACACAATGAATGCTCCATTCTCCTTCTTGTGTTTTATCATTTTCCCTTGCATTGAAGCAGCATTAATGGTAAATATGTCCAGCCAGTATAAAAGCATTGTTTGAGAAACGTTGAATTTACTAGAACCTTTGATATCACCATTCCTTCCAAATTAAAACTAATAAAATTGGTACTAGTGGCTTAGGAGTTTTCAAAGATGTTTATTGTTTTGTTTGGTTTGGTTTTTTGTTTTGTTGTTTATTTTAATTTTTTGTTATCCAAAAATCAGAAGGTTTTGTTAGTGACAACCTCACTTCTCTTAACACTTCCCTTCTGGAGACTCTGGTTTTCTCAGTTTTAGAGAATAATGCAGTAATCCCTTGTCCAAACATTTATTCAAACATCACAGTCATGATTGGCTTAAAACCTTAATATTCTCTGTATCTTTAACAGTGAGAAGGTAAAGGGCTATATTCAGGGCATTACTTCATGTGACTATTGAGTAAAAACAACTATATCTAGTCCTTAAGCTCTGAAACTGTATGTGTAAATAAACAAAAAGCCAAAACTTTGATTGTGCTAAGCTCTGAGTCTAGTGAAAAAGACAATCAACAATCAAATATTCACAGAAATAGTCATACATTGCAATGTTGGCATGTACTGTGAGACAAGCCAACAGTAGGAAGCAACTCCATGATAGAAGGACCTTTAGGGAGGTCATGGAAGCCCTCTTAGAGAGGTGATAACTGATTCATCTGAGGCTCAGAAAATAGATGGGATAGGAGTGTGCTTCAGATAGAAGAATGTGTACTGGACCAAGAATAGGCATTGTTCATGGTAAGACTTCTGAGAACACAAAACAGAGTGGGGCATTATAAACAACCTTAGGAGAAAGCCATACAGCCTACCCAATCACAATGCACTTTATGAATCCACACCCAGTAGGGCAGCACAAGGGATTGATGCTAGACATGTATAATCTATATATACAAGTCATTGAATATAATTTATCAGTCAAAATCCTCATTAAAAACACAGCCATATATTTTATCTGACTTATTAAAAATAGCAACTCATTCTAGGCTCACTTCAACTCTTAGTGGTTACAATCTAGAAATCTACATTTTTAACTATTTCCAAGGTGACTCTTACGAATGCTATACATCAAGTGTTCCTGATTACGACAGTATCACTGACTGGAGCCCGCTATCTATTCTATCCCTAGAAAATGATTCAAATAAGTCAATCTATCTTAAAATGGGAGATAAGTTACATACCAAAAAAGCTTCAAATGGTACAAATAAATTGAATACTTTTAAACCATAAATTCCATGTTCCACATAAGCATATAACTCTTCAAAATGCTATTTCATAAATACAAACTTGAGAAAGGAAATAGACATGATGAGGAACAATAAAACAATGTGTTCATCTATCTTAAGATTTTAATGGCGCAGTTTGGAGAGAGAATTCTGTCTGGCATGGGTGTGTCTTTTACAAAATAATCTGGAAAGCCACTAACAGCTCACTCATTGTCCCCATTCTGCATTTCTATGTTGAGGATATTAGCTATTGGACATAATAATGAGTATAAGATCAGAGGAAATAAAATAAAACGATTTCCCCAGCAAACTTTTTATACAGACTTTTTTTTTTTAAAAAAAGGCATCATTTCGGATCAGATACCCATTATCAACTTGGACAGAGAGTGTCTGAACCACTACTATCTGCAGATGATTCATGAGTGCAGGTATTTCACTACCTGCAGATTTTAGAGAAACCATAAATATAAGAAAAGGCAGAAACCAGGATTCATAAAGAGCCCTGAGAACTATCTGGGATGGGAAATTATGTCCAATATAAAGAAAAATGTAATTTCTCAAAGCTGACTTGCCTGGTTCCTTCTATTGCCAGAGGGCCACTTTCTTATTTCCCAGGTATTCTGCATATTGGGTCTTAGATTTTACAACTGGAAGTGTTAAATTCTACTGATTGGCACACATTTGCTCTTTAAATAAATAAAAATTTATGATCATGCAAAATTAAAAACAACACTAAAGGACAAGCTACAACACTAGCAGGCTTGCAAAAATTTACAAAGCTCTGATTTAACAAAAGAAACTTGATGCAGCTTCTGCATTTACAAAGCTTTTTCAAAGTATAAAATTTTTCATAATATTCACATGACATAAACACATACCATCCAAACTATTTTTTATATGACATGTAAGCTAAAGTAAAAATCTCCAAGTGCTATCTTCACTCTAAGCATTCTTATGGAGAAATCAACCTACTGTCATTTTTAAATGAAATAATTTTTCTTCTTTTGCCTTTACTGTCTTATGTCAATGATATGGCAATTTGATTGATTAATAAAAAGAGAAATAAACAGTATCCTCTTCTTACATTTATAAAGTTAATCATGCATATTAAATCATTGAGAATTTTGAGAGCTTATTTTTCTTTCAGCAATTCTTGCAACATATCTACACTTAAATACAAACAGAAATTGTAAAGGCTCCCTAACCCAAGACCACTTAAAGCTATCATAAAGAAGAAACTTGTGAGACATAATTGGCTTCTAATTTTATTTGGAATTGAATAGCAAAACTAGGGGAAGCACTGCATTGTTCTAACTAAATCCATTGTTTAATGAAGGTTTATTGTGTGACAGACATAATGTTTAACACTTTACAAAAGAGGATTGCAGGAAATCTCTGTGGGGTACTTATTTTATTTTTTAATAGAAGTAGAACTATAAACTCCACCAATTTATGTGCCAACACTGACATTTAAACCTATCACCATTTGATTTTAATATCCAAATTATTCATTTTAACTTTATACATGTTCATTTTCAAAAACATTCATAATTTAGCTCAATAGGATTCCATGCATCATCAGGTCATTATTAAGAGTGTACATTTGTCCTATTGATACTAACATTTTGGAAACAATTTTACTCAGAATGATTTTGAAGAAGTTAATAGATCAGCCAGGGAAGACATTACTTAACAAAGGCCTCTACAGTCAAAAATAAAACAACAGATTCTTGACGATCATGGTGTTCCAATTAGAGTTCATCTCATATAAGTTTGAACACTGATAAACACATACCCACTTCCCTATCATAGAAACAGGAGGTTTTCTTGCTGTTATTGCTCTTGATCTTGGTGTGCTGATAGCAAGTGTTGTGAGAATAGTCTTAAAGAGACAGTGAGTTATAGATCGCCAGTTAGTTATTTGTTTTGACAGGTATTGTCATAACCAACTTGGGAAAGGCTGAAGTCATCAGCAAGAACAGTGAAGATCCAGATGAAGCTAGGTTCCTGTAGGATGAGAAGAAGGTCTGAAGAGGAGAAAAGACCCAGTGGAGAGGCTAACAAGCTGCTAATCTGGATAGAGGCAAGCCTTTTGGAAGACAATTCTTTTTCTCAAGACTCAGTATTGTATGGTATTAGCTACAGGTTGGAATCATTGCTTTTATTGTCTACAAAGTGTAGACAATAAAAAAAAGTGTAGAATTTCTAATGCAGTGTGGGGAGCCCACAGAAGGTGGCTATCATCCTAGCAGCCATCTTGAGCCATATACCCTGATAAGAGACTTGATTACAATAGCCTACAGCAGCTGAGCACACTCTGATAAAATCTTGTTTTAGATACCCAGGATTTTCTCTTGGGTGTGTGAGACTTAAAGGTGTGTGACTTAAGGGCATGACTTAGAGATCAGATTTAGAGACAAGGCCTAAGGGCATGACTTAAAGGCGTGACTTAAAGGTGTGACTTAGAGGCATGGCTTAGAAGTGAGACATATAAAAGGTGAGAGGCAGACAGAAGAAATCAGTAGGAATTATGCACTTGAGTCTTGGCACTTGGAGGAAGAGCTTGAAATTAGACATTAGGCACTTGGCACTTGAAAGAAGTAACTTGGAACTTGGAGGCACTAGGGACTAGGAACTAGGGACTAGGAACTCAAGACTTGGGACTTGGACTAGGAAGAGAAACTAAAGAATAAACGGGATTGAATCACACTCTGTCTGTTTTCCATTCTTCATGTCTGTCCTCACTCTCTCTTGCTGAACCCTGACCTGCAGACCAGAGCTGCTTGAGGCAGTGCAGGCTCTAACAGTTTAGCCCCCAAGGCTTTTGGTAGTGCAGGTTCCAACATTGACAGAACAGTCCAAGACATTTTGGCCCCCAAACCTGGGGTAGTGCAGTTTTCAACATTTTTGGCACCCACCATGGGGCAGCTCAGGCCGCAACAATGCAGACTACAAGTTTTCAATCATTTCTCATCTTCTGTCCTTGGTGACAGAGATTATACAACATGAAAGGATGAACATTCTTGAAGCTTCTGGAGATAAAGTCAGCTTTTCATACCCTGAACAGGTGCCCAAGTCTGCATTTCATTTTTCCTTACTGACTTGCTCTCATACTGTGATGGGATCATATAGTTTAAGCAACCAACACATTTGTGAGAGAGTCCTGTTATGTTAGTCCACAAGAGATAAGCAGATATCCCAACCTACTTAGACTGTGCCATTCCACCTAGCTTTCTTTGTGCAGAATCAGGGATAGAGGAATCAGACACAGAGAAAATAACATTTGTACATTTTAGGCATAATCAGTCACTATTTCCTGACTAAATGATGTTTGACATCATTTTAGTTAAACCCATTCAGGTGAAATAATTATTGGAAACAAATAAACAAACAAATGAACAACAAAACAAAAACAAAACCCTAAGCATAGTCTACTGCCCAAATATATAGCAAACTATCTCAACTACCTAGGCACAGGTAGTGCTAACAGTAAAGTTTTTAAAGAGGTAACTCCAGACTATCTTAATAAACTGAGTCTTCATATAGGAGCACAGGGAGACTTGTCTATAACATACTCTAGAGCCAACCATTTAGGCAGAGGGGGCTGTAGCCACAACTTCTACTATGGCTAGGGAGAGGAAGAGTAAGGTTATATAAAAGTTAAATACACTTCAATGGTAAATGGTGAGAAAAGACATTGTAGGGCTGTGCTGGACTGTATATCAGTTATTGCTTTGGAACCAGAAGGAAGGATCTCTCTCTCTCTCTCTCACTTTCTCTCTCTCTTTCTCTCTCTCTGTCTCTCTGTCTCTCTCTGTCTGTCTCTGTCTCTCTCTCTGCGTGTGTGTGTGTGTGTGTGTGTGTGTGTGTGTGTGTGGTCCAGATGAGTATAGAATGGCTGAGGGGGAAAGTTTGTCAACAGCAATAGCATATTGCATATTAATCCTTATAGCATATTTCATATTAATCCTTCTATATTTTAACTATGTCCCATATGAAAGTTTTTTTGGTTTATTTTCTGTATACAAATGTACTAAAAATATTCTTCACTACAAAATTCACCATTATCTTTATTGGAATTGTGACAATAATATTCAAATAAAGAAAATCTATAAGACAGCTTAAATGAACTCCTTCCCTACCTTATCCTACCCTCAGCTTAGACTAAAAATAAAAAGTGAGAAGAGTAGAGAGAAAAAGGATAATGTAAAGTTCAGCCATCAGAATTGGCTTCATTACCATCCTTAATGAAGCACACGGGAGCCATTTATTGACTCCTCAACTATTAAGATGGAACATTATTACTGCTTTAATAGTATTTCCATTTTCATTTAGGAAATAACTAATCAAGGGATCAATGTACCAAAGACTTTATTTTCTTTCCCTTGGGTCACTTTGAGTACATATTTTAAAATGCACAAAAAAATCCCTAAGAGCAATTCCCTCTGGCGCCGTATCTCGTGAACAATTTAGAGAAATAACAAGAAGAGTACAAGGTCAACAGCCACCAACAAGAAGACTGCTATGGAGCAAAGAAACTCAGTGAGTGGAAAGGTTCCCTTTCTGGGAGAGCACAGGATCCCTTCCAGGGCAGGAAGCTTCCACTGGAAGGGATGCAAAGCATCTCCACCCTGACCTGCTGTCAACTTTCTAAACGTTTCTATTTCTCAGACTCACTTAGAATGCAAACTACTGTTTTCCAGGTAGTTCTTACAGCTCTGCTTCCTTTGAGGTAGTGACATGTAGCCACAGAACCCAATCAGATAACACCTATTTACATATTTATAAAGCACCCTGTAAAATCTCCTATCAATTGTTGCTGTTAGATACAGGGCTTTCGGGGGATCTTGTGGGCCGGGCGCTCTACTGCACTGCTCCCTTCAGGAATCCAGATATATCACAGAATGTGATTTCAATGTAAATGGGGCCCATCACACAATCACACCACTTCACAAACTCTTTTCTGCTGGGGTAGCTTAAATCTAAACACACTCAAGCAGCTTGCTGCACCGAAGCAAGATTTCTTCTACATTAAAAAAAAAAAAAAATTTTTTTTTTTTTTAAAAATCCAAAACCCCAACACAACAATGCCAGGGGAAAAAAAATCTGAACGTTTTCTGCAGAAAGATGGGCCGTCTCCAAATCCTTGTGCCCTATCAGACAAATTAAAGTAAATCAAGCATGAAATGAAGCCGAAGAGCCCCGAGATAAGGCTCCTTTAAGTCGTTTACAGATTAGGATAGAAGAGGTGCATCTGGTCTCTGGCAGCGAAGGAGGCCAGTTTCTCAGCTCACAATAGCAGTCCGTGTATAGGATTACCTTACCTTGTCACTGACAAGGGAGTAGGCACTCGCAAGATGTCCCTAACTAGCTTTGCTGGTTAAGGGCTCTTATTGAAGTACTAATTGTTGCAATGAAAGCAATATATTTATGATAAAACAAAACAATACCCCTCTCTTTCCAGGAAAAAAGAAAATCCTACAGACTGATTTATGAACTGGTCGGAAGCAGATAAACTGGGGAGGCTGGGCTCAGGGGTCTGCTACCAGCAGATGAGCCTCTTCTCTTATCAGGCAGGATTCTGCAGCTAGAGACAGAAGCTGATAATTCTCCAACAGGAATTAGTGACGGGGCCAGGAAACCGTGTTACTGGTTAGACTGGGGCTCTAGCAGCTGCCAAAAGTCCCCCTTGTTATCAGATGGGTTTTGTTGCTATGAACGGTGAAGTATTCTCTAGGAGAAACTGGATGCTCTCTCAAAAGGCTCCATGATTCATGATTAAAATATAGGAGGAGGGTGTAAGGTTTTCTTGGAAGCATCTGGAATTTTGCAGCATCTCCCTGAAGACCTTGTAGTTCTTTGGCACTTTGAGCAGCCTGGAAACTCCCCTCTGTTTCTTTCCTTGACAAAGAACTTTTTCTTCCCCAGTAAGAATAATTTATGCCTTGCTTCTATCTAAGGGATTCCTGAATTCTTCACCCCTGAAGACACTGCCACCAGCTGAACCAAAGCAGCAGTTTCAGAGAGTCTCAGGATTCTACCCTTACCCTGTGTTTTGATTAGTGGGGTGCTGGGAGTGAGGAAGGGCTTACTCTTCTGTTCTCCCAGTCTTTGGTCACCTCACTACTCAGGAATGATGCAGCACCAGGAGAGACCATGAAATCTGACACTGAAGCTAAGTATAACTCTTCTGATCAAGTCAGTTTACAGGGCTTGATGTCAGAAGTCTTTGCGGTACACTTGAGCTTAACATGTTTTGTTTCATTTTGCCATTGAACTTCACATCCAATATGTTAAGAGGTAATTCCACCAAAATTATGGCAAATAAATTGAGGTTTAGCTGGATTGAATGCCTCACATCAAAACATTTACTGGTGACAGACATATACTGAGGGTATCACCGACCTTCATGGTCCCTCCCAGCCTCTGAGACTACCTAACCAACATCCTCAGCTTGGGATCAAATAAATCACTTATGAGCTTTTCAGGTTTTTGGATGCAGGACAAAGGCATTCATCTCCAACTTCAGCGAACCCTTTGGCCATCATCTGTGGGGACACGTAGATATATCTGAGGACATGGATACTAACGTGGAAGATATGTATCTTTTTTCTACCTGTGTAAAATTACCTCTCATTGTGCCACTTGAAAGAATCAATTTCAACCTTATTAATGTTTTATTTATATTAAAATTAGCAAAGTCTTTTGTTAACTAGTGTTCCTTATAAAGAAATACATTTAGTCACTGCAATATCTCTTAACTATGTTCCTCAACTGGTATTTGTTCTGACTGCATAGACAAGGAAGATAGCAATCAATCAGGATCAGATAATGGAAGAGCAAAAGTTTAAAGCACAATATAATTTTGTTGCATTTAGCTTTACTTTCATTTGAAAAAAGTTTAACTAAAAATTTTTGTCTCAAATTTAGAGGCAAATAATGTAAAACACTGGAGAAGTAAGTCTTCCTAGCAAAGTTTATGAAGAGAAGTCTGCTGAAATGTACATATACATGACATTTCTAAGAATGTAATTATTTTCAGTGAAGTAGGTAAAGGATAATCCTTCCCTCAGCAGAGAATGGATATATTTACAAATCTGTGACCAAGTGATGATACCTAACAAGTGCTTAATGCTTGCTGCTCCAAAATAATAAACTATCTTAAATTATGCCAAAAGATAAGAGATATGCTTTATTTCCTCATCTATTAACATTGTGAAGAGATGACATTTATTCATATTTACAGCACTTCTTTACATGACTTTGGAAAATAAACATACTTTTCTTATTTCATTGTGCATTATTTGGTAACACATGTATTCCTGCTTTTAAAAAAGCCAGTCTACTAAAAAGTTAGAATATGTTCTTCCTCCATAAAATTTCTGTCAAAGACACGGTAAAAGATTTTCCACACATTTGATGCCATATTTTACAATTATTGTAATTTGAATCTTTCATATTTCCCATGCACTAGGCATAAAGTTCATTTATAGTGAGACATTTTATGGCATTTTGTGTATGAATTAGCTATATATCTCATTGATTACTTTTGATTAATTATTAATATAGCAATACCAATTTTTCTAGTATAGCAATAAGAGTTCAATTAAAGTGGAAACTTGGCTCCTTTTACATGATTTTAAGTAAGGCAATGTAGCGCTCGATAATTTATCATGAAGTAAAATTTAATATTGCATTAGACTTTACTGGCCCTATTAGAAAATCTGAAGAACACAAAAGGACTGTGCTGATGTGCACTTGGGGCTTAAGGGTCATTTTCCTGGTGTGAAGAAATTCTTCTGAGAAAGTATTACCATTTTCACCAATATGATGAAGGAGTGAAATCAACAAATGACTCCAGCATTACAGACACACGTGTTTATGTAGCTGCAAACGTATCCGATGTTAAAACGGAAGGTTTTGAACTTTCTGTTGCTAGAGTATTTCTAATTAAGAAATTAATTAGCCGGGCAGTGGTGGTGCATGCCTTTAATTCCAGCACTTGGGAGGCAAAGGCAGGCGGATTTCTGAGTTCGAGGCCAGCCTGGTCTACAGAGTGAGTTCCAGGACAGCCAAGACTATCCTGAAACCCTATCTCGAAAAGCCAGAAAAAAGAAAAGAAATTAAGTAATTTAGTGTCGCCACTGGTTCTAGAAGCATTTAACTCCAGCGAACTCCCTCTGCCTGCACTTTGAGTATGGAATGTTTGCTGTTCTAACGATTCTCCTTCTAAGGCTGAAAACTTGGAGTCCCAGTGAACATAACTAATGTTCATGTTAGGATTCACACCCATGCGTGTGTAGGTCCCAAACCCTGCATTTTTCTGTGGCTCTTGATCTTTGACCGTTTCCATATACATAAGTTAGATTGACATTTTTCATACAGTCAAATATGTTTATTTTCAAAACATAATAGGTAAACCGTGATTATTATTATTGTTTTTCTAATTGTTATTAATATTATTGTTACTTTTATTATTTAGAATTTTAAGTATAAATTTTCTAGTTCACCAATAAGAACCATCTCTACAACAAATTACAGTAACTACCCTTAGAAGTTTTAAACTTGGTTTTTCTTAATTGTTCACTTCCACAGTAACTCAATTACGATTGACAAGAGTTAATGCAAGACTACAAAGATCTATTTATAACTAGAATTAAAATATGATGTTAAAGGAAAGACGCTTTACAGGTTCAGGTGCTGAGCTCAGTGACTGGTCTCAGTGAGCGCACACTGCTGCAGAGCCCTGATTCTGGATGATTCTGGAGGCCACTTCACTGGTTGAACTCACGGTGTTTTAACTCAGGCCACCAACGGGAAATATCTCACAGATCATACCAAAAAGGACTATATGACTGCGTTGGTTAACATCCAATTTAAGATGGATGCTATCACTTCTATGATTTCTCTTTGAAGAGTGGTGGCTTAAGTGCAGGAAGTGTAACTTTTCCAAACATCACTAGGAAGCTCCAAATTATAAAAGGAACGTGGAGCCGAAGTCTGCTGTACTTGTTCATAATGATAGTGGCGTTTGTCTATCTTAAAACCTTGTCCACGTCTCCCCTGTTCCTGCGGCTGCTTATCAACTCTTAGTCAACCATATTCACTGAGCAATCTTGTGTTCCCCTAGACTAAATAAAGACAAGATGATAATATCCTCTTCTGTCTTCCTGCCTGCAATTAAGAGGAATGAAATGGGCAGTGCTCTTGGCAGGAACTCTCAGGGAGTTGTGGAAGAAAAATGTCTAAGAACCACTCCCTTGGATTTAATCCTAGGGGAGTTATCTCTAAGAAAGCCTTGCTGGCTTGTTATTTGAAAAACCACAGATTAGCAAACAGTTTTCAAATTTGGGCAGCTTCAACCACCTTTCTGCAGGAGAATGCTATTCATGAAATCACCAGGTTTCATTAAATAAACCACAAGCCAAACAGCTAAACAGTTTGAAATGAAGCATTACTAAAGTGAATTAGATCTTTCTTAAAAGCCAGTTGTCATTATTCCACAGGCCTGTGTGTTAATAATTACTACCTTTCATTAGGTTTACTCTATAAATAAAGTTGAGCAAATCAAGTTTCATGACACACTCTTGGTAAGTCATTAATACTATTATCATATGACCCTCTGTGCAGATATCCAAGTATGGCTCACTGATATCTGGACTTGTCTCTGTGTGTAGAAAGCCAGGCCAGTCTTTTTCTGTAGCATTTATCTGCCTCATTCCCATGGCCTTTATCTTGTATTTTTCCATAGACTATTTTCCCAAAATGTCAAAATTGTTTGGAATTTTTTTCTTATCTGAGAGTTAAAGAATTTTATTATTGCTTGCCATCATATGATCTGTAAACTAAATGTTCTCAGATCTATGATCTGGGTCAGGATAAAGGTGTTCTAGTCAGTTATTTCTGGATCATTCTTTATCAACACTTCTTCCAAAATTTTATTAAAGCTCTTTTATACCTTCTTCTTATTTTTCTCTTTGAACTTTTTTTTTCTACACAGCGAAAATGGCGAAGCTCAGTGGTGCATACTTGTAAGCCCAGCACGGAGGCAGAGGCTGAAGTGGGAGAGTTACAAGTTCAAGGTCAGACTTAGTTAAATAACAAGATGCAATTTAAGAAAAGAAGGAAACAAAAGAAAGGAGGAGGAGAAATGGAGGGCATTGAGGAGAGTAGGAGAAGAGAAAAGGCAGAAAGGAGTTAGAGGAAGGGGGAGGAAGAAGGTTGAGGGAAGAGAAAGAGAAAAAACATGTTCTCAGGAGCCTATATTAACACTACCTGACACTACCTAGAAGATTTGTGTGCATAATAATTAGAGAAGCTGAAACTTTCCTTTGCCTATAACCTGTTACTCATTCCAAGACTGTCACCTTTGAGATAAACTGAGAGGAGCCTCCCGGAAACTAGACTCTGTTCTGTTACTAGAGGTATATGGTCCATCAACATAACACTATACCCTTTGAATTCCATCTTAAGAAAAAAAAACCTATCTGGTGGCATAAATGATACCAAGATGCTCATCTGACAATTGATATGGCCTCATGGATGATGGGTCCTATCTGATAATCAGCTATGGAGTATGAAGCCACAGACAACTGTGCACTCACTCACCTAACCAAAGTATGGTCTAGACGGTATCTCCTTGCTTGTTGATGAGAATGTCATGTGGAGAGGACTCAAAAGCGTTACTGAAGTCTGGGTAGATTACATCTATTACTTTGCCCTTATCTACAAGGCCTGTCACTCTATCATAGAAGGAAATTAAATTGACCTGGCACAATTTGCTCTTCACAAAACCATGTTGGTTGCTACCCACTAACTTTTGCTCTCCTAGATGATTGCAAATTGATTGTTTGACGATTTGCTGCAGTATCTACCTTGGTATCAAAGTTAAGCTGACTGCTCTATAATTACCAGAATCTTCTTTTCTTCTTTCCTTTTTAGGGATCCACTTTTCCTATAAATGGTGACTTACTCCTGCCCTCCTTATGTTCTACCATGTATTAATTAGTTGGCTCTCTAGTTTGAACTTCAATGTGATTAGCATATATGATCTTAATTTCTACATTCTGATGCATCTGCTTTTCAAAAATCATCTTCTTCTCTAATCCAGTCTCATTTTTCATGTTTTCAAATGGGTACATCTATTTCTATCACATCATAAATCATTATCTAATCACTCAAGCCCTGAAACAAAATCATGTCCTCACAAGGACTCTCTGAGTCAATCCATCATTCTTCATCCTAGAGCACTCATTCAGTGTTGGGGAGCCAACTAACTTCAGACGTGAACCATTCTGCCCATTAGTGTTAACATCCACTTACCTAAAACTTACTGCCTGTCATGTGACCCTTTTAATTCTTAATGAAAATAACATGCATCATTTTAAGTACATTTTTGATGTACAGTGACAAAAAAGGAACAGATGTAGTGTTCTCTTGAATTAAATTTTCACATTAATTTTGCTCGCTTAATGTGTTTTTGACTTACAATTTCTTACAAATAAGGTTTTGTTTTCACAAAATAAACTATAAGTAAGAAAGATGAAGATAGCTTAATTAAATGCATCAATGTGTTGATATGTATGACTATTTGGTATTGGATCAGCCCTGAAAATATATACATAAAAGTAACATCTCATGGACTAAGCAGATTGTATTTGTATATTCATGAGTATGCACACTCACATACATGTACACACACATAACGCCACCACCATCACCACCACAACCACCACTAATTAAAAGAAAAGAGATCATGAATTTGAGTAAGAGTAATGAGGGGGATATGTGGGAAGGTTTGGAGGGAGGAAAGTAAAAGAAGGATCAATGTAATTATAATCTCAAAAGCAGTATGTTGAGTTTTGTCTAAAAGGGACACATTAGAAATACTTCAGTTGCTCTCAAAGTTCAAATTAACTTCTATCTACAGAAAATTTGATTATTACATAATTTGTTCTTATTGGTGAATGAAATAAAAGCTTATATACAGTAAAAATGAGAAATGGAATGAAGGAAGTGACGGGACATCAGAGAGAGAGAGAGAGAGAGAGAGAGAGAGACAGAGAGAGAGAGAGAGAGAGAGAGAGAGAGAGAGATTTAAACTATAGAAAGTATATCCCAACCAAGAGCACTAACTTTCAGTAGAACTGATAACTTCACATTTCATAGCCTTAAAAACTCTGAAAATGGGTAGACCTTAAGATAAGTAGATGCTCACTACTTCTGGCTGTTAGTCAAAAGTAATTTACAAAATGCTGCCTATGTTTATATAATATATTATTTAACAATATATAAGTAAGTAAACTGATCTTTCATACAGATTTTGTCAAGATTATGTACTTTTTCAATTCATTTTTTGTTTTCTCTTGCTTTTGAGATTATAATATAATTGGATCGCTTCTCTCTTTACTTCCTCCCTAAAATCCCTCCCATATAACCCCACTTGTCATTTTTAAATTCATTAATGGCTGTTAAATTCATACATGCATTTCTATATACATATTTTTACACATATTACCTGGATTACACAAAAGTGTGTTGAAACTTGACAAAATGTTTTCTTTGAAGACATATAAATCGTGATATTGCTGAAACTTGCAGTTTAATTATTAATATTTAAAGAAAAATAAATTCACTGTGTTTGAACTCCACAACTATAGGATCTTCCTTCACAGGATACATTTTGTAGAAGATGAGCAAATAGAAACACTCAGGCAGACTGTCTTAGTGACACGAAATGTCACCATTTCCTTCAAGTCCTGACATACTCCCTTGTTAGTGAATCACTTTCTCTTACATTTCTGCCCATTGTTTTGCAAAATTTCTAGAAGTCAGCATGTTTTCATTAAGCTTTGATCTCAAGTACCTTTCAGTTTTGTCCATCTTTAGACTAGTTACAATGTATTAGAAGAATACAAACACATATATCTACATAGGTTTTGTGTCAATTCCCTAAATTATCATTTCAATAAACGTAATAATGGAAGCAAGAAAAACATCCTAAGTATTGTTCAAATCTTTTGTGAACCAGAAATAATCCCCCCTAAATTCTCATGTTCTTGTGTTTATAGAATATTTACAGTTTATACTATTCTGCCTAATATAAAAACATTAAGCATGTATACTAAATTACATATATGTATATATAATTATATACTATAATCGCTTAAAACCTAAATTCTGTTGCTTAATTCATATTAGATTTAGAAAATTTCAGTTTTTGCCATAAAATAACCATCAAAAAATTTAGCTATGTTATTTAGAATAATTTCTTACGTGTTTGACTTATACTGACACTCAGCCAAAATATGTTTTGTTCTCACGTTTGAGTAGGATCTGTCCTTACCTTGTTTAATAAAAGTAGTTTACCAATAATTTCTAAAAAGTCATATGCTTCTTATGCTGATATCAACATGCTATTTAGCAATCAAAATACTACATGTTTAATAGATTCAGAAAGGGTGGTATATGGAAAAGTCACTAAGTTATTGCAATTATAAACACACCATATACCAAATGTGTTGCCTATAGTGACAATGTGCAAAAGACAGTTTACGAAGAATTGGAAAGTATGGGTGTCAGACAGACCGCTGCATGTATTCTCTGCTGACATAATGGAAACAATAGTTATTCGATTAAAATACATAATAAATGTATCCAAGACAATTTGTGCAATCTGTAAATTTGGAATTACAAATGATTCCATTTTCTACCCAGTTGGCAACATTTTCTACATAAAATTGCCTTCTGATCACTCTGCATCCTCGGGGCCAGTCCTGTAAGTACAGACTCCACTTCCCTAGTCATGGTTCCAAACTCCTCCTTCTCCACTCTCCTATTTCTGAATGTTCTTTTTAAAGCCTGTTACCACTGTCATTTGTAAAAATAAGCATGAGACCCTTTAGAGCAAACGGGGTTATTATTTTCAGAACATGAAAGCTTGAAACAAATGACTATTTCAGAGTAAAGTTTAACTTGAGGCACAACCATAGAACATGAAAATGAAGAGACAGAAAAGAGGGAGAAGTTGAGAGACCAGGGTGTGTGATCATGAAACCAGCATCCCTCTTCCTTGAAAAACTCGCCCTTCTATCTTTTGCTACTCCAGTCTCTTGTACCCATTGTCTCAACTCCCACTATGAATGAGTTCAATTTACACAGACCTCATCTTGTAAAATAAGTTGTCTTAGAATGGGAGCATTAACTACTTACATTTACCTTTTTCCTTCTGGAGTCTAGCAAAGATCCCGTATGCTCACGTCACCTTATCTGTACTGTGTTTCAAAGGACGGTAGGTGACATGTATACTACAGGCAGTTCTGACAGCAAGAGAGAAGATCTGTGACTGGGAACCCCAGTGAGAGGGAGAGAGGAAAATCAAGTAGAGTCCTCATGCACATTAGGCCTATTTTAGTATTCCCTGGAGTTTACCATATGCTAATGAATAGGAAGATAGTTTTCCTATCATTTAGTGTTCCACAATTCAAGTCTTAGTGAAAGACTCAGTGGGTATCTAGAATTATCTAGAAACTAGGTTTCATTCCTATTAGTATAAATCAGCAAGCTTCCCTACACATTAGATATTTCTAGGTTGGCCTAGGAGGCTTCCAATTCTTGCAGCTACCTTCATGCAGGTTGGAATCCAAAAACCATTGTCACTTCTAAGTGTCTACCCTTCCACAAAGGACTCGTTCTTTTAATATCTCATTGTTACATTTTCTGATGGTGTTCAGCATCTCTAGAAATCACATTTTTTTGTATATAAAACAATTGCTAATGAAATTAATGTCTAATATAATAGCGGGTCAAAAACTTCTATGAGACTAAACTGCTCACTGTGCAGTCTCAGGATCAAGTGTCTTGTAGAAGAACACGTTTTTAAATTTGCTTTTAATAGAAAATAAGCAGATTTTTCTAACTTTTTTTTTTTTGCCATGGAAGTCTTTAAAGTAAAATAATCAGATTTCTAAGATTTTTCTTCAAAGGGAGAAGGATCAAACACTTCAAGATTTTGTGTGCCAGCTGACTCCAGCTACACTACTTTTTTGGTAAACATCGCTTCTACAAAGGGGACATGATGGAAGTCTCAAGAAAAAAATGATGGAGGTCAGTAAAGTTAAGTCAGTTAAACACACACACACACACACACACACAAGCACATGCACACCAGAATACTGTGAAAGTTTAGGAAAGAAATCCAGAGAGCCTTCTTATCTACTGCAATGGTGGGTGCTCACTGCTATGTAACTTTATGTTATATTTGACTTTACATTGTAATATAACCAGTGCTTAATATCACAGCACCTGTGAAGACTCACCAATATTTATTTATCTCAGTCTCATAGCAGATACTACCAATCTAATTAAAATCCTTACTTAATTATCCAATTATAGCAATTATTAATCAAAACCATTTTAATGAAGGTTTATTGTTTACCAGGAACTTTAAACATACTATTTATTATATTTATCACACTGTCAACTCTAGTCAATAGACACAATTGCTGTATTAGAGTAAGCAAATCAATGCACAAATAATAAAGTCTCAGGGTATCCTTTCACTCTGATGGTGCAGGGATATTTGTTATCTTTGTTATGCTTGATAGTTTGTTGGGCTATGTATATAGGGAAATCTCCCTTACATATGTGATTTTTTTTAAAACATAATATAGGCTGTCTTTCTTAAGTAAGCAATGTAAACGCAGAGTTTTTCACAAAGTAAAATTTTAAGTTCACATACTTCAGAAAAATCAACAGTATTTCTTTAAGTATCAGAGACAAGGTGGGATTGTAGTCACATCTCCATTTTGTAATTTAAGTACAATGCACTATCAAAATGTTGTTGAAGAAATACATAATCAATTCGAAGACAATCTGCATATGAAGACTCTATGTTCCTTAGAGCCTAGCAAAAGATGCATTCGTGGAAACCAGAGCGTTCAGAGGATTTATAATGATTACCCTCTGATGTGGAGCACACAGGGACAGAGTAAAATAGCAAACAGTTGATTTTCTTTGTTTCAACTGTGTTTGTTAAATTGATTTATACCCCCCATAATGATCACTGCCAGTGTTTGTAGGCTTGGAAGGAAAGGAGCTACCATAGCCATTATTTCAACAGGAGAACCCTGAATGAATTGAACAAGACTTGGAGGACATTTGCCTCTCACCTTGGAATATAGAAAGTGTGAAGGCCTGAATTCTATTTCTAAAAAATACTTTATGCTAATTAAAATTTAAATGTTTAAATTCTGTGTGCTTAAATACTGTAAATGCATTCTTTTATTGAAATGCACAGATTATTGTACATAAACCATGACAACTAAATCTTTACCTAAAAATGCGTCTTTTTCTATGAGAGAAAGAGAGAGAGAGAGAGAGAGAGAGAGAGAGAGAGAGAGAGAGAGAGAGACTTGCTATTCAATCTTGTCTTTATGCAACTGAGAGTTAAGGAGAAAACAAACATCTTCAAAACTTGTTTGTTTGTAAGCAACCAAACTCCACGTTTTGAGATGTATAGCTCTTCTATCTTTCTTCACCATTAATTACAAGCGAATTCATCTTTCCTTTGTGGAGTCTGAAGTTTGTTGTTATTATTGTTAGATGAGTTACATTCAAACTCCAACAGCAACAAGGAAAAGGAGGAAGCCGACATTGAAATTCATCTCACAGTTCAGAATTTACTTAACGGCCAGCCTGTGCACTGTGATAAACGGAATGATGATCCGGCAACATGTCTTTATCCATGGTTTGCTTTAATTAACGCTGGCTTGTTTGTTGAAAAGATGATTAATATGCCAATGGAAATTGCATAATTGAATACCACAACACTGGCACAATCAGAAAGACACATGCAGTTTTTTGATTAACATTTATTATTATTATTATTGTGCTTTTTAATGTACTCCTCTCACTATGAAATGATGCCGTCTTTGACCAAGAGGTGAAAGGAAACAGGGCTGAGGGCAGGGTACTCCGCGAGCAAGAGGAAAATACGAGGTGGCTTAATCAGAACGAAACTGTTCTAATGGTCTTCAGAATTTCAAAAGATAGCAACCTCCGAATAAAGGCATGTGCCTCCCAAGCACAAAAAAGGGCTATTCTTGGTGATGGCAGGAAACTGAAAAGACAAACATCTCTCAAGCCAAAAAGAAATTTTTTATGGGTTCAAGAATAATAACTTAGATTTTATAAATCTTTGACATAGATGACTTTGTAAACATACCATTTCTTCTAATTTTCTTCTAATATTAAAATTTGTATATGTATCTTAAAATACGATCTTTAGAAATTGTTGGTTTTGACTAGTTATGTGTCAGACAGTGTTCTCAGCAAGCAATCTTTAAAATTGTAATTATTGTGAATGCATTATTTTACAACAAAGTTTCATTTAGTTTTTATTTCATTTATTTAAAGAAAATATTTTCCCTGACTTGTGCCCACAGACCTGGCTGTAATATTTAATACTTTGGGTTAAAATGTAAGTGGAGAGTGGGAGGAACTACAGGTGTAGAGAAACAGTGAACTATTATCAGGATATATTGTATGAGAAGAGAATCTATGTTCAATGCAAGGAAAAATAAAAATAAGATAAATGTTAAGTGAGGAAGCATAATTACCTTCAGAATGTTCACTTTAGGAATACACTTTTTAAATTATATACTAAGATAAATTTGGACTCTATTTTCAGAGTTAGGTCAGTACAATTTATTTAAATTGAAAATTGATAATCAATACACATATGTCCAAAATGTTGACTCCTGTTATTTACACATTTGAAGGCTGAGATAAGAGTTTGGGTCTAACAGAGTTATTTACAACTCTGGTCCCACTACACATCATTTTGGGGGCTGAGCAATTTTAGTGGCTCTGAACCATTGTTAACATAGAAATAACATCATTTGGAATTTTTCTATGATTAGAATGTTAAGCTTTATAGAAAGTCTGCATTACAAACTCCAACAAGAAATAGAAGAGACATTTAACAAGGTTTGAACTTGCTAGATGACTATATCATTTAACAGTTTGTTTTATATTATTTCTTTGAGAATTTGATGCAAGGTATTTTGATCATATTCACCCTCAAATCCTCCCCCAACTCCTCTTTAACTTTTCTACACCTCAACTTTATGTTCTCTTTTTAAAAATAACTCCATGGGCCTGCTTTTTGCTGTTCATGTAAATCTGAGTACGAGGACATCTACTGGATCACATCCTGTATACCAGGGGCCACACACTTAAAGAAAACTGACTCTTCCTCTCCATATAGCTATCAGTTGACAATATATCCCCAGATAAGGGAGGACTTCACACCTGACTACCTTCACACTCTAAGCTGGGGCTTTATTTGGCTTTGTCTTGTGTAGTTTTTAAGTATGCTATAACAAGAGCTACACAAAAACCAGATGAAACCATTAGTTCTCATCTCCCTTGTTAAAATCTTCAGATGTTTGACTTATGCTCAAAACCTATGTGTCAGAATGTGACAGAGGAATCCAAATGTTGACATTTTTTTTTTCAGCGTGAAGAAGACATTTTTAATATATAACCTTTGTTTATAATAAATAATAATTCCATTATCCATCTTACTCAATGTATTATTTAGTGAGTTTCTTTTTAATAGAGAATAATTGTGACTTTTTTTATCTGATATGTTTACTGTACATGTTCTTATTGTTGGAATTATGGCCCTAGGGCAACACATTTGTGCTCTGGGCTCTGACTAGATTTATCCTCTCCACTGTAAACTCATGTTTAGTATCCTGTAGAAAAGGATATCCTTGCATTATACAATGGCAGCTACATTAGGTTGGAACCAAATTCTTGTTTTTAGATAGTTTATGATTGTTGCTGACAATTTTGAAGTTAATGATAAAGTGATATTAAGAATGTATTCTCCATTGGAGAATGAAGGTGAAGATAATACACCAAGGTCAGGAGAAGGCCCAGGCTTCCTTAATCTGTCCAGTGGAGGAAGACATTACAGGTCCATAGCACACAGCATGTTCATATACAGCCTCTGATTCTCCAATTCCATGTCTAAGAGGATGGTCACAACCTTTACGATTCTGTCTTTCCTCTTTCGAAAAATGTCAAGAACGGAGCTTCAACTCTGACAGGAACTTTCAATTCCCATTATTTTGATCCCGACTTTATAACATCACTGTCCCTGAATTTCAGTAAAGTACATGATTGCTTGGAATAAATAAAATATATTCAGACCTCCTGTACAGGTTGAGAGTGCCATGCAAAGAGCATCTTTAAAAGGGAAAAGAGAGCTAGTGATTCCTCGTTCTTGCTTCCTTCCTACTCTTTGGAATTAGAAGTAGTTGGTGGGTTGTGAACTGCTATTGATGCCTGTGAGAATTTGTGGGGGGAAAATGAGTGGTTGAAGAAGGTGCAACTATAAAACAGTGAACATAGCTGCCTCACAACTATTGGTTATTCATTCTATGATTCATATGTACAACAAAAGAACAACTTTCTTATACAAGCTGCTGTTCAAGGATTTTATTCTTTTGCATCGGAAACAAACAATGACTATTAACATAATCCTAAGGTGAACGGTAGATGTTAGTAGATCACAGTGTATAAATGAAAACCATCAGTTGTAACATAAAAGCCATATTTTAGGGAAGGATGGGCATACCTAGGAAGAGGCAGTACAAAGAATGCATTAATGTTTCTGTAAGTCTTGACATATGTATATGTGGGGTTTACATAATTTAATATATGTTAATCCAATAGTTTAATAAGATTGATGTAATAAACGACACAAAGATCAGTTGGCACAGAGACAGTTACTGACAACCATACATATGTGTAGTTGACTATTATCTTAAAGGTAATGCTAATAAAATACAGAATTATTTCATCTGTTCAATTCTGTGTGTGTGTGTGTGTGTGTGTGTGTGTGTGTGTGTATGTATGTGTGTATTTCTACTGTGTGCCAGACACTGAGCTCAAGGCTTAGTCAGATCTGACCCACCATTTGTACTCTTTCCCAGTCTTCCACTGGAGGACATCCACACTCATTCCCGCACAAATGTTCTATTGCTGTTTTTGCCCAATGCTGGAGTTTTATTCTCAATGAGTCCTTTGCAGAAGCCACTCTTCACTACTATGTTCTTCGTGGTTTTAGAAAACAATGAAGCTTACATTACACGATTTAAATGTATGATATAACACATTGCATTTTTCTTTAAAGACCCACTTGGAAGATGAGTTAATCAACTATGGAAACACACACACACAAAAGGCGAAGCTAATTGGCAAGCCATCACAAGTCCATCATGCACACAGGTATGTCCTAATTGAGAAGACTGACATGGTCTCAAAGCTCATGCAATTAATTCTAATATAATGCAATTAAGTCTCTAAGTTTGATCACAGCTTTGCTAAGCCTGCCTCACATAATCCAGTTTCTCATGTACCTTAATCAGAAAGAAAAAAATCCATAATATAAAAGCAAACAAAACATATTCATTTGAAGTAAAGGAACTGTCATCTTGGTAGAGACATCAGCCTCTTGTGAGCTGTATGGTGTATTTTTAAACCTTCGTATATGAAGCTTTTCCATATTGCTAATATATCCTCAATCAATTAAACGTATTCTTGTGCTGTAGAAACATCAGTGATACCTTTGTGTATTGTGTTTCTTATGAAAAATCACTTTAGCCCTCCAGAATTCTAGGATGAAGTAAGGACCAGAGTTCTTCTTAGGCCAGACAGAAACAGACATATATGGGGAAAGAGGGGGCACAACTTGTTTTTAGTAGGATTTACAAGATGATTTCACAGATCAATCATTGATAGCACATATATTGGGAAGCAATCCATGCCACATTCCATGTAGCAAAACTAAAATATTAGGTTGAGAGATCAGGTAGGGTAGTAACCAAAATATAGATCCCATTTTACAAGGCTTGAGTGACTTCTTGGAGATAGTGACCTCCTTAATTCTAGACATAAGTCAGAAAGCAGGAAAAGATCCATTACTGGAAAAAAATTGTTTTCTCATCCCAGACAGCATTTCCTGTGAATCTTCCAGAGCTCAGTCTGTGGACTGTGTGTTACTGAACTCTTTCTAGTATCTGTAGTGATTGTACCTAGCCAAATACACGGTCAGCATAAGTCATGACTTGCCACTAATGCCTCAATTTATTTTTACAAAAAGCAGCTTATATCCCTCCCTGGCTTACCTCCTGTTGCTCACGCCAGTCTCACAGTCTCATGCCAGTCAACTTGGCTAGATCCTCTTACCACGATCCTTCCTTCAATACTGGCAATCTATTGGATACTACTCTCTCCAGAGTCCACAATTTTTTTCCTTTACTCAATACTCTTATCCAGTGTCATTGTCCTCAAAACCTCAACAGGGCCAGAATGTCTCTACAACCGTCTCTTTTCAGCCCCTGCTTCTACTGTCTTGTTCCAGTTTATGCTATGCAGAGTCTGAGCTTCTGCTGCCTTTTCACAGGAACAATGGTAATGGCAGTGATGCCCAAAGGTTCATCTAACCTTTACAAAATTTATTTTATATTTTTGTGTATATTTGTGTGCCTGAATGAATTTACATGCATCACATGTGTGCAGAAGCTCACAAAGGCCAGCGGGCATTGGATTTCCAGGAACTGGGGTTATGCGTAGTTGTGAGCTGAATGATATGCTAGGTCATCTGCTAGATGTGCAAGCTGTGGTACTCTAATGTTGCATTACCCTAGGTCTCTGTGGATATGTGCTATCAACAATTAAGATTTGATCATTCTGTGAAGCCAGGACCTTCTAAGATTAAACTTGCCAGTGTATGAAGCTTCTAGGGAGGCATTTTCTATCTTAACCTGGGCTTTAGGTCATAAAGAATACATGCTTTCTTCCACAGTTAATCTTTGGTCCATCAGGCTACACTTATCTGAGTTTAGTGGTAGAACTGATGCTATTGTATCTCTTAAAACTCTAACCCCTTTTGATAAACAGAACTGAAACCAAGGCAGCTATTGGCATTCTTAGGTAGACGCGGATGGAAGTATAAAAAGTATTTTGAAAATTCATGTTCTCAAAATACACATAGTGTTCATAGATGAACTATCCTTAAAATGCACTCATAAATGGTTGGAAAGATGTGAGTACATGTCAGTTACAATTTATTAAAAAAAATAAACCAATTACTGGGATGGAATGTGGTCTAAAAGTGAGTAAAAAAGATAAATATCTATTTATTAAAATATACAATGGAAGTCCCTATCTTCAGCTTGAGTTCCATGAGGTGAGGCTAGAGAGATGGAAGAATTCCATCATTTGCATAGGTGAAGGCTGGATTTCTTTTCTTGAACTGATGAATAAAATGGATCTGTACATTTGGGGAAAATGATAGAAAAATAATAAGGGCACTTTTGGACAGAACGTGTGTAACTACAGAACATTACAGTACAAAAGATATGTAAAAGTCACCAAAGGAAAAAGAAATAGTTGATTAACAGTTACATTCCTACCTTTCCAAGCAAGAAAAGAAGCCAAAAGAGGAGTGGAATGGTGTCTTCTAGACCTGTGACAAAGTCACTGACAACAGACATTTGAATGCAGCCAGTTGGTGATTCTACATAATCAAAATATATTTTATGCTTAATAGAGCTGAAATTCTCTCACAAAAAATCATTCCAAAGAAGACTAATAATTTATCTCAAAAATAGAAATTGGAAGTGAGAGGTAAGAAACAATAGGACCCATGGGTGCAGAGGGATAGCCATAAAGCATAAGAGTGCATTGAAACACATATTTCCATATAACACAAATCAGGAGTATTTGATGAAACTGGAAAATAATTGATATAAAATATCTGAAAATAAAAGAAAAGGGAAATTTCTTGGATACCATGGGAGATTACATTATTTTAAAGTCTTTAGAGATTTTGAAGACTTTCAATTATCTGATTACTGAAGTAATAATTCTCTATGAAAGTGACTTGTTTTACTCAACACCATGACCTAATGGTACAGAAAGTAAAATTTCAGTGACTGATACAAGTTTAAAATATTTATGCCTACAATGAGTTATTTAGACATACCCTTTTGCCAAACTTGGCAAGTGAAACAATAAAACAGTTCATGATCTAAAGACTAGATAAAAATACTACACTAGAGTCTGCACTAAACAATTGGAGAATGCAGATATTTTCAGTGTTCATGAATGTTGAACATTGCCTCTCTACTCAGAGCCAATACACGGGCTCTGAGAACAAAACTTTCCCATGATCTATGATAGTAAATTTGTTCATGATGATGTGCTCAGTCTGAATCTCTTCCTCTTCCGGGACTACTTTTCCAATGCACACAAAATGATATGCTAGTCAGGTCTCAGCAGGATTAAAACCAATGTAAAGTCTACTGAAGGCTTCATTGGGGGCAGAAACTACATGCTTACCTACCTACTTATAACCAATTCTTACAACATAATGACAATGGTATGTTAGGGGTTGATACTGAGTACTATTTCCTCCAACTTCATATGTTGAAAGCCAGAATCCTCACTGGGACAGTGTTAGATAGACTGTAGGCCTCCATAGCAGTAATTAAGGTTAAATGGGTTTAGTGACTTAGCATAGGCATTGAACAAAATGGGTTAGAGTATCATAAGACATGGAGACCAGAGTGTCTGCTTTGAGGAAAGGCCACATGCATACCTCCCTTAGAAGCTGGTCACTTATAACCAGGTAAAGAGCCCTCATCACACTGCCCTAGCATTGATCTGAGGCTTTCAGTATTAAGAGCTATGAGGAAATGAATTTCTGTGGTTTAAGCCCCTCAGTCTAAGAAATTTTATTACAGTAAGTCTGGCACTAATATAGTGGTGAGCAAATAATGAAAATTAAAGTGAGGAACAAAGTCCATGTGTTTAGTAGTATTTTTAGTACTATATTGAATACTAATTTAGACACTGAAATGGTGAACTCTCAGGAGCAGGAAACCACTCTCATTTTGCTACTAATTATCTTTGTAAACTACGCTGTTTTGAAAGCAATACCTTAGTGGCATTATTAATTTAAGAAGCCTCCATTGTATGCATTATTGCATATAAAAATATTTTTCCCAGCTTTACAATCTGTGAAAAAAAAATCCCCAAACCTTGACTGAGTCTAGTCTAGGACCATACTCATTATATGAGCATAATACATTCTAATTTATAAAAAGATTAAGGTTTATTGGCTACTAAAGGTTTAATTAAAATCATTCTACAGCATACAGCCTGTAGTAACACACACACACACACCAGGAATCAGAGCAATACTGGGACCAGTGGCCGAGAGTCTTACTGTAGAAAGAGAGCTGAGTAATTGACAGTGGACAGATGCAGGCAAGAGATGAAATGCTTCTGAAATGAAGAAAAGAGCGGTGAGTTACGGTAGGTATTGGAGGTGTCTGCGTAAATATCATCAGTTTCTATCAGATGCTACCTAACTCAGACAACAAGGTGAGTTATTCAGTGGCTCTTCACAAGTCAAGATGCAGAACTTAAAACTTATGTAAGCCAATAGAGGTCAGATCAGTTCTTGTCCCTACAGGCAAAGCCTCAGACAAACAATGCAGTACTTCTATCACCCACCCACCAACATTCACTACCACAGTAACCATACTAACATCTCACTGGTCGCTACTCCATTGCACGGAGCCCCCTGTATAGTTCCAAGGACTCACCAGTGACTCAGTGACTCAGCAACCACAGTGATACAATGATACAGTGTAATAAGAGCAAATTTGCAACTGAGCGTGATTAATCTAATACAGGTAGCTGAGACACATGTGCAGAAGGTAGGATACATTTTGTGCAGCACCTCTGTACACTTCTAGCACTGACTGCAAAACAAAAAGAAGCCCAAAACCCTCTAAGTAGGCAGCTATGGTATTTGTTAACATCTTTCAAAACCTACCTCTGGGCTAGAGGAAAATAATGTTTTATATTTTCTCAAACAAATTAGCTTTCAACTGATTTCATTTTGCACTTTTTCACTCTCTGTGTTTCCAGTCACAGTGGAATGAACCGGGGGGTTCTTCTCTTTCATGAGGGCCAATTCCTAACCACAATGCTTACACAATTCTTGCATTAAATATTTCACTAGTTCCACACGTTTCAATTAAGATTGCTGTATTTAAAATAAACTATGTATACATCACCACAGGATATAAATAGTTTTGAGAAATAATGCATGTTTGACAGTTATCTTCTGTACAGATGATGAAACACTAGGAGCTAATACAAATGGGTTCTATCATGTGGGTGATAGGGATAAAATCTGAAGAGAAGCCTGTGGTCATAACCACTGAGCAACCACCCTCAGCCCCATCAATCTGAATTTTAAGCTTCAATCTTCTAAACTTCAATCAAATTCAGGTCAATGGAAATTTAATCAAAGATTAAGAATCAAAGTTTTACCATTAGCATATCAGCTAAGGACATGACACAACTTAGAATTCTATTTCTCTGGAAGAATCAGTAAAAAGGGAAACAAAGTTTTTTCTCAAGGCACTCCTACATAAACATATCTATATATTCACAAATTATTGCTGGTATGTTATAGAGAACAATTTGGATAAATGAAAGAGTTTTGTGCATCTTTGAGTTCTTTGTTCCCATTGGGCATCACTTTGTGGGCAAAACTAAAAGGATACTTGAGGTCAGTTCCAAGAGCAGCTCACTCAAAGGCCTTCCTTCCTGAACAGAATCCAAGGAAGAACCAGTCTCTCAGACACTGACTTACATGGCCACCCTCAGAAATGCTCCAACCAGCACAGGGAGAAGATGCTCCTTGCCTACTAATTGTACAAAGAAGGTTTCTAGGTAGAAAAATACATGGGGTTAAGTTTTTTGTTCAGTATGTATTTATTGTCTATTTTGACTATTTATTTATTTATTGTGGCGGAGGCACAACAGATGAAAGTTCCATATCCTGCTACACTTTCATCTTGGGGAGAATGTTGAAAATCACCACAGTAAATAACCTCAAAGATAGAAAGTGCTGGGAGAGAGGACATCTTAAGGGACAAAGAACATCGTTGTTAGGGTGAAAATCAAATGACTCTGAGAAAAAGAATTTTAAAAGTTATGTTTGCTGATTAAAATATAAGTGTATGCCATGATCAGGAACAACTATTTATGACAAATGCTGGTCCATGTGACCCTTTGGCGTAAGTACATGCCTAGCTAGCTTTCCTGAGTCTTTAGAAAATAACGAACTCATCAGTGCTGTTCCCTGACTTTCTGACCTCCGACCTTACGTATGGAGTTGCCCACACATTTACGGTGCCTCATTTTCGGCACCAGTTTTTCCATTTCTCATTTTGAGGCTCATCATTGGAAACTTCCTTTAAAAAATGAATTCCAAATTTAAACATGAAAATTAAAACAAATTGTAAGAGAAGAAAGGGGTCTCTAAATCAAGAGGCAAACAGGTAGAACCTCTCTTAAATTTAACAATGGCTAAATTTCATTTTCTTTTCCCACCTGCTTGAAATGTAGCCTCTAATGACAAATGCAATGTTTAAAATATTTGTTTCTATTCACTTGACAAGTTCTTAGTTATGCATATCCAAAGCTATCTTATATCTAGCAATTTTCTCACTCAAGCTAGAAACATTTTAGCCCTAACTAGCTTCCCTGAGATTACCAATTTTCCTAAGTTGCAGCATCATAACTGGACACTTGACATTTCTTCAGCAAATTATAAGCAAGAAGCAACAAAGATGCTCTATTCTCTGCTAACAATCAATGGTTTCTGTGCACATTCCACGAGTTGAGAATTGGTGGCGTTTATTTATGTGTACAGGGGACTAGGAGGGAACACTGGAGTCTCTCTTAATTTCTAGGTCAAACATAACTTCCAACTAACCATTGGTCCAGGGTCAAAACAATGGGAAGCAGAAAGCTGCTTTACTGGAGGTTAGGGGTTCTCCTTGAAAAGGTTGAATCATGGTTATAAAATTAGAGTACGGAGAATTAAAATGATTATGCTCTAAAAATGACTTAGTAGAAGTGACAGGGTTGTTTTTAACCTAAATATTTTTTAAGTACCAAATTTGTCACTCTTCTAAGTTATATGTTACAAACTGTAAAATCGCTTTATTGCAGCCATAAAAGAAATGAAGCACTTTTAGCCAATGCTTTTCAGTAAATCAGGAACTTTGTATTAAATCCACGTTTTATTTGCTTATATGGACATTCTTTATTTTGACCGAATTGGTATAAATTGCTGAATCCCAGAAGGAGGTGCTTTTGAGTAGGTCCTACGGGTTCAGAAAGTGGGGCAACAGACCAGCGAAACTAACTGTTAGAGAAAAATGCAGACAGTGGCTGCTGAAACCTTTTGCTATGCTTCAGTTGAGAGAAGTCGTATTCATCCACGATGGATGTTTTTAAAGCCACACGCTTCCTCATGATCACTTCTGCCCTCAACTAATCATAGATGCTTTTAATTGCCTTGATTTTAAATATTCACCTATTAAGTTTGCAAATTATTATGTAATTGCATATTAGCTAATGGATGATGGCTAATGATCAGCTATAAAATTAGATTATTAAGAGATAAATGATATAAGTATTCCATAGACTTTCTCCCTCCCCCCCATACAGAAAGGGCTTTGATTTTATAGCACCTCATTCTTTGTTATTTTTTTCTCATTATCAATGAAAAATAAAACAGGAAACCTCAAGTGAGCGAGAACTTTCCTAATCTTGTTGGTTACTCGTATCTCAGTTAATGTTAGCTACCTTTTGAACTGTTCAAGTCGGTGGCTTTATTCACAGTTGATTTATACTCTTCTTGGGCATCGTCAAAATGAAGACTATAAGCTGTTGCCATAATTTTTTTGTTAAACTTAAAGCAATGTGATTCAATGGTTGCTCATTGCAGGACCTTTTCCCTCAGCATACATAGCAGATCTGAGCAGACAAACACCAACACAGAGAAACGCAGGTACACAAACATGAAACCACAAATCTAAGAGCAAAACTCCTAGATTTTACACAGGAGCATATCCAGTAGTCAAAAATATGGCTTAGTCACTTTACTAATGGACTATCAAGTATATCATTGTAATCTAATATAAATCAATTACAACTCAACCACCACAGTAGTAAAACTGCCATATGGCAGGGTAGCCTGTTTGAGGCAACAAAGCTTTTCTTAAGTGCTTTGGAACTTTTCCAATCAAAGCTGCAAAACTAAACTACAAAGTCAATTATGTTCTTTCTCCATTATTGAAAAGTGCATTTGCAAGTGTGTGTTTTGGATATTATTTGCATATGTGCATATAGTTATTATAATCATCCAACAGAAAATATTGCACATCGACAATAAATATATTAATATACCTTTTTTGAGTGTCTACGTTACTGAAGGCATTGGGATTTGCTGGGTTTTAGGACCCTATGTTTCTCTTACTCTATAGAAGTTCCTGCTAAATAGAAAAGATTCTTAAAATAGCAATCCTGATTTTAAAAGCTCTAAAAACTGCCCCTGTCACTCTTCAAGTCTTCTGGGGCACAGCTGATTATTTTATCCTTAATATACTATAATAAAAATAAACACCAAATCTTTCAACATTGACTAAGCATGTACTGTGTTGGAGGTGCTGTGATGGGCAAAATTGGCAAAATGAAGAAGTAGTCAGCTAGTTAGGGAGATAGGCCATACATATGTAAAACATTTCCAGTAAGATTGTGAGCATCAACTTACAACAATGAGAGATAAAATAACACAATGGCATTTGATTAATTTCCAAATAAATTATATGAAGTGCTGTTGTCACAGGGGGTTCCCTGGAGAGAAGAGAGAATCATAGGAAACCCTGAGTTGGGTCTTTAAAGATGAGACCATTTATCAGACTAGAGGAAGAGACATGTCCCAGGTGAATGAAATCAAAAGGCTAATAAATCCTAAATGCAGGGAGTACCCAGGAGGCAAAGGCCAGCTATTTTTCAAATTTAAGTGGTTTCCAGTTGTAGAGATTAAGTTGTATTAACTCTAATAGTAATGAGTTGATGGCATGAATTCTGTGATATTGTATAGAAAAAAAAATTCTAAGGAAATTATGAAGGATGGACTAGAATGGAGCAAAGAACACATAGCATCGTCACTTCAGATTTTTTTAGAGATTTAGCATGGTAGGATCTACCAAGTGACAAGAAAAAGATAAGTCTTTATTTCTGAAGCTCTACAACGTTATTTTGATTCTTCGAAAGGCTAAGTGGGAAGCTTCAAGTTTATTGATCTCTGTGTAAATTTGCACCGGATTCTGTAGGTTCTCAGCGATTTTATGCATTTTAAGATCTGGCTTTTCTGTGAAACTAATCAAGTCAGTGACCATGTGTTGTGAGACAACAAAGGCCTAGAATATTAGAGTTGGGGGTAACAATACAAATGGTATTCTTGGAGCAAATAAAAGCTTCGAAGTTGGATCTAAATAAATGTATCTGGGCACATTGAGTTTAATGGTGATTTGGGGAAAGTTGCAATTAAGCAGGGTTTCTTCTGTAGTCAGGGATAAAAATTCCATGTATCAGTGGAGAAAAGCAGACCTTAATGGAAAGCTTAAATAGTGGTGTTTATCAGGAAAACTCCTGCTTGCTGAATATGGAAAGGACTCTGCTTGCATCATCTTCCCCCATCTCCTGACACTCCCTAGCTGGTACTGAGTCTTTTAGAGAGCGTATTAGTGCTTGACCTATGACTCTCCACATTCTGATTGTCAAACTTGACATGCTCTTAATGATGTCATGAATTAAATGAGTGAGAGAATCCCCCTGTGTCAGAAGTATGCTGCTCAATCATAAAGACATAAAATGATACAGCTGCACTTGGAAAGTTAACTTGAGTCCTTGGTGTTTTGGGGGGGGGGGATTTTGACTACTCGAACTGAAAGGGCATCCCCACGGTAACTCCAAGGCTGCAGGCTTATGGCTCACCCACCCACACAATTAGCAGCTTGAGCTGGAAGGATTACTCATCTTTGTGGCCTTGAACCTTGAATGCGTGCAGTAAACGTGTTTCCCAAACCGAGCATATGGACAAACTCTCCTCAGTCCTAGAGATGGCACTAAGAAGACTCACATGACGCCAAGCAATTCAAACATGGAAACGAATGAGAAAGCATGTTTGGTAGAGTAGGAATCGGGACCAAAATAGATCAGAGAGAAAAGTTCAAGGATAAAGAGAAGCAGTTCCTAATGAGATATGTGAAGAAAAGATTTTAACTTTCCAATAGGAAATAAAACCATCAAATACTTACTGAGCACAGCAAAAGTTTGGTAAAAATATAGGGGACATATTGATGGCGATAGAGAATATAAAATAGTTTTAATCTTAGTAATCTTTAATATAAATAATGTAAAATATTAAATAAGCGTTTTAAATTATTAACTGGAAACATGAGACTAATTAATATTAATCAATAAAAATACATGCTTAAAACTTCTTCAAGTTAGATTGACAGTTAAGTAAGTTAAGAAGTACAGAAATCAGACTACCATTGTAATATGATTAATATACTTAGGTACTAGATCTTGTAACTTACGTGCTCTTGAAAATATGTATGAAAATATCTAATGTTATCTATAATCATGACAAGGGTTGATATGTATTTGGTCTATTTTCATGATAACAATACTGAGGCAAAGAAAAGTTGACTTAGCAAAATCACTTAACTAAAGATTAGAAACTAAGATGAGAAGGAATAAGCCACCTGTACTGTCTCTCAGGTCTGTGGCTCCTACCTGTGCAGTCCCTCAACTTATCTCAAAGGAGTAGAAAAGGGAAAAAGAAGCAGATGGAAAAGCCAATTCTTTTCAAATACTCTGAATTATTATGTTTAATATACTGTGCTTATAAATTTCTGAGATACCCACTGTGTTTGACATGCCTTTTATACAAGTAACTTATATGTCATTATAACAATATATTAAGTACTTACTGAGCAGTGAAATTGGATGGCTTATAATTAAACACTCATAAGAGCTGGGTGCTCTTGAGTATTTATTTTGAACCAGGCCCTTTGTGAAGGCCAGTGTGTGCGTAAGCTCAGGTAGCACCTAGAAGAGAGCTAATTTCATTAGCAAAGGGTGGAATTAGGAACCATAGTGACAATATTGTGTTTAGAGTCTTTGTTTGTACTCACAACTTTCCAAAAGTAAACTCAAATGTAGAATGTTCACAGCAAACATTAGGGTTTGTTTGTTTGTTTGTTTGTTTTTCTGTTTCTCATTGGTATAGTTAGAGTATACTCTTGATTTGCAGGTAAACAACCCGAGGGACTTGCATAAATCCCCTGACCTGGGAAATGAAGGAAAGATGATTTGAAATCTGCTAGTCAGGCCCTGAATCACCAATGAGTGTACAATACATGCGTATGGGATTTATACATGCATGAATGAAAATATTGGGGAGAGGCAAGCATGGAAAGGGGATATTACAGGACTGACAAGACTGATCACTGGATAAAAGCACTTGCCAATATGCCTAATTACCTGAGTTCAATCTCTGAAACCTACCTAGGAGAAGGAGAGAACCAGTTCCTACAAGGTATTCTGTGACAGTCACATATATGATCTGGTCACACAGACACACAGACACACACAGACACAGACACGCACACACAGACACACACAGACACAGACACACACAGACACACACACAGACACGCACACACAGACACACACACACAGATACGCACACACAGACACGCACACACAGACACGCACACACAGACACACACACAGACACACACACACAGACACGCACACACACAGACACACACATACACATGTACCATTTTTTTTCAAAAGAAGGCTCTAGGTAGAAACTGGAGACAAGGAACATTTCGAAAGTCTGTGATATAATGGAGCAAGAGTATTCAGCATGGAAGGAAGTTTGAGGGAGTATAAGGTATGCAGAAGAAAAAAGAAGTTCATTACAAGAAGCCCTCACATAAGAGGAAGGCCATTTTCTTTTAATCATAAGCAGCAATTAATGTAAAAATGAGAACTCTGAAATATCAGAGATCACACTGAGAAAATTAAAACAGCATTAAAGCAGATTCACCTTGAAGTTGGGGAAACTTATTATGTAAGTGGGCAAAGATAATAGGAGAGAAATTCTCATCACATGACATCAGGATCAAAGCAGCTAGGGTACCTCTAAGCTACAGCATTTCCAGATTTCTATGCTCCGAGCACATTTCTCGTTCTGCTCCACATTACTGTTTCTCCCTATGGGACAAGTGAGAGTTTGAATTTAGACAGGTCCCCAAGAGGGAACTCTCACATGAAAACTTCAGTGCACTGAGCAGAGAAGTTGACAACAGAGAGGAAAGATAGCTAGCATCTCTGACTGTAGCCTGTGAAAAGTACCATGAGACTTCGGATACAAGGTTATTGGTGGAATGGATATAAATTAGCAATAACTTAGATTTGTAATAATTCTAACACAGAGCTAGGTCATGTTTTCCAGGTCTTCACATTATTGTGAATATTGTGAATATTCACATTATTGCCAGGTGTCATTTACTAAATGGTATAGTGCCTGATATAAAATAAATGCATACTGTAGGCACATCTAGGGTTCTTTTACAGTGATACACCTACAGTGGACAGACAGCATCTCTTCCGCATCCTCACAATAAAGCAATGAGCATCAAGAAAGGTGTTTGAAAGCCTGACTCATGGTAGATTAATTAGTTGAGCCAAATGCTTAAAGTGATAGCAGAATGTACATAGGTTCTTCAATGAGGATGCAACAAAGTGCAGATGGTTAAAATGAAAATGTTAGGTAACAACTAACTTTTAAGTAATAAAGAGAAATAAAAGTATGGCCTCATGGGAGGGCTGACTGATGTAACTGAAGCACTAATCCTGGAGTAGAGCCATGTGTAAAGTGGCAAGCCTAAGGAGCATGGACCAAGGTCAGGAAGCAGTCTTCAGAGAAAGAAACCAAAAGGGAAGACATAAGATCTTTCAGCAACCATGGTAGCTGTCTCAAGGGAATGTGAAATTATGAAGTTGGTGATAGATAGAAGAAGTCCTGGGCTGGACACTGGAGAATGGAAGAGCTAAGAGGCTGAGACACTGGAGGAGGAGCAAGAAGATAGCATGGATGTCAAAGACCTTACTTAGAACAAGGGGAGGAGATCGATGGTGGTGGGAATAAAGAGCTGTCCTTCAAGATTTCCAAGAAAGTTACAATGTGAGAAATGCTTCCCAGCTCAGGCTGAGAAGATTCATCCCCTATGTTGTTTTACTTCCTATACAACCAAATCAATTTTACTTTCTTCAGACATTCTTCCTGTTCTATTTATAATCTTGACCAAATTACTCTATGTCTAAAAGAGTTTTTTTTCCATCTAGTAAAATGATTTTTATTACAATAAGGAATATATTTACAAAAAACGTGACTGAAGGTCATGTTTCTCCATACAATCTCCCTATAATCTCTCTTTAATAGTTAAAATTATTGTTCAATTCTTCTTCTTCCTCTTCCTCTTCCTCTTCTCTTCTTCTTTCTCTTCCTCTTTCTTCTTTCCTCCTCCTTCTTTTTCCTCCTCCTCCTCCTCCTCCTCCTCCTCCTCCTCCTCCTCCTCCTCCTTCTCTTCTTCTTCTTCTTCTTCTTCTTCTTCTTCTTCTTCTTCTTCTTCTTCTTCTTCTTCTTCTTCTTCTTCTTCTTCTTCTTCTTCTCCTTTTTCCAAGACAGGGTTTCTCTGTATAGCCCTGGCTGTCCTGGAACTCACTCTGTAGACCAGGCTGACCTCAACTCAGAAATCCTCCTGCCTCTGCCTAAATACCTTATACCTGTAGTGTTATACTGTACTTATACCTGTAGTGTTGCTAGAAGTAAGTATACACAGTGCTTCACATAAACTTGAATAATTTCACAACAAATATGTGACTGGGTCTCATTGAAATAAAAATGCTAAAAGTTGGAGAGAAAAGGCCACATTTCCAGCTAGTATATGATTCTGAGATAGCCATTACATCCTGTTTTACCTAAATAAAATTTGAGAATTTTTGTTTTGTCCTGAACTCAACAACCTCACATCTCCTGTACTCTTTCTTAGATCAGAAAACACCAGCAAACTAAGAAAATGACCATAGTCTAAATAATTATTTAATTTAGCATTAACTTTGAAGTATGTGTTAACATGTATATTAGGACTTAAATGCTTTAAATAACCACATAAAATAACAACAGTTCAGTATAAGTAATGTGGGAAGTTACTGGCCCTCTTCAGTATTTTATAAACCTCTGTGATGTAAAAGAACCTATAAAATAACAACGAACAAAAGAATATATTTAAATAGAAATGCACAATAAAATGAATATAAAATAATCAAATTACCTAATTGTTAAATATGTATGACCAGCTTTGGAAACTGCTGATGTCCTAAACATAAAAGTATGTGGGAATCTATAAAACTCCCTGTTAATTAGCTGATATCTTACTGAAATTGCCTTAATTTATATTATTTACATTGGTATTCTAAACTGTTTGGCAATATTCAATATATATTCAGGAAAATAGTATAATCTTGTGATGTCTTATCATCTCCTCCAATTCCACATGAATATGATATTAAAATAATGTTTTATAATTGAAAAATGTTTACCACAGATGAGAAAAGATATTGCCACTAACACATTTATACCCCTATAAAATAGAAATTACTTTGGCAAAGGAATTGTAATCATATTAAAATATTAAAAATTAAATGTAATGTCATAAAATTTTCATAAAAGAAATGTATGAAACTAAAGCCGTCACCATCCATATATGAGGAGACGATGTCATTAAAAACAGTTATTTCCATGGTAGAAGGACACATGCAACAGAGACTTCTCATTTTCAAAATATTATTATCCGAAAGGACAGTCAGATGTACTTTAACTATGAAGTTTTTATCAAGTTACTCTAATAGAAGTCAGATTTGGTCTAACCAAATGGACTCTTTCTTTAAATGTTACCAACTCTTTGAAAAATTTCTAGTGGGTTTTGTCAGATGTTTATCTCATCTGCTGACATAGGTTTTTCAAAATTCAAACAGATGGCTTGCTTAAGCCTACACTTATAAAATCTTTTTTTTTGTTTTTTTTTATTCTTTTTTTTAGATATTTTATTTACACTTCAGATGCCATCCCCTTTCCCCATTCCCCCCCTTAGAAAACCTCTATCCCATGCCCCCTTTTTTCTTTTTGCACATATACATTTTTTTAAAAATGTTAATCATAGGCTTTATAAGTTTGGAATTGTTCAATCAGAGGTGTAACCCACTAACCAACCTAGATATATCAACTATCTTTGACTGGTGGAGATACATGAACATCTGCCTCCCTGTCTCCCCCCTCTTTCTCTCTTTCATCACCTAGTTTCTCCTCTCCTTCTTCTCCTCCTCTTCTTACTCCTTCTCTTCCTCTCAGTACTCCTCCCACCTTAGCTCCTCCTACATATCACCCTTCCTGTTAAAATGAAACTTTTCTCTCAAAATTCAATTAGAGCATAATTATGCCAATTTGTACCCGTGAGGTACAAGATAGTCCTCATACCCAGTCCAGAACCTCTGTCGTCTCTCCTAACTAAAACACTTAGTTCTGAACCTGGCTTTTTCCTTGGCTTTAGGATGAATGTCAGCTGACGACCATCCACTCAAATCTTTTCTCTCAAGGTAAATAGCCAGAATTGGCTATGAGGCTATAAGTTTTCAACCCCATCAGAAATCCAGAATGACTGAGTTAACTATAATTGTGGGAAGCACAAAGCATAGCTTCTAAAACTTAGCCAATTTATAGAGACCTCTGAACACCTGGACACTCCCTCTACTACATAACATTGGAACATCTGTTCTTCTGCCTTCTGGCCCAGGATCTTCTGACAGACCTTAGTGCTGCAGAATTATTAAGGGCTGATTACTCTGTCTAGTCTAAAATCTTAAAAAAAATTGTATCAGAAACTTCAGTCACCTCATTAAAAGATCTATCATATTCCTCTCCATGACCATCCAGCCACAATGATTTGGCTTGCCATAGAAATCCTGCAAACGGGAATGTTCCACTTGATAATTCAAATGCTTATATCAGTCTATGACCCAAATATGGATGAAAATATATACTATACAAGTATAATTTTTATTGATCTAGTTTTAATGTACATTGGCTGTGTATATTTAGCATGACAAAGTCACTTAGAAGTTCATTTTATGTAGTGAATAAAAGGAACACTGCCAAGGTTGAAGACTATACTACCTTTCTTTTATCATACAGACAGTGATATGTTTAGCTAGACACAGTGTTAAATGAAATTTGTCTAAAACAAATGGTTTTTGGATTATTTTTGAATAGGTTTATTATTTTAGAACTTATTCCAATTGTTTTATAATAGTAATTCTGCATTATGTCTGGGGACATTACAAAATCAGACAAACCCAGAGGCTTAGGAGTATTCTCTTTTTTCTTGAAAAAAAAAATGTGGGTGGAATTTTTCTGAAAGAAAAAAAAAACAATCAAGAATGGAAAGTAAATTAATTGTGGCATTTCCCATTACTGTCTATGTGACAGTGCAGTGGATAGCTTTCCACCCTCCTTCAACAGAAGGGTTAACCAGAGACTTATTTTCTGAGCAGTTTCAAACAAATTACGCACAGTCCCTAGAGTCTGTTTTCAAAAGTGGCTCCAGAGAAAGACATTCTCCCACAGCCTCCCACCTCCATCTTCCCTCCCTCACCATTGAGGCGTTCAGTCCAGTGGACAGGGACAGATCACAGACAATGTCTGCTCAGATTGACCAATCTCTGAGGCAGTTTTTTTCCCCTTCAAGATACTTCATGTTAACAGCTTGAGGGCCTTCAACCAGCACTGCTTTGATCTCTGCTGGAACTATAATTATTTAACATTGTTACATGGATTTCTATAATCCACCCCACCATTAAATCCTTTTTATACCCTCATCTTCTGAGGCCTAATCTGCATGTGAACACTGAGGCTGTCTTCTATGATGGTCTCATCAGGAGCCCGCATTCTCCCAAGTCTTCACTGTTGGTTTCTCTTCTCTCTTCCACTCTAATGAAATCATTTTCTTACAAATTGAAATCTGCAAAACTGTTGTACGCACTAGCTATACTTTTGAGAGCTCTATTGAGCTCCTACCCCAGTATCATCCACTATTCCTAAGACACCTCCACCCAGTTCTATGGAATTCATTTTCAACTAGAACTTATATCAAACAGTGATAAGCACATATTTGACTCTTTTCAAAAGGATTTTCTATGAAAATATCCCAAATACAAAGTAGCAAATGCAGAAAGGTTGGAGAACTCAGCAATAATTTGTACTTTTAAATTTTCATCTTTGGGAAGTAAATTGAGCAAATTTGAATGGGCCATAAAACTAAAAGATAGGAGACGCTCTGAGAACAAGTTCTGAAGAAACTATTGTTGAGAACATACAAAGAGGTCTGAGGAAGATAGGTCCCAAGAGAAAGAAGAGGAAAAAGAACTAGGAAGGCAATTGTGGAAATCCAGGAGGGTGTCTGAAAATCAAAATGGAACAGTACAAAGATGTCCCAGGACAGGCCACGGGTGTATACTTTCCTAATCCTGACATTCATGAGCATCACAAAATCTAAGACAACAACTGACTTAAAGACAGCGTTCTTCCCATGTGTTAGTTAGTTAGAGCTTAGTTCTTATGCTATTTAATCATAGACTCTGAGGTAAATACATAATTCTGATAAGAAAACAAAGACAGTATGAGGTGTGGTCATTTCCATAGCTTTCACTGTAGAAAGAGAAAAGTAAAAAAAAAAATAAGAATTTTAAAATAATTTACCTTTTATGTGTATGCATGTCTGTTTGTCTGAGTGTATACCACATACACCATTGTTCTGGAAGCCAAAAAGTTTCAGAACTTTTGCAGATAGACTTGTAGGCTGTTGTAGGTTGCCCGAAGTGAGTACTGGGAATTGAGTTTCAGTCTACAGCAAGAGTAGCAAGTGATCTTAAGTACTAAATCACATTTCAGGTCCTTAAAGCAAGCTTTTATAAGTTTAAATTTCTCACCAGTCTCCCTCACCAAGAGGAGACTCAAGATCTCCTGGATGACACAGGACTATTCCATACACTTATGCATGAATATTGAAATAAAGAGACTTGGTAGTGCATTGTCAGTTTTTATTTTTCCAATGCTGACAACAGACTTTAGAGACACAACTAAATGAGGAAAGCTTGTTTTTCCTCATTGTTTCAGAGTGGTCAGTCACGGGTAGATTGGCCACATGGACTTGGACTTCACTTCATGTCAGTGTGAGCACTGGTAGAAGATATGGCTTTTGAAAGCAGGAAGCAGAGTTGAGTAGCCATAGGTTTAGGTCAAGACTTGTCACTGTCCCAAGGACACAGCTCAAGTGAGCCACCTCCTAGCTCTTGCCTTATACCAGTGTTCATATTTCGACTCCATCAATGCATTAAAGCTCTCATTTGGTCAGCAACCCAACTCTATCTAATTGTCTCTGGAAATCTCAAGGATACACAAAGAAGCACCTTATCAGTCACATAGGTGTTTCTCAGTCACACGAAGTTGGAAACCAAACAAGAATTCATTTGCTAGTTAGCTTGCTTACAAATCAGTGGATGACCTTTCTGCCTGGAATTAAGTCAGCTGTTCATTTAAAGTCCTCTTTACAGCCACGTCACCACTGTTACTACAGTAAAAGTTAAAAGCATGCTTGCTTTTTTTTTTTTTTTTTTTGAAGGGTCTATTATAATTTTTAAAACATAGTTACCCATCATACTGAAAAACTTTAAAAAATGCAAAATTGTCTTTGAAAAGAAAACTAGTGTTTTCAATAAATTTTGAACAATTATTGAAGACTCTACCTACTCATATAACTCAATAACTTAAGTTTCTGATATGTTCTCATTTTTTTTATCTACTCCAATGATTTTTATCTCATTTTGTATTTTATATTTGCTACATCATCACAATCCCATTGTGAATCAAGGCTGAACATAAACAGAGAATTACTGAATTATGTTTCAACTAAAATATTGTAGTTCCATGAACTCATCTGAAATGCTGAGGTCAATTCTGTCTTAATCTAATCAAGAAAGTTATGACTCTAGTTTTCAGAACTAAACAGATATAAGTACACTCATTAATTCTCTGGCATTCAATGCTTAAGGAAATCAAATGGGGAAAATTACAATTGGAGATAAATTTAGACAAAAAAATCTACAGATAAGAATAAAAATGATAACCATTATTATTATTTTATGTTGCCATCATTGGCATGGAACTTGCTCCAGAAATCGACTTTTCACATACTCTTTAAAGAAGGTATTTAGTTTCCTCATTTGTAGGTGAGAAAGCTGCTGAGCCAGCGATTGAGTTATCTACTTAATCATAGAAAATTCCCAGATCAGTCAAGTCTCAAATCTTACAGACAGAAAATGGAGCAGCATGGAACTAGAAATCACAAAGTAGAAAACAGCACTGATTCAAAAACTTGAGAAATATGCTAGATTAATAAAACCCAGTAAGTTGTTCACTTTAAAGAATGTAAACTATAAGTAGGAGATCACACCTAAAATCCCAGTACTCAGATGGCTGAGGCAAGAATATTGTTGTGAGTTCAAGACCAACCTGGGCTACATGGTGAGTTTGAAAGTCTGTACAAGAGACTTTCTCTCAAAATTAATAAATACAAATAAAGAAAAAAGAAATTGTTATGGTTAATTTGACTTGACAAGTTCATGTCTAGAAATTCCTAAGAGACTGGCTACTGTGTACATCTATGAGGGATTAGGTAGCCTGTGGGCATGCATGTTTGGGAGAGATTATTTTGAATGGGTTCAATGGCATGGGACAACCTATTTTAACTATTCACTTGGCAAGGATCCAAGACTAAATAAAATATATAAAGAGTGAGCTGAGCACTGGCATTAATCATTTTTGTTTTCTGACTGTGAACGGAATGTGGCCAGCTGCCTCAAACTCCCCTACTTCCCTGTTATGAGAGAGACTGTACTTCAAACTGGGACTTAAACTAAGCCATTCCTTCTTAGAGTTTCTTTTGTCAGAATATTTTGTCACAGCAACAAGAAAAGACACTAAGATAGAATGAGCAGTATCACACATGCACACACACACACGCTCATACATGCACACAGAGTCACAAACACATACATATTCACACACACATGCTTACACACAAGCACACATCCATATGCTAATAAGTCTTTCTTATTCTATTTTTTCCAATATCAGAGATTCTGAAACCTAACCAAACTGACTAATTTCAATACAATTCAAAAAGATCATATTTATAGGCTATATGACCTTTGACAAGTAGATGCCCTTAGGTCTGATCCTCCATGGTCACAGCAAGAACAATAAGAACTGACTGAGTGGGTATGGTGTTTTGAATAGAAATGGCCCCCATAGACTCATGTGTTTGAATGATTGGTGACTATTGTTAGAGTAGGTGTGGCTTTGTTGGAAGAAGTATGTCACAGGGGGTAGACTTTGAGCTTTCAAACTCTCAAGTCAGGCTTGTAACTCTTTATCTGCTGCTTGCTGATCTGGATATAGAAATCTCAGCTACCTCTTCAGCCCCATGCTTTTCAGCTACCCTCATCCGGCCATGCTATCCACCACTGAACCTGTAAGCCAGCCACAACTAAATGTTTTCCTTTATAAGAGTTGTCATGGTCACCATGTCTTTTTATAGCATACAACCATAGCTAAGACCAAGGCGAAGACACCGAGCACCTCTTCAGTGCTATATCCTTCATACATAAGAGACCTGGCACACAGAAATGTTCCCATCAGCAGGAAGAATCCCAGCCAGAGTTGGGCAAAGGAAGGCCAAATACTCTCCAGACCCTTGTTACTATTTGTCTTATATTTTTCTATTATAAGGGCTACTTAAATGACTTCTATAATAAGAAAACAGTTTTAAGAAGATTTGTTCCCTTTTATTACAGTGTTAGAAATGGTGGGCTATGATTTTTTTAAAATATTTTATTTATTATCCTATTAAGCAACTGTTGCTTTAATCACATTACTGTAATTATTGTTCACAAGCTCAGGTCTCTCTCTCTCTCTCTCTCTCTCTCTCTCTCTCTCTCTCTCTCTCTCTCTCTCCTCATCAATATACAGGGTAATATAAAGCACCCTGGAATGAAGAATCTGGTACTATTCTAGAGTAAACTCTAATTTAAAGGGGAAAATGAAGAGAGGTCATGGGAAGAAAAAGACAACGAAGACAGAATATGCTTTCATTCTACCTCCCTTTTAGCTTGCTATTTTTTTCTTTTAATTGTTTTCAAATGAAAATAAACCCAAATTACCACACAGCTAAACAATGGGCAGTTTATTAAAAACATGTCCTACAAATTGATACTATCAGTGTCAAGTAGTCATGTTTCTATTATGTAACTACAACCCACTGTAAGAAACGGCATGCTTCGACCCTTACTAGTTTACATTCGTTTTGTTAGATTTAGTTCCTATGATATACTGTGTTCTCAAGTGTACCAATGTTGACTACTAGGAAAAGTTAACGAGAAAAAACAAATAAAATAGTTCATTAAAATTTCATCCAAACAGGAAGGTTTGTGGCTTGATACATAGGGAGTTAGATGTGTTTGCCTTTGTGTTAGCATCAAGAGAAAACAATAAACAATAATCCTTAGTTGTTCATACATTACTCCTATATAAACATATTTTTGAAGGTCATTATGTTTTTTAAGTTATCTTCTTTTATGTGACACTACACTAACATTCTGGAATCGAGAGCATGCAGTATTTTATATTTAAATCCATCAAAAATAAGATTTGTAGGAATATTGGCCAAGACTTCAAGAAGGTTAAACTCTCCCCATTGAACTCCCTGTCTCTGTACTTTTCAGACTCTTCAAGGGACCCCAAGAACCAGCCTCACTTTCAAATGCCATACATCATCAACCCAGAACCAGAGGCCCTGTTCCTCAACTTGATAGTGACACCCTAAGTTACAATTAGATTTCATCATGGTTCCTTTTTTTTTTTTTTTACTTTTACCAATCCTTTCTGTTTATTTTAGTAATTTGCAAATAGAAAAGATTTCAACAAGCATCCTCATACTCATGACTATATACGGACTTCCTGTGTGGCTTACTGATATATTTTCCCTTCTCCTTCAGAGTCCTCATTTATGAAGACCGTTGAAAGACTAGGTAATTAGTTGCATTATGGACGGGTCTGTCAGGAGTGTCCACACAGGCTGAATGGCTGCATGTTTAGCACATATGCTGAAATTTTATTTCACTTTTAAAAATTACTTATGAATGACTATTCAAGTGGGCCCAATACAAGTGTATCTATCACTGTTTGTAGGGCTACATTGTTGGGTGTGCAATCTCATTGGCTTCACATCTTTCTATCAGCACCAGCTGTCCTTTTCCATCTTCCCTCCAGGAAAACATCCACTAACATCTTCATGATCATCGGTATTGGTTGGTACTGAAGGACCTTCTTCGCTCCTCTTATCATTTGTTCCCTGTGTATTCCTCAACCACTGCAGCCACAACCCTGTCCTTCATTCATCAATTCTGTCTTATCCTTTGTGGTCTGTGCTTTGTTGTAAATCTGTTATCTTACATCTGAAGTCTCATGCAGGTTTCTTCTTCAAGAACTAACTAAATTAATGAATTAGTGTAGGTCTGCAAGGTGTGGGGGAAAATATCTTGTTGCATATATGTTAACTTTATTCAAGAGTAAATGAGCTATGAGCTCACTCTTAGAACAAAGTTTGAAACTTATTATAAAGGCGAACATATAATCAATCACCAAGATTCAGGGTGCTCTTGTCATTTTAAAAGGACAACAGAAAATATAAAAGTCATCTGCTTGTGTGATAAAACATATACCTCTAATCCATTTCAGGTATATACCTCATTATTTTATAACACAATATCACCAAATTTTTATTAATTACAATGAAAATTTTAATATCCCAAAAACTCATATATTGGCAAACCAAAATTATTGTGAAATTAGGGTGGAAATTATAAAATTTAGAATAAAAGAAATGTAGTCAAAAGTCATTGCAGGGGCAAGAAATAAAAATTAGGTCTAAAATAATTCATGAAAAATAATTAACAACTCACTGAAAATAGGTAATATAGGAACACATTCTTATGTTAAATTAAACATAATAATATATATATATATATATATATATATATATATATATATATATAACACAACCTTAAATTCTAGCATTTAGGTAATTTTTAGACAGAAATAGAAGGAATGAATGAACAAATATTTTTAAAGAAGTCCAAATATTCACCATGAGTACACAGTAATATAACAGTTGTTTACTATACTTGATTGCATGTACTCACTTTTTGTCTTTCACTTAAATCTATCTCCTTCCCCTAGAGAAAAATCACAAGTATCTACATGCCACTAAAATTACAATCTCATTTCTGATGGTTCTTCATGGTGGAACTCAGACATCATTTCTGTCTTCTCAAAAAGAATGGTTTCCTGAACTCCTCTGAATTCTCCATTTTGTCTCCTTGAGGACTCTTCTGCCGGGCTTCTCATAGACTGGCATTTCACCTGTACAAACTAGATTCAGATACTTCTAGATTCATTAGAATATGCTCATGCCCTAAAAATACAAACAAGCCTATAGAAGTAGGATTTCTTACAGAGCCTTTAGAGTTTCTCTCTCAGACCACCAAGGCCTTCAAGTTTCAGTACACCTATATTTTAATGATGTTTCTTTCTCAAAGGCTTTCTTTCTTTCTTTCTTTCTTTCTTTCTTTCTTTCTTTCTTTCTTTCTTTCTTTGATAAGAACAATGTATCTAGTTTGAAGACACTCCTCTTGTTTAAGTAACATTTAGTTAATAATACTTGACAGCGGCAGCACTGCTAAGCCTATTAGTGACTCCTTATATGATTCCATTCTATTTAGGTGCCCCTCTATGTTATTCCCCACAGTTGGGGTGTGTATGGTTAGGCCAACCATATCAAAGTCCCCAAACCTGGCAGCTTAAATACAACAATGTATCGTCTCAAAATTTTCAAAGCTAATTGTTCGCAAACAAGGTACTGGCAGGGTTAGTTTTCACTAAAAGCTACATACCATAAGTCCCCTTTAGGTTTTCTTGGTGTACTAGCCATTCCTGGAATTATCTATCCTATTAAAAAGCCACCTTTATCTCTCCATGTATTATATGATACATATTTGTGTGTCTGTGTTGTGTGTTTATGCATGTGTGTATATGTGTCTGTGTATCTGTATGCTTGTCTGTAGCCTCTGCCCATCTGTTTCTATAGTTCTACATCTTAAAAGAACAGAGATGAAATTAATTCTCCTGTCCCACTATGACCTCAACTTCATCAAGTATCCATTTTCTCAATAAACATCTTCCTAAAGGTCAGCACATTTTTGAGTGTTGGAGTGCAGAGTCAGAACTCAGCTAACAAGAGCCCGGATGTATAAATTTTAGATGTGGGTAAAAATGATAGGTCAGTTAAGTAATTCTACTGCAAAAGTAAAATAGAAAACCCAACAGTGATGACAGAGTATAAAACGCCAAGAGAAAATTTGTTATCATACATTTCAGAAACTAGATATAGGTATGAAATTTAAGACTGTATTTGTGTTTTAGTGGTGCATTTTAGAGAAAGGTCCTTGCCAAAAAAAAAAAAGCCTTAAAAATTAAATTTTAATTCTTCATCTTTAATTTGAATTTCTCAGTTAAACATGTGTAAACAAATTTGGAGCTAGCCAACTCTAAAATAATTCATTAGCTAAATATTATAAATTTACATTCTCATACAGTTATGGTACAAGCTAAGATAGTAAGTAAATGCTATGTGTTAGGTAATTCTTGATAGTTTGTTAAAGTGTCTTTATAAAGCTTCATGCAACCTATCTTTACCCTTTTATTTCAAATTTATGCATGTCCTAATTCTGTGTGAGAGTGCAAGCTGGCATGAGCAGAAAAGATCAAGAGAACTTTCACATCATGTTCCTGTGACACCATGTGCCACAGAGTCAGGCTTTCATCCTTAATCCGATACATCCACTTAACTAAAGTACAGAAGATTTATTTTTGCCCCCTCTTGTTTCACAGAAGACTGAAAAGTCTGCAGGAATTTTTGACATGTAACAATAGTTTTTTTTTTCTAAGACCTCCTATACCTCTCTCTCTCTCTCTCTCTCTCTCTCTCTCTCTCTCTCTCTCTCTCTCTCTCTCTCTCTCTCTCTCTCTTCCCTTGCCTCATTTTCATATGGACACAAAGCCTTGGGATAAAATGATGGTTCATTATAGTGGTACAGCGCTCTTATCTTCATCCGGCAAGAGTCATTTCCTTCCAAAGATTGAAATGCAAATGTGAAAATTAATGATAACTGCATTATCTGATAGCAGAGATAATACCAATTCACTGTCAGCGTAACACACAGTCATTCTACGATTTCCTCCGCTTCGCACAATATTCTTCTTACTGTCAGACTATATCTATGGTTAACTATGTTTCATAGGTGTCTGTTAATTTACTTCAAATGGCATTTCCCAGATCTTATATCTACCACATTTTCCCAATCAAAAAGAAAACGAAATCAGAACTGTAATCTCCAAGCCCTTCTTTGGACTCCAAAAGAGGCTGGGTGGGGGGGGACCTATATCATTAAGTGTGTGCTTCTGTCTCACAGTGGTCTCGTAACGACCATTCCACTTTATGCAAAACAGCTTCCATCTTTCGACGTTCATTTAACACACAAAGCAGAAAGTGCCTAATCAGCATCACACATCCAAAGTACTGAACAACAATCTAAGAAGTAACTTACTAAGAATTTCTTAAACAATACTTTTCTGTATGCAACAAGCACAAACATTTGGTTTTATCCTATGCAATTATTTTTGACAATGTATTTACACTAAAAAATCTTTATCTTAATGACATTTTAAGTCAGGTAGATGACAGCAGAGTAAACATAATCTTATGATGGTTTGTTGCAGAACAAGATTATTTTGTAAAATTAATTCACTGAACTAATGTTAAATGTTTAATGAAGAATTCTATGAGAAGCATTTTGCAACAGCTACCAAGGCACAATTGCCAAAACGAAAGGAAAATCAATATTAAGAGTGACTTTGTGTGTGCTTCTGAAACATTGAGCTCCATGCTTTACATGTAAAATCTTATTAATGAGGTAGTTATTATTAGCCTGATTTATAAGCACTAGGTCCATGGAGTAATATTAACTTGCTCTTAGTCATATGATTACTTGTAGCAAGGCCACCCAAGTAAACCACAGAGAAATTGGCTTTGTTATACAGTTTGTGACATTACTTCAAAATAACTTACCTGCAATGAACAGCAGAAAGTTTTGTTTTAGAATATCATTTTAAATGTAAGTTTTTTTCATTTATTGACTTGTCAATTCAGGACTGGATTTCTTCATTTTATTTATATGATAAAAACTTTAATACACATATATCAAAATTTATTTACATAAAAATTGTATCAAAAAAGCAAATACTGGTTTCTTGAAATTTTTAATCTGTTTATGTGTACATGAATACACATTATTTGAAAACTCGCATTTAGATACAAATTATAATAATATTCACTAAATCATATAAAAAGAAACCAATTATTCACTATTTGTAAGTGTGAAAAGAAGCCAAATTGTAAGAATGTAATCCAGAATGTTGGCGTCCTGCACTGATTTAAGTTAACGTGATTTTCACAGTACTTCTGTCATGGAGATGACAATGGATTTATAAGAATTTCATTGAACCTTGCTACGAAGTTCCTAAATCCAGTACATAAATCAACTGCAGATTGGCCTTGGATAGTAGCTCTGAAAACTTTCTTATGAGAAAAACAGAGATATAAGCAGTATTTCTAAAATAAGATCAATATTTCAACCATGGACTGGTCTGAAAGGACCGTATTTAAAATATTTCTCAAGGGTCTACATGCAGATAGAAGAAGATTGCCAACACTTAACTCTCGCAAGCACAGTGTTGAATGCCCAGTGCAGGTTATCTTTTTCAAAGTTCATCTTTCTACAAAGATTGATAAGCTGTTATCATTGAACTTATTTCAGAGATAAAGAAGCTGAAGACTGTCTGTTTCACATGCCAACATCATGAGGCCATAAATATGACCATGATCTTAGGTATGTCTGACTCTAAATTGTATAAACACATAGTTCTCTGGCATAGACTGTGCTCTACTCCGAAGGATAAAAGGTGCTTAATTATCACATGAACAATCGACCAGTCTATGATCAATTCAAAAAGGAAGTGGTGTCCTGAGAAGAGCATGCAGGCAGTGCCATGTAACATCTTTACACTACTTGCTGAAGTTATTCACCATCAATGCACAATAAACATCTATCAAAGGATTAAACGTGTAAAAACATAAAATGAAGGACTTGAGACTCGGACAAAATACACAACTCGTGAGCTGATGAAGAAGAGACACTTCTTTGGAAGAAGATAACAATGTAAAAACAATACATGCAAATTCTGGAATAAAAGTGAGAGGCAAGCACTACATGAGACATTTCAGCAGGAGTGTCAGGAGAATGTCGTTAAAAAGCAAAGAAAACAACAAACTTGAAAGTTAGATATATGAAATGCCGAAACGATGAGGTAATGACTTTTATTTTGGCCTCTCTAAATGCATACTTCTACTTTCCAAACTTAAATGATTCATGATGCTTACATAAGAGTTACAAACATTTAAACTTTAAGAATTCCACTTCCTAGCTACTTACAACACTATTTCCTTTGATTGTTTAAGCTCCATTTACAAATTAGCCAAGGTGTGAATAGTTAGGCACCTTTTCACTAAAAGATAAAAGAAGGATAACTTTCTTCCATGGAAGAATTTGCATTTGATAAAAATAGAATCTTTGAGACAGGGTTTATTCATTATTGAACTAAGCCATCAAGGAAGGTTGTGAAGTCTTTGTCATCAATCAAACTCCTTAAAAATAAGATAAATCCTGATTCATCTTAAAGGCTATCAATATTATGTTTCAAATTCCTTAGATAATTTCTACATCCTTTGTTTCTGTTCTATTTTTAAAGAAAAATATCATTCTTAGAATGTAGTTAAGAGACCTGGAAATCAACCTGGCTCAATACTAGATGTCATATATATATATATAATGTGTGTGTATATATATGTGTATGTGTATATGTGTGTGTATATATATATGTGTATATATATATATATATATATATATATATATATATATATCTATCTTAACTTTATCCTTCAGGGACTGAAATATTTTATGGAGCCTTTAAAAACTCCTTGAGACCTAATAGATGCTCTAACAAAGAAGTTCTTTGCATCTTATGAGTATAAGCTTGTATAATTTTGTAGAACTTGTTAATGTTTTTATGCTTTACAAATGAAAATATAAGCCCCCAAAATAAATGAGTGTTCTACAAATCTCCTAGGTAGAGAGTGACAAGGCAAAAGAAAGAAAGATAGAAAGAAAGAAAGAAAAAAGAAAGAAGAAACAAAGAAACAAATGAACAAAAAAACCAACCAAACAAACAAACAAAAAACCCAAAGAAACAAAGTAAGCCCTGACCTTTGACTGTGAAGTTAGATTGAAGTCCAGATACACTTTGCTACTGAGTTTGGAACTGTAGCCAAAAGCCAGAAACTTTTCTCTTTGCTACAGGTATAAAGTACCAGTGCACTTCAGTGAACAACAACAACAAAATGTCATTACCAGTCTTGAAACAATTTATATTTAAGTAACAAAAAGGGTACAAATGTCTTCTTTTCTTTCACAGATTCTCCTGACTGATTGAAATTAATAAACATGCTACCAGATAATGAGATTCTGTTATGAGTTAACCTAATTATTTCAAGGGGTTTCAAGGTGATATAAACCTTCCCCTACCAGAAGTGGCTATGGAGATAAATGTCTTATTTACTTTTGACTATACAGGGACAGTTCTATAGGCATACAAGAGACATACTTTTTTTTTTTGAAAGTTTTCACATATCTCTATATAGTCCTGAACACAGAAATATCTATGCCAAATCCACAAAGTAAACAAAAAAATACATTCAATAAAATATGTAATTTAAATTAAACAAATCACTTGAATGTCAAGCATTGTCTTTACTCAACGCGTCCAATTATTTATTTATTTGCTTATTTATTGTGCTAATAATTCAATCTTACGGCAAAAGTTGGCATTAGCTATGCTGTGCATGCTCATATTTCGGGCGTAATGTTCTTTGCTTATTCTCATGTGACCTGGAAGGCCATGCGCCCTAGACACAGAAAGAAAAGTTGAAATCTACAGATTTACCCAAAACAAAAGTGTGACTGAACGTGCCATTTTTCAAATAGAAACACGTAAAGGCCAATCCATTATAACTGGAGAAAGAAAACACCTTCTAAACACAAATGTTTAATTCTATTAATTAAAAAAAATAATAAGAGAGCTTGAATACTTTTCAAGTTATACAAAAGCCTCATAGCAAAAATAATTTTTAAAAAAATAATATTTTCTAATTGTTCTAATCAAGAAAATACCCCCACATTAAGAAATCGTAAAAATATGCAATGGAATACAAATACCAGACTTTGCACTTTCTTATGGTCTCCTAAAATGTGGTTCTACGATATTTTAAAATATAATACAATTAGGTCCAGATTCTAGTATAGCATTATGCTATATTGTGCAGAATACAAACATTTGTATGTATCATGAATACCATTAGGAATGACATCATAATAATCAGATATACTGTATCTTCATTTTTGTTTGCATTATATTTTCCAGCTGCTGGTTTCAGAAAATTACCACTGGATTTCCTGTCTTCCCCTTGCACAGAAGGGAGCAATTTGCAAAGTCATGCAAGGGTGAAAATGTGATTGAAATATAGCGATCTTCCTTAATGAAAAATGTTACTGCTTTGGAAATTAAGGCTGAAACTGCTTCAAAACTCGTTTATATCCTAAAAACTTAAAACGTGATGGTCTCCATTTATAAGCATATCATGAATTGTGAATTGCATAGCAGTAACAATAAGGTTATTTCTTCCAGGATATTATAAACAATATATATTTGTATGACTTTTATTTATTTTTTTCCTGAAATTAACAACTATAAGGCAAATCACAGGTAAATTTAATTTTATTTATGCAGATGACAATGTTACTGGAATATTAAATCAAAGGGGGAAAATCTTTTAATTGTGTCTCAATGACTCAGCAGACATTTAGGTTCCATCTGTGATGCACAACAGAACTAAACTGAAGTGACAGCTCTTTGAAGTACCATTGTCACTGACTGATTTGTGGTCTTTCTAACTGAGTCTAATGTGAATGTGGATGTAGCTAAAAGATTTTGTGTTGAAAGAGCAAGCAAACAGAAATGACTAACTTAATGTAAGAGTGAAAGAAGAAAAGATAGAGACTTCAAGTTGAGGTGACAAGTTGATTCTTAAGATTTTCCTATTTAAATAATAATGTTTACCCAAACTCCTATATAACCAGCATACACACACACACACACACACACACACACACACACACACACAGCCCGTGTATAATATTAAATCTGAGTTGAATAATTGTTTAAAGCTTTACAGGCTATCCATATTTTATGTTTCGTTTAACTCTCCCTTATATGTAAAATTTAAAAGAAAACGTGAAATCCTGATAAAATTCAAAGTGGGTTGAATGCTGTATTCTAGGTCCTACCTGGTCCATCCCAGTCATCTGTCTCTACTCCAGGCTGCCCCGGTTTGTCTGAATGGCTGTCCCCATCTGATTCTGTTGGCTCCTGGATTCCTTCGTCATCACCTGAAATACACCAATACAGAAAGGAGAGTTGACCAAATCCCTCTGCCAATGAAATACGCAAAGGTGATGTCCTTTTCTTATTTTTTCACATATTTGTCAATACTGTCCAATTCATTGGCAAGAATGTCCACAAGTAATTATTTTGATATCTATTATAGCTTAAAAATAATCAATATTTATCAATAAATAAAGCTAAGTACTATAAGCAATAAAGAATATTAGCATATATACCTTACTTTCAAGTTATTATTATATATAAAAGAAAATGATATAGCAATGTAGAGATTTTCTGAATACTTTGAATACAAAAAACATAGTAACCTTATTTATAAAATGTAATTGTATAGGTATATTATAACAAGACAAATTAAATATTTTAGAGTAAGGTATATTCCTGATTTGGGTTGGGTTTAGATTATTGAAAGATTATTTTTATCTTTCTTTACTATGTTTCTAAAACTTGGTGCTATTTTTCCCAAATGATTAGCATGTAATATAAGCTAATGACTCTACTATTCACAACAGAAGACACAATGAAGTTAAACTTATGCTTGAATATCTTGTATGTTTCCATAATATCACGCCTTCCCTTCACATGAAAAGCAAAAACAAGCAAACAAAAAATTGTGTATGCTTCGAGTAAGAATTGAGAGGCAGTGAGACAGAAAACATTATCAGTACAACTGCATTTATAAACAAAAGCTCAATAGTTTTAGTACCTTACTTTTAGAATTAATAATATAATACCAAGAAGGGAATATATATATATCACACCTACCATACTTTGAACTCAAGAACTGTAACATTTACATTTAAATGTCCTGTCAATCTACCTTCTTTTGAGGGGCTCTGTGGTCACTTTCTTCCTATTCATTTAGATCTGTACCTGAACCTGAATATCTATACAAAATATGAAAATGTATATTAGCTTGTAATTTTTAAAATGACATATAAAATATACATTTTAGAAAGTCATTAGTATAGTTAACATTAATGTGATGTTTCTATGAGTTCTGATATCTAAACAGCATAGGTTTTGCCTTTTAATTTTCCTGTCTGACTCTTCACAAAATGGATTAGTTCTAAAACCTGAAATGAAGGGGAATGAGGAAAAAAACATAAGACCCATTCTTTCAAAACACAATTAAAACTTTTTTAGTTCATTGTAACAGAGCCACACTGGCTTGGGTGGACCATAAGGAATGAAGTACAGTACTTAAACACACCATAGACCTCATGTCTGCAAAACTCTGGAAAGTTGTGTAGCTTTCAGCATAGTCAAAAAGAATACCAATATAATTATTCATTGTCTCCAGAAACTATGCATTGACCATTTTCTGTGGCTAAGGAACTATGGCAGACTCAGTAGGGTATATGCAGAAAGTGAATTCCTTTCTGGAACTATGGATACCATCAAGGGGAGTACATCCACACATGAAGGTGTGAGATAAGGTCAAAGTGACAGAAGAAGCATACAGACGCTCAATAACAAAGCAGTGTTCCGATCTGTGCTCCACTTCCAGGTTGCATGTAAGACTGTAAACACACCAACCATTTATCCTCTGGAGATCAAAGAGGCATTTTCTGCTCTCAGCTCTCAGGACCTAAGAAGGTTCATTTCCAGTCTATGTATACAAGTAGGCTTGATGACCTACAAACACTGATAGCCTTGAACTAACCTGGCTCTCAGCCTGCCAGCCTGGCTGCCTGCCTGTTCCCTCCCCCTTCAAGCCACCTCCAAGTTACTCCAATATAACGAAAAAGAGATACAGTCTAGAAAGTAGGAGGCTCACACCATCTGCCTGGAGAGATCAGACCTGGGCCATTCCTTTTATTACATTTCCAGTATAATTGCCTGCATAGGAATAAATATTGAACTAATGCCATATGTGAGCAGGCTGGTATAATGAGAATCCTGTTGGCTAGCATAGAGAATCTTAGGAGCTTCCACGAGCTGGATCTTTTCCACTTGACCTTTCTTGCTGGACTCAACAAACTTTCCTCTCTTTCCCCCTGTACTTCGGGCCATCTGGCCACTCACTTCTGATTTCTGGTTGCAAGCAGACAGTGGGAACCACAACAGCAGGTTAGAGGACAGACTGCAGAAGGATAGAAAGGCCAGGTGCTTATCCTGCTAAAACCTCCTTTTCCTCAATGGTTTCCCACGGCTTGGAGATACCAGTATTAGCTCCTGTTCAGTATTTCCCTGCAGCATCCATGCCCCTGCATCAGCACCCGATCCAGTGCCTCTTGGGAGAGAATGGTTGTAAGTGCTTGGACACTCTCTAGGCCTTACAAGGGCTGAGTCACTAAAATAATGCCATTTACATTGCCGTCATTGTATTGGCCACAGAGAATACAAAAGGGGGCTTCTACACATGATTTCTGAAGTAGTGTAAATCAGAGTCAGATGGACAGAGACCTGTGCCCATTTTGAGGAGGGATAAGAGTGGTTCAAAAAATTACAGAAACACCTGGACATGACAACTAACATGCAGACCCACAGAAGTCTCCTGGGGAAAAGGACAAGTGAAGCCCCTAATGTTTGGGGCCATTGTCTCATCTGACTTTGAATTCTGTGGAGTTTGTGTCGTTAAATCCACTATTAGAACAAGTTTCAGACTGAAAATAGGAGCCATCTTTTCAAAGCATGCCACAGAAGAAGAAACATCATAATCCTGGGCCGGGGAGGATGCAAGTTTACCATTGGCAAAGGCTAACTTAGAAAATTTGGTGATGTAAGAGTGGGTTTAAAGGTGTTTGAAGATGCTGAGGAGACATTCTGGAGCTCGATCTTGTCAGTGATGGTTAAGTGAAGGAAGCCATGCACTTATTCAGCACAAGACAAACTTACCCCTGATCATGTCAGCAGTGTCTAGTAGGTAAAGAAACTCGAGGATGACAGAAGATGTCAGCAGGTATTGTAAATGTTATTAAACTGCTCCAAGTGAAAACATTTTAATTGAACTGATTAAGGGCTAGAGTGAGTTTATAAGTTCAAGTAGCCAACTGCTTTCATTACATGTCACTTAACTGCCAATCAAAACTGTAACGCTTCCATTTAGTGTGCCCCCACATTCGGAGCAGTTTTAAATATTGATAACTCTGGTGTGAGAGTGAATTGATTTGTTTCATTATATAGCACTTGATACTTAAACAAGTAAATATCAGAGTATTTTAGAGAGCCATTGTCAAAAGAGCTAATTATACACAATTAAAAACCATTCCATTTTGCATCCCATTTAAGAAAGTGGATAAGTGCACTACATATCTAATTACAAAAAGCAAATCTAAGATGGTATGATAGATTAAGACATCAAAGATTTTATCTTAATTATTTACTTGTGTCTTCTAAAATAAGGAATAAAAAAACTGGGAAAATGGCTGAGTCCTGTCTGAGATAATACATGTGAATGTTGAAAATAAAATGGTTTAGCATTTATTTTATATTGATTTCCATATCTTCTATGAGCCAAATGTTAAAATAGTAAACATTAGTAAGGTGCAAATCTTAGCGTTAGGTCAGGTTCTATACTGAACCTCAACAGGGCCACCACATCGAGAGCCCTGCTCCTCACTGGGTACTTTTCAACAAATTTTATTAAAACTATCTTATCAGCTAGGTCAGGCCTTGGTATCCTGATCCTTCAGAAAAATAAACCAAGAGATAGAGATGTGCAAGACAAAAGAAAGCATCAGACACAAGATTTGATTCCATGATTTTTTGGATGCAAAGGGCCACATTTCAACATTAATCTTGAGTTGCTGCTCAGAAGTAGTCTGTGCTTTACACAGATGGGGCCCTGGGTGGCATCCCTACCACCAAAGAGCAGGAACAAAGGACACAGCAGACATCATCTACACGGCAAGCCACAAAGCCTGCAAGACATGGTCGAAGAGCCCCTTTCTCCTCTTCCCATTAGGTCCCGTTTCTTCATTATGCTCATACACTAAGATGAAAGGTTTAATGGACTCAATCTTTTTAATCACTACTTTTAAAGGTTTCCTATTTTACTTAGCACTTAATAAAATCAACTACACATAGATGCTTGATCAATAACCATTGCTCACTGACCAGTTGGGAAATTAGATTTTTGTCTCATTCTTTTTGCCAGAACCTACTGCAATATCATTGCATTTGCTAATTAATTGCTTTCAGCACATTATTTCTATTTAATAACTAAAATATGTCACATTTTTCAACTTTTGGACCTTTCATCTTCTAACTTTATCTCAGGAAACTAGTTCTCATTTTTATGGTAATGTTTTTTACCTAATTCATTTTTAATCTTTTTACTAATGAAAAATGAAATGATTAAAAATAATTTAATCAAATATGAAATCTCTGAAGTATTCTTAAGAAACACCATTTTTCACTAATAATAGACACTTGCTTCTTGCCTCTCATATTTTATTCTCATAGAAAATTTATAAATAGAACTTTATTTTGATATTAACCCAACTCCAGCTTCTTCTCGATTTGAATGGAGCTCACCTCATTGGCTGTCTTTTGCTCAGTCCATTTTGACTCTCTTGTGTTTGAAACCGAGGCTATGGCATGGCTTAGGACAAATGTCATGAATAATTACTAGCCAAGATAATAATGACAAGTTTGCTAATACACTGCTCCAAAAGCTTTAGCAGTAGGAAAAGGAGAGAAGCAGAGAGAAAAGGATGTCAGAAGAGAGTGACAGAACGGGGCATGCATGTGGCACCCTCTAATTTACGCTCTGAATTCTTCATTCACATACCTATGAATAGACAGTTCCGCATACTTTCAGCGAAGCACAAACACACTTAATGCGAGAACTGAAACGAGTGAGTCGTAAAAGAAAGAAACTGAATAGATGCCAAGCAGTAACAAAATCTGTAATATTTTTGAAATTATGACTATGAAGCTAATGGTTTTCTCCTGCAAGATTAAATGCCTTTGTTGCTCTTTTAAAAGATGTAAGTGCATTGAGAGCCCTTCCATTTTTCTTAGTCTAGTTTTCAAAATCAATGTGAGCCCTATAGGGGAAAATTGAAGGTGTTATTGAGCAATATAATACATAACATAAATGACTCGGGGAAATGCACTGGAATATAGTCTTTGAAACGGAGGACGCAGTGCCTTGAAATACCATATTCGGTATTGTTGACGGGGGGGTGGGGGGGAGGTGTCAGGCAGTTGCTTTCCTAGCAAAGCAAAAAAATGCAAACAAACACCTTTTCACTCAAAGTTAAACACTGCTGTTGGAATTAGTCACTTTCTCGGCACAAAATAGCAGCAGTGTTTGAAAGCAGTCATGTAAGCAGACAGCCTTTCTCAACTCTGCTCTTTTAATCCATGTAGTTCCTGTCAATATTAACCTCTTATAGAAATCCCGTACAATATAACTATTGAACTTTCTTGACTAGAAGTGTTACTGCAGCGGTTAGTCATCCCATAATGTGCTTCGCAATCAGCTAAATCATCAAAGTATTTTTTAACAATGAGCAGTTCAGAAGTGACAGATCTACTTTCTTGTTCACAACTGCTTATCAGAGAAGAGATATCACGTATGTTTTCCAGGTGCTTCCTATAGTTAGGTTACCTTCACAGGAGCCGCTCATGAAAGATAAGGTCATAAAAGAGATGAAAAATGTGCGAGCTTCATACACTTATGGTTTTATCATCAGACAAGATAGCTTTGGTTAAAGGACTGGAGGAGTCAAAAACAGAAAGCTGCAGCTCGTGCTGAAGGACGAGGACATTAAAGTTTAACACTGAGTGTGTGCTCGTGTTGCCTGACAGTGATATGGTTTAGCTGGAAGTGCTTGTTTACTTCCAGATTATTCAAGGGAAAAAAATCAGGTTATAGTAAGACTTCATGGCCAAACTATAGTCGTAGATATGGATGGAGAAACAAAATAAAGAGACAAATAATATTCTACTTATGGAAATAATGAAGGGAAACTCTAAACATGTAAGCTATTTGAAAATAATAGTCTAGTACATGTGTGGTAGCCATCACGGCACCTGGCCCAGGTTCCCTTCTGACCTTGTATGAAATAGAATGCCTTGCTATGTCCACGGCAGCTACATGCAATATACAAGTATTTTCAAATATGCAAGTCAGCCCCTTTACTTGGGTTGTCTATAGTTAGTATTTCATTATCTTGAAAATCATATTCAGATTCCAGACTATAAAAAATTAAGCAAAAATATATAATGCATATTATTATCTGGTTCTAATTTTTAGATCCCAATGAGAAAATCCTGAAATTACTAATAACAACAGTCCAGAGGTAAATATATTATTTCAAGAAAAAAAATCCCTAAATGTCTATAGCCAGTGTATGGCTTTAAATATCTTATTATAGCTGGAAAGGTAAAATATTAAGATATTAACATTTTTGTAGCCCCATGAGGAGAGCAACAATATCAACCAACCAGAGCTCCCCAGGGTCTAAACCACCAGCCTGGGAGCACATAGGGAGGGACCCATGGCTCCAGCTGTATATGTAGGGGAGGATGGCCTTGTAGGCAGAGGTGGGAGAAGAGATCCTTGGTCCCATGAAGGCTGAATACTGAGTGGGGGGTGAATTTGAGGGTGGGGAGGTGGAAGTGGGGGAGTAGGTGAGGGTACATCCTCATAGAATCAGGAGGAGGGGGGATGGAATAGGGGGTTCCTGGGTGGTGAGGGAAGTGGGGTAAGGGGATAAAATCTGAAATGTAAATATAACATTCAATAAAAACCCAGCTCTCCAAATAGAAAATAAGCTTGTAACATCAAAATAAAATATTGAGAATTGTAAAAAAAAAAAAGATATTAACTTTTTGATAATTTAAAGAGAAATAGTGATTTGTAGTCCTTCTAGAGAATTGGTTCTCAAGACAAGGATCTTGATTCTTTTGGATTCTTTTGAGGGTTGAATGACACTTTTAGGGGTCAACTAAGACCATTCAGAAAACACAAATTTTTACATTATGATTCATTACAGTAAAAATTACAGTTATGAAGTAGCAATGAAAATACTTTTATGATCGGGGGTGACCATAACATGAGGAATTGCACTAAAGGATTACAGCATTAAGAAGGTTGAGACCCACTGCTCTAGAATATCCAGAGTTACTTCAGCCATCAGAGTTATCTCTCAGGTGAGAGGATTTCTCTAAAAGTTCAAGTTTACTAAAGATTTCAAGCATAAGGGACATTGCCAAGAGCGAGAAAGTAAACCATTGTAAGAGAAGATCACTCAATAATCTTTATTCTTCATTACTTCCCTGACTAAGCACTAGAAAGGATTAAATAAATAACCAAGTATGAAGAGTCTATGCTGTGCCTCCAACTGATCTCTATTCCTCTGGCATTGAGTGTGTTGTTTTCAAGTTTCAAGCTTCCCATACTCATCAGAAAGTCATCATTACCACCATCAAGAATGGTGGGTTAATGTATTTTTTCTCTCTATCTTATGGCTAAACTAAGGTTAACATTTAATTTTTATTTTCTTAGACTTTTTTCATTTTTCTTATATTTTGTTTTGTGTGTGCACATGTGTATACAAATTAGAGGAGTGTTTTTCTTTTCTTCTACCATGAAGGTTCTGGGGATCAGTGGGCATGTGCACATGACAGTGCACCTGTGGAGGTCAGAGGCCAAATGAGAGGAGTTGGTTCTCTCCTGCCTCTATGTAGGCTCTGGGGATCATGCTTGGGGCTTCAGGCTTTATAGCATGTGCCCGTACCTACTGCTCCATCTAACTGGTCTTTTATATTAGCATTTCTTGTTTCAGAATTCCAGTTATGTATTTCCCTCTCGTATCCCTCGCCATTCCTTTTCTGGTCCTAAAGCTTATCATCATTGATTGTACTTCCTGAGACTCTGTCTCTGGAGTCAATGACAGAACAGTCTCCATTGCTCTCTGTAATATAGAAGGCTATTGAGGGCCAGAAGTCAGCTCCTTCTTACCTACTTATGCCTACACAGCATCGATTCCAGCTTTAATGTCACATTCTTAAAGAAAATTCCTCTAACTCCCTCACTAGGTCAGACTACCTTTTAGAATCATGCTAGTAATGTCTGCTCCTAGAGACTACACTCCCCTTTTGTATCCACAGCATGTCTCACAGTGGCTGAGAAGCTGGCATTCAGTAAAAAAAATCTATCAGATCTGGAGGCGTGAATCCTGATTGTACTGACTACCACTGTGCTGGCTTGTTTTACATTTATTTAATGCACATATGTGCATTCTCTCTCTCCCTCTCTCTGTCTCTCTCTGTCTCTCTCTGTCTCTCTCTCTCTCTGTCTCTCTCTCTCTCGCCCTCCCTCCCTCCATCTCTCCCTCCCTCCATCTTTCTGTTTCTGTCTCTGTCTCTTTCTTTCTGTGTTGTCTGTGTAGATGTGTGTGTGTGTGTGTGTGTGTGTGTGTGTGTGTGTGTGTCTGTGTGTGTCTGTGTGGATGTGTCTCTCTGTGTGGGTATCTGTGTGGATGTGTGGATGTGTCTGTGTATCTGTGTGTCTGTGTGAATGTGTGTGCATGTATGCATGTGTGTACCACAGCATATATGCTGTGAGAGCATTAGAGAGCAACTTGTAGGTGTTAGTTAGTTTTCACGTTCTATCATGTGTGTTCCAGAGATCTAACCTAGGTGGTCAAGCATGATGGCAAGTGTTCATGCTTCTGAGTTATCTGTCTGGTACTAACAGTGTGTTTTGAGACACTCATTTTTTTCTCAAAATTATGCAAAATGAATACAAACTATGCATTTTCCATAAGCTTTCAGCAATAAGAAAAATACATCTGGGCATGCAGTAACCTAAAAAAATAAATATTTCCTAATGTCTTATTAAGGACCACTTACAAAACTCAGTGTGGACCTTGGGATATAAACTGAGCTGGTTTTTGGCTGCTTCCAATGATCTATTCTTACAGTGAAACCTGAGTCTAATGAAGTTTCTGTATCTTTTGGGGAAAAAAATGTTTCTGAAAAAAAAAAATCTCAGGTCATGTCAGATTTATGTTCTCTCAGATTCACATCTAGCTTTCAACTCCAGAGACTGTCTGAAACATGTTATCATGAGGTCCACGGGGGCTCCACTAAGACTGAGTCCTCCCACATCCCCTCCTGCCTCAGTGCCAGAAGGAGAACCTTGGCTGCTGCTGATAACACCAGGAAAACACAGACAGTCCCCACAACATCTTCCAGATATTCAGAAACATGGGGGACCTCTCTCCTTCCCACAGTACTTTCAAAGCTGGGCCTTTCCCGACTCTCCCTAGATTCTTTGGACTCTGAGTGTTTATTTAAATTTGGTAGATCTGGAATTTAGGAATATACTTTAAATATAAATTTGAAGAATTTTATTGAAACCTAAAGCCGAGTTTAGCGTTCTTGACCACTGTTGGCTGCTGTGAACTTATGTTTATTGACTGCAGTTGTAAACGGGTTGATTTGGACCTTTGAGACCTAACATTGCAGATGCTACTCACTAAAAGAACATAAATGGACAATTACTGAAAGATAGCAGCTTGGGACAACTGAAGCTAAGGCTTGGGTTCTGAATAAAAAACTTTGCAACTCTCAGAGGAAACAGACCTTTGAATGCTAAGTGAGGACCCTAACCCCCTTTCTGATTAAATTTACAGTTAGCCCCAGAGTGCTGTGGAATTTGGGCAATGTTACTAAACCAGCCCCTGAAATCTGAAGGAGTCACCCACATTTATTTAAATTATTCAAACTTCAGATTTGTTTAGCACTATTTTGAACTGTTCTGGGTCTATTATTTGATACAAAACTAATGAAATAATTGTAAATTGAACTACAAAGAGGAATGAGTTCATGTACTATGTGTTTGGCCCTGTGAAATATGAATATAACACACATAATATATAATTTTCAAAATGTATTTTCCTTAATGTGATATTTTGATTTCAGATCTGATATTTTGGGGGTCACCTTAAATGCCTCAACACAGCTATTTTTCCTGTTGAGAAAACATATTCTTTCTAAAATATGTTTTCCTTACATTGTAAACTATTTATATGCACTGCTGTAGAATCATTATTTCCTACTAAGAATGACTATACAGGGAGAAATGACTTGAATTAGGGGCTTTTAGGGGCTCCTGTGGAACCTAGTTCAGTGGAAACTTCCTGAAACCTATGAACATGACCCTATTGAAGATTTCTAGTATTAGATTTGGAGCCTGTTCTGACCATCTTCTGTAGCCAAGCAAAGCTTCCAGTAATGGGACTGGGACACCAACTCAACCAAAAAAAAAAAAAAAAAAAAAAAAAACCCATCAATCTATAACCTGTTCTGCCTTTAAGATGCGTTGGGGCGATAGTAGCTCAGAGCTTGTGGGAATGGCCAACCAATGACTAATCATATTGAAGCCCACAACAGAAGAGTGACCCCATAGCCCACATTGGCTGGATGGCCATGAACCTGAAGATGGTTGACACAGAAACCTATGGTAGAACAAAAGAGTACTAGCTTTTTTAAAAAGTCAGGAATCAATGAAATGATTCCTCATGATACTCTGGGGTGCTTATATAATCAGAGATAGGTGTCATGCTCAATACCAGAGAGGATTTTCCTGCAACAGCTGATGGGGACAGAAACCCACAGCCAAATAATTGGCTGAGACTGACAGGGGGAGGAAGGATTGTTAAAGACAGAGGGGTTGAGGACATGAAAAGAACACTGCCCACAGAATCAATTAAGCAGAGCCCAGAGCAGCTCAGAGACTGAAGTGGCAGTCTCAGAGCCCACATGGGTTCTCTACACATATGTTGTGATTGTTAGTATGGAGTTTTGTGGGACTCCTAACAGTGGAAGTAGGGATGACTCAGACTCTTTTACCTGCTCTTGGGACCCTTTCCCTCCTACTGGGTTGCCTCATCCAGCCTTGACCTGAGTATTTGTGTCTAGTTTGATTGAATCTTTTATGCCTCATTTGATTAATATCCCTGGAGGCCTGTTCTTTCCTAAGGAGAAACAGGAGAGGAGTTGATTTGGAAGAGATGGGAGGTACAGGGTGGAACTGGGAGAGGTAGACGGAAGAGAGGCTGCCATCGGGATGTATTTCACAGGAGATGAATGAATAAAAGGAAAAAAAAATGATGATCATATACTGGTTTTATCCACAGTAGTCTGCTTCCAGAACAGCTCACAGGAATGCACAATTAAGTCTAAAGCAGGCAGATGCAGGCTGAGGAACATCCCATCATCAACCCAGGCTTCTTCCTTGTGCCCATACATTGTGTGCATTCCATTGTTTTAGTCAAGCATTCTAAGAAATGAAAATATCCTTTATATAGCCCTTCTTCTGACTCTAAAATATGCATTAAGATCATCTACATACAACAACATTAAAACTAGTTAACTAGTTTGGAGTGTAATTTGCATAGATAAAAAATGTAAAAGTTCGTTCAAGACCCCCAAGTAGAGAGCCATATGCTAATTCCAGTGCAACAATAGAAATAGCATCAAATCTCATTGTCAAACCCTTAGAGGGATGGAGGATGGTCTTGTGTGTCTCAGCTGGTGATTTCTCCCTTGATAAATCGATGCCTTTAATCCTTAAAAAGATCTTCCCTTCTCAGTGTCAGAAATATATAATCACAGGCTAGTGTCTGTGCATTTCTCCTTTCCATCTCGGCTATGTGCATAAGACTTGGTAAGATACAGCCACTGTCAGGTTTCTGAAGAGTTCCTTGTCTAATCTTCCTACCCCTCCAGATCTTCGATATAGAACCTGTTAGAATGGATTGCTTGCTTTTCCAGTTCCTGTGTTTATCTCGCTTCCTCTCTCACCATCTGCTGTACCGCATTTCCTTCAGAAGAGTGAAAAGTTTTCACAGTGCCCGGAGCTCTGCCTGCAAACAATGCCCCCTTCCTCTCTTCCTTCCTTCCTTTCCCTGCTTTTTACTTAGGTTTATTTTGTGTTAAGGTCAAACTGTTTTAAAAGAGTTCAATCTGCAAACATTTCCATGTGGCTGAAATTCCTATCCAAATAGTTGTGACGAACTTGAAAACACCCTAGTCATTTATGACTGGCTTCAGCTCAAGCACACACACTCTGGAGTGTCTCTGTTTCTTTAAGTTGTCTTCAACAAGAGTTCAAGGAGCAGACAATGAGAAACTGTGGTCTATTCCATGGTACTATACCCAGTGATGTGACGATTTGTCACAAGGACTTTCAATATAGTGCACACATCATTGATACAACCTCTAGGTACTAAAATACTGTTTCTTATTCACTAAGATTTTAGAGACACTAAATGTTAGGAAAGTTTTAAGTACATTTCTCATTCATTTACTTAATCCTTGGTGTTCATTTTGGTTTGGTTTTGGTCTTGTAAAACTGCATAAGTTTTTACTGGTAGATATGTAAGGGTATTATAGTTTTGGTTTGTTTCTTAGAAAGCCCATTTTAAAATATTATGTGATAGTAAGGTTTAGACTTCTTCAGATGTTCCCAGCTCCTTCTAAAAGAATTATTTAATAATACATCTTCCTTGCCCTCCTCATTTTAATGTATTAACCTTTAGTAGTTTTGTGCTTTGACCAAGGTAACAAATCTATGGAAGCTAAACTGAAAATGACATCTACCCTGCATGACAGTGAGCTGATTTAAAAATGGTATATAGGCAACAGACTTCCTGACTTGAGAGGACAAACAGAAAATGGAGGTTGTGATTATCATTATTATAATTACTATAATTGGTGCATAGTTTCAATACTGATCTGTCTAATCTCAAAGAGAAAAGTGCTGAGGCAGCAATCTGCATTCATCAGCATTTATTGTTATTCTGCATCTAGCTATTTTTATTTGACCTTTTAAGAACAACAAAAAAGTGACTGACTTTATTACTATAATTAAATTCATCATATTATCTCAGCTTTCTCCATTTCCCCTACACTGTCTATGTTTAGAGCTACCAGAGATAAAGATTATCCCATCAGGTAATGTATGGGCAAATGCCTAATGCTGCCTGTTGCTTCTCCAATGATAACACAAACACTGATAGAATTTTACATACTAACAAGAAAATGCAAATTTTTATGTGAGAAGATTAAGAGCTTTGAAAACCTATTTGATTTAAATTTACTAAATGGTAGGGCAGAACCAGGAAACTCTTTGGAAATCACTTGGGATGCTAAAAGATATTAGGTAGAGGAGACACTGCTATTTCCAAGAAATGTTTCCTACAGTGTGAACATTTTCTCTTAAACCCTAAATGCAATCGACAGCTCACATACAGGGTTGCGAACCAACTTAAGTCATATGGTTAAAGTAAATTGGCTGCCCGGCTGTTACCAAAGCTATTCATACTTATAGTTTCTTTTGAAATAGAAAAATAAAGATGTTAGCAGATACAAATGCTAGGCAAATTTGAGGGTGCTACTCAAATACAAATGAAAGAAAATAACAGAAAAAAAACAGACTTTAAACTTAATCACGATTTGATTAAAAATGCTTTCTTAAGAAACACTGAATCTTCATTTAGCCCAAAACATCACCAAGGAAACGAAGAAATGAAAATGGGCTTACAAATAAGTTTTCTTTTATATTATCCAGCTAAATTTAATGATTAATTAATTCAATATCTGAATAAAAACTGAAAGAGCCAATCAATAATATGTAAATAAAGTATCAGATGATTAAATAGATTATTATTCTTCATATGACTTTTAACATTCAGATCAAGCAATAAATGTAAATAAATCTTCCAAGTCAAAAAAAATGCTTGATCTTTCAAAAACCTTACATTTAAAAACGGTGAACTTTTTTCTAAATTATAATAAAATGGTCTTCATAGTAATTCTAATTCCTGCTGTTACAAACATATTACTTACTTTAAATAAGGATATCATTGAAAAGGGGCAAATACCTCCCAGGCCTTATTCATTTATTTGGACAAAAAGAAAGATACTTTATTATAACACAAGAGTGTATCAGAAATTCTACCAGGTGACTATTGACCATGTTTTACCAAATTCAAATTTATTTTGAAAAACAACTTTAGAAGATAGCACATGTGCAATTCTTGTATCTATTTCACAGGAAACAAATGCACCAAGATTGTCATATGCAAAAAACCCAAAACTCTTAGGATATGCTATCATACACAAATCCTATAAATACTAACTGTGAGCCATGTCCTACTATGGGTAAAATCAATCAATTTTCACTTTGTTGAAATTTTTGTCTTGAGCTGGGTTCTGAGGTGAGGTAAGTAGACAAAGCTTTACCTGGCCCTTATATATAGAATGTTACATTTAAAAAAGCAAAACAAACAACTAAAAAACCCTACTAATTCATCTGGGTTTGCCAATTAAATAAAAACAAAACAATTCCATTACAAAACCCTGCCGTTTCTTCTCTCCCATAAGAATGGGGTTGTTGAACAGCTCCCTTGTCTTCCCAATAATTGTCTTTTAAACCATAGTGCCCAATTCTAAGTAAAGACCATAACGTGGGGATGTCTAAACAGCTATAATGAATGACATCACAGGTACAATGCTTATCATGAGAAAAAAAAACATGAGGACACGACTTTCTATTGAGGACATTTCTATTTCTACTTCCTTAGAAAATAGTATGGCGACTCAGTTCTTACTGTGGGATAGCCTGTGCAAGGAAAACAGTGATTTTAAAATGCATTACAGCAGCAGCAACAACAACAAAAAATGAACAAGAACTGGGCCCAGGAAAACATAAGGTTTGCCAAGGAACAATAATGTCATGCGAAGGGAGGGAGGTGGTGGAGAAGGGAAGCCAGGTCCATGCCAAGCAAAGCTGGGGGCTGCTCAATCAGCCCTATCAGCGCTCCATCAGTGTCTCCACTCCAGCCAAATCCAGGAAAAACAAGGAGTCAAAGATTCAGGTCAATAAGCTTATAGGCGATTTGCACAAACAGCTCCTCCAGCAAGGAAAAAACAAAGTCATATTGGTTTTTTTTCTTTCACTCTTTCTCTTTGAACTCCCTGATCCAAACACACCCTGAAAATGTCAATGCTATATGCAAGAATTTAAGGAGCTGAGCTTCTTAATCCCGTGAAGAGAAAAAGGAGAACTTTGTAAATATCCCCTTCCTTATTCAGCTCAAAAAGGTTATAGCAGACCTGCCTTCTGCAGATTCTGGTTTTGTTACCCTGCATCTGAGAAGGCAGTAATGCTTCAGGAAAACCAGGGCCAAACACAGAAAAAACACGGCTGGGTGGGAGATAGTCACAGACATCTTTATTTACTGAAAAAAATAATTCCTACAAATAAAGAAGCTAAAAGACATAGGAAGATGAATATTTGAGTAGTTGAGTAGCAGCTGACAAACAAGCAGAAATCCCACGTTTGAGGGAAGGTAGAAAAGATTAATGCAAGAATCTAGGCTTAGGTTGTTATACAAAGTCAAAAAAAAAAAAAAAAAAAAAGGACACAACTTTCCCACCGTTACTAATTTTTAAACCAAACTACAAAAGCTGATAGAGGATTGAGGAGAGGGGAAGAGGGGAGGGACAGCTCAATGAGTTTAGCAGTCATCTCCTTAAGCATACTAATGAAACCAGTTCCAATTTGTTCAGATTTTCTGGCTTCCTACACTTAATTTTTCTTATTCAAAGACATGGGAAACTGTCAAAAAGACTGACCCAACTCTGTTAAGGAGGAAAGGAGCAAGGTGACACAGGTTGTCCCCAAACACCCACCAAGTGCTACTGCGGAATTTTTATTAATGAGCTACAGATGGAGTCTCATCAAGCTCTTGGCTAAAAGGAGGTATCTGATTGGGTTATTTGTATTTTTGACAGCTTCTCCAACATACATGTCTCAGTTTCCTGCCTCTCTCTTCATTTTCTGCAGACTATTCTTCACTAGGCAAATGCAAGGTACCTCTTGTCTGCACTTTGCCCCTCACATCCTCATGCATCCAATCTCCTTTCACAGTTCCTTCTCCTATCCCACTCACAGAGGTGGGATCCAACACAAGTTCTTGGAGCAACAAGCCCCTGTCTCAGGCTCCCTGCTGGCCTTCGTTGGCTTTGTCTAGCACTAGCCTCTCAGCTGTACACAGAGGAGTAGGTTCTAGAAGCCCAGTCCACCTTACCCATGGCCCTTTATAAAGTCAAGTGTGTTCCCAAACAAAGATATAATGTCACTTCACCACCCTACCATGTCCTGTTTTTCTCTTGTCCTCAACACTGTTCACCATGAGGTTTTTGTTTGTTTGTTTGTTTGTTTGATTAAACTTTCTTTTTTCTTGCCATTTGTTATTGTAGATGTATATTACTGTGTGAATTGAGCTCCATTGACTTTATCTGTGGAATAGGACTGGAAGATACCAGGAACCTGATTCATTATCAGCTTCTTTCTTTGAATTTCATAACTACTTTCAGGGCTAGTGCTGACTCCAACACTGAACAACCTGGACCCCATTGTACTTCCTTAATGCGGCTTGCAATGTCCTTTTTAGGAAGAGTACTTAAAATAGCCTTCTAAGTATTACTCATATCGACTTTTGAATACATGCTAACATCCATCATCACACAGCATGTTGTCTTATTTCAGAGATTTCTGATGTGCAGCCTTTGTCAGCTCTGATCTTCCCCAATATCTCTCAGGTATCCACAGTACTCAACACTTTGTCTACCATTCTTTATATCTAAATAGTGGGAAAAGAAGTTGGGTTTTCTGTCTCCTAATGTCAAGGGTTGATAGTATTATATTCCCTCTTAGCTTATTTGGAGACCATAAATCACAGGACAATTTCTAAAGACCCAATAGTAACTTTCTCAGATCATTGTTATTGACAGCTCAGCTGCTTGTTGACACATAGTTTTTGCAGATACCTTTTCCATAGCTCAGCAACTTACTACATTACAGTGACACCCATCTGACACATCCTGTTCACACATCCTGTGACATGCTCCTACAATGTATCTCAAAACATATTTACTTTCCTTCAGTCATTAACAGACTTAAATATTCTGGTAAGAAATCCTTCTTTTACTAATTAGGTTAGTCCTTACACATGTGTGAATATATATTCTCGTTTTCTACATTAAACAGAGTAAGAAGCTGAAATAACTCAAGCAAATAATTCAGCACCACAGGAAATATGTGACACTTATGGGCCCAGTATGGATGTCTTAGTCATCTGTAAATTCCAGGAAATAATTCTTACTTGTTTCCTTCCTGTCACAGATGCTGGGAAGGCAAGAAGCCAAGCAGCTTAGGACAAAAGATGTTATGGCTTGAGCCATTATGTTACGTTTTGTCTAACAGAAGCCCAAACCAGTCTGAAAGAGCATGGTATTGTAAGTAAGTCTTTCTTATGAAGATGAAGAACACAGAGCTTTTCCAAACCAAGTGGTGGCTTAGGAATCTCATACAGAATTGTAGGCCTGCAACTAAACAAGGATATCTCTGAGATATATTCAGGTAATTGAGAACTTAACATATGAAAGAAACATAAAATACGTCTGAGACTTCTATGCGATTTTCCCATTACTAGATTGAGCTACGCAATATTAAATCACAGGGTTAGAGGAACCCACAGTTTTAATATTAATGACTTCTTCCAGATGTGCACAAAATCTTGCCCTTTAGCTAGAAACCTGATGGAGCCAATGAAATTGAGAAAAATATAAAATAAAAAGTAAAATATCATTCTGACCACAGAAAATTTCCTACATGGTAAGGGCTATCACAAAAGTAGGACCTTTGACCTATAATTAGGAGCATTTTCATAGATATTTAAAGAAGCTTTTTCTCTTATTCTTCAAAAAGCTACACAGTTACAATAGCATAGAATGACTTTTATAAAAAAAAATCCATTACTAAAATTTCAGTGATGATGATGTACACTTCTTATTCTTCCATAAGTTCGTGTCAATACATCATGCTTGAAAAAATGAGATATTCTATTCATACATTTGTGGTATGAAATGGTCAACTAAATATTGTTTATTAAGAAAATATACCTTATATCTAAAATGTATCTATGGAAACTATTAAAATAACTAGATCATTGCTAGTCTAGAATCATGAAAATATCTTCAGAACACAAAACTTCAATCTCATTCTGATATAGACTGACAAGTTTATGGTTTTCAAAAATAATCAAAATTGTATACAAAAAAGTCCAGGTTCTAATGAAAATATTGTTGTTAAGAAGAACATTTCATACTTCCCTTTCAGTCACGATACTGATTTGCTTAGGACTTTACCTTCTACTACTCTAATGGTTAACCTCTTCCTTCTTCAAATACACAGGAAGCAGAAGCTTGTATCACTGAAACAGTGTAATCTACTACACAGAGATTAAGTTTCGCTTTTCAAGTGAGAATAATTTCTCTTCTAATTAATTGTATTTAAACAACACAAATTAAAGAGAGAAAGAGGAGAAATGAGAAAGAGAGTCAGAGAGAGAGAGAGAGAGAGAGAGAGAGAGAGAGAGAGAGACTGTGGCCCTTGTAAATCAAGAGGGTACAGTATCCAAAAGCATTGTCTTCCTTTCATAATAGGTTCTACTGTCTTCAGAGGGAATTCTCAGCATTCACCATCTATGAGAGTAAGATAATGTAATTCTCTCCTATTACACAGGCCACAGAAAAATGCAATAGTAACATTGGCATTTATAATGAAAATGTTCCACGAAACTAAGTTCTTATTCCCATGGAAGACTTTAGTTACAAACTGAACATTAAGGGGTTGTTTTATAATACATACATTATATACTATTTAATACAAGGTCTGTGCTATTGTTCGTTATACATTTAAAATATCTTAGAAATTTCCAAGTACTTTTCAAATAATCATATTCATGAAATCACTTTCATAAGCACTGTACATTGTAATTAAACGTTTTCCTCTCTTCCCAAATGCCTGTCATTACATTATTTGGGTCATGATTCTTGTTAGTGTAGATGAGTATTACTGTCTCAAGACCATAAATACTGTCCTCAAAAAGCCAATTGCTCTAAGTCTAACTGCCTTCAACCAATTACTTAAAGCTGTGGCATTGCTAAACTCTTCTATTAAACAAAAACTCTCAGTAGTAATCATCCCCGAATTTAAAGTGCATATAATAGTTAACACTGCTTAATTAATGCACTTCATTGCTTTTATTTTTGATTATATTGGATATACAATTGATAATCTAGATTTCTATCTTAACCCTTTAACCATAAGAGCCCAAAGAGAAGAAGGGGCCAAAGCCTTTCATCCCTTAGCTTTTCTCACTTTGATGACACCATAGCATAAGGTAAATACTTTATAATAAATATAGACATATAAATCTTGTGGGAACAAAGAGTAAAATGGTGTTACATGTAATTTAAAAACAAATATTACTCAATACCTCAGCAGGTGCTTACATACACTGCCTAAACTACATGTTCTTAAGGGAAAACACAGAATCTAGAACATCTACAGAAAATATTAAACTGGCCTGAAATCTGATCTTTTGTTCCTCTAATTTTCAGTCAAACTTGTCTGATTGGGAGATAAGCACTATGTCACAAGGCTACTGCTGGCTTTCTGGGAGATCCCAGTAAGGTTAGAGCTCTGCTGAGTTGAGGAACAAGAATGAGTGGAGTAGCTATGTTTCTAAGACACCATCAATGGGAGAATGTGATGTTAGAACTTTTAAATTTTTCTATAAATACATAAGACCATCAAACTAGGTTCATTGTCCATTTAAAGATATTATATCAGCATTTGTGATTTCAGAATGTGAGTCTAATCAACATACACTCATAAGCTCATGTCACCTCTCTGAACTGTCTGACTAAAAATGGCATGCTTCCACAAGTATCACACACACACAAATATTGACAGGTGGAGACAGACATGCAGGCACTCTTGTCAGTTGGCTGTCTGGGATGCTTTCATACCGAATTAGCAGAAGCGGCTGGTCTAAACCTAGATAATCAACCCAACATGTATGACAGCATGTGACAGCATAAGAGAAATAGAAGTCCTGCCCCACTGGGTGACCAAACTAGTAAAAACAAATAATAAAAGTATATGAAACAAAAAAATTAATTTTAGAAAAAAACTGAGGAAAAACAGATGTGCCCAGTGATGTCATGTCAAGGTTAGAAATACACTGAGACTTGTCTCAGGTACTTCTTGGATTATAGCCCGTGTGTGTGTGTGTGTGTGTGTGTGTGTTATTTGTGTGTGCATGTGTGTGTATGTGTGTTCATGTATTGCATGTGTGTGTGATGAATATGCATAAAAGAAAAAATAATGCTAAGAAGTTAGCAATAACGTAACAGGGAGCAGCACTGAAAGTTAAAGTAAGCACCCACAGAACTCATTTTTCAGAAAGACTGAGCCAGACTTGGGCTGAGATGCAGTCTGCATCACTCAGGATTCAGTATTAGAGATATGCAAACTATTGGAGTTCAGTAACTACTCATAGAAAGAAGAAGACATTTGATAAACATAAATAGCTAGTTGGCCAACCAACAAGGAAATTAACTCAGGGAACTTGCCATTTGGCATTAAAATATTTCAATATAAAAATAGATTATTATCAAAATGAAATAGTTTATTCGAATGACAAAAGAGCTTATTTCTCAAAAAGTTTTCTATATTAACAGATCATGGCATTATGTATCGATATTACTCCATCCTAAGAGTAATAATAATTTACAAATTCACCTCAGTGGATTCCCATCCTACATGCAGCCATCAAGGGTTACCTTTGTTACAAAAGAACTCCACTTCTTCGCAGCTCAGATTTTCTGGCTCAAAGCCTGCGGGAAAGCTTTCCTCCAATGGAAAGTCTCCTTTCGCGATGACTTCGGCCTCTACTGGACACTCTTCTTCCTCATCTTCGATGGCATCTTCCAATGGCCCTTGAAAAAGAATCAGGGACACTGTACCAAAAACATTCTAGGAAGGTAATGAAATAAAAATCCTTTAAGTAGAGTTGTTTTGATTACCAAGGTGAGGACTTACAGGAAGTTATTCCAAGGAGACTCACTCACACTAATGCCATATAAGAAATAGTGGGTAGAGTTATATGGAAAGTGAATTTGCTCAATATATAATAAGCACTTCTATGGAAACTTACAAAATAAGTAAATTTTAAATTGTTTTAAAAAAAGAAAGACTATATTCATTGAGAAGGCAAAAAAAGCCAGTGCCTGAGGAGATTACATACAAAGTAAATTCAGTCTACATTCCCGTCTCCCAAGTAATGAGCGCTAAATATACATGCATATATGCGCACATATATATGTAAATACACACACACATATACATATTTCTGTTTTGCGCAAACCTTTGCACATTATATTCATTTGTTAGAATTAACAGCCTGGTAAAGAGCACAAGTCTCTCTTACACTGCTGAACAATTTTACCTGTGATTTTAATAAAGATTTACAGTAATTGAATGCATTTTAATTGAAACGAGATTTTAATAAAGTCTATACTTTTAAAACTCCATCTTAAGAGTGGATTCCAAGAAAAGATTTCATTATATGTGTTTGAGGCTTGAAGAAAAATTACATATTTCTCTCCCTGATGAAAGCATAGCCCTATTCACAATTAATTGAATTTTTTCTGAAATGAAAAGTAGTTTTCTAATGAAAAAATGTAATTTGTATTTATGTGATACTTTTTCAGTAATAAAAATGCAACTTCCTTGGAGAGAATGAGAGTGAGGTGCACTACATTAATGGACCTATTTTACTGAAAGGAAATGGGGCCAGGGGCTGCAGTTGTTCAGGGCTCTGAAACGGATGACACGGGAACTCCATGTTGCTGAAGAATCACGTATCCAACTCACTTCACTAAATCGAAGCCTGCATTCTCTCCTAAGAAGTAATGTGGCATTTTTATCCGTACAACACAATTATGGTAATCTGCATTAATTGTCAGTCTGTCACTGGTCTTGACAGGAAAAATACTTCTAGGATTAAGTTTACACCTCTCTCTCTCTCTCTCTCTCTCTCTCTCTCTCTGTGTGTGTGTGTGTGTGTGTGTGTGTGTGTGTGTGCGTGTGTGTGTGTCCTTTCTCTCACTCAATCTGTTTTTACAAATGTAATAGCAAGTTTTTAGGGTTAAAGAAGAAATAGTATAAATACTTTTAAATGCTTCAATACCATCATTGTGTATCTGTGTAGGCCAACATACCTACATCCAGTGGTATGTGTTGGATCGTAACACAAGTGAATGTCCTTAGGATTGAACTGGCAAGCAACATTTATATGGATAGAATTAGTTACATACATTTAGATTAAGGAACATTCAAGCCAAACTTTTCCTTTAGAATTTATTTTTCATTAATTCAAAACAAGAAATGTTCTCTTTAAATACTCTGGTAATTGTACCACTTCTTATAGTTAAATTTAAGAATCAAAAAAGAATAGACAAATTCATGAATCACATGTTAGTTTTAATCTGTTAATAATAATTTCAAGTTTAACACTGATATTTTTACAAAAGTTATGTCAAATAACAAAACGTGCACACCATCTATAAAATAATAGCAAGATATCACTATCCTGCTAACATGCACATGTAATATACGTTGATACATTTATTAATGACTTATCTAATGAAGACAATAATGGTGACCTTTCTTTATATTTGTCTAAAACATTTAATGCTTGGCAAAAAGGAAAGCTAAAATAAATCTCAGTTTTCTTTGATGGGGGAGTACCAGCGTGCTTTCTTACATGGTCTATTATGTAGTCCAGTGTGTTAGGTACAAGCACTTTTTAAATTGTTGTTTCAGTTTTATAGTCTGGATTGTAAAGCTAAGCAAATAAGCTAACAGAACATGGTTTCGGACCACTAAGTGAAGCTTTCGGTTTATAAAGAGCAGCATTTTGAAAATCCTATTTTTTTTTAACATCATGCTTTACTGCGCAAATCAGTGTATGCTAGTTGTAAGCATTTCCTCTCAGATAAGTGTAAAATACAAGCAATGCATGAAGACAGAAGTGTTAGCTAGTAGTTAGTCCATAGCCCCCTCATTACTTTTTCACAGACATATAACAAGTTAACCTCAGAGCACGTGTCTTGAGCTTTTGACTGAAAAGTCAACCAAAATATATGTTTCCCCTCCCATCAGGATGCTATCTTTCTAGGCAGCAAAAATAAAACTTCTGATTGTTCATACTTTATGTAGTACATATGGGATCAATTTGTGAAATAATTGACTTAATATAAGTTACAACAGAAATGACATTATATAGTACATTGGAGGTCAGATTTTTCTTTGAAAATATATACTCAGTATTTTGCTTACAAAAGTAAATTCCAATCATGTAATAAATATTTTAATAGTTTATGCATGCAATATGAAAAACATAACATTTTTCATACTTAGAGAACATGTATGCATGTGTGCATATTATAAAAATAAAACTAACAATATATATACTTTCATTTTTAAAATTGAAATACATGTGATAAGAATTTTGCAAAATCTTTTATTAAACATAATGTTACTGAATAATTTGAAAAATAGTAAATTGGAGCCAGTGATATATTAAATTTTGAGAGTTGTATTAAAATCTCGCTTGTGTCATCATTTGAATGATAACCAACACTAAAGAACAGATTCATGCTTAGTAAACCTCACCCCCAAGTTAATGTGCTGTTAATCTTAAATAGGCTCACAGTTTTGAAATGGGCATTTCAGTTTTATTTCTAGGTTTATGAAAAACTTATATTTGATATGTTTATTGCATATCCAAAGATTAGAAAACACATTTAAGTATTGCTTTGTGAGTCCAAGCAACATTTATGTTCAAAAAAGCCTGAATATAATGTTAAAGAGTTTTTTAGCTCATTTGTTTTAAAGTCTTGAGAGTTCATTGCCAATATTTAAAATAAGAGACAAGTTGATGATTAAATGGTCAGCTTGCATTCCTCCCAAAATAAACATCAGATTTATATAATTTACTATATTTTCAAATGTGAAATTACTAGCCACTTCTTTTACAACACCATCAAGTCAGATGCCAAGACAGATGTTTCCCTTAAAATGCATAGTATTTCTGGCTTAAGATAGGATCTCTCTTCTCTTTCTACTGCATGTTTCTTTAACAGGAATCATCGCTGATAATCAGTGGCCACAAACTAACATGTTAAAGGAGTAAGTAAGAGACACTTGAAGCTCAAGTGTAATTAATAGCACCAGGGAAGGAAGGAGGAAGAGAGAGACCTCCTGGGTATGGATTAGTGGGCACAGAGTCCACTTCAGGAAAATCACCACACGTAATTTGACACAAATAATATCTCCTCAGAAAAGGCTCACAACCAAGCTCCATGTGCCCTCATGGAGAAAATTACTTCTGATTGAGGCCACTCGGCAGGCAAGTGTGAGGAAATCTGAATTTCAGCTCCTCAATTGTGTCTGATTTATAGATATTAAAACACTCCCGCCAGAATTAATAGTCGTGATGTTCATAAATATCAACAACAACCGCTTTTTAAAATGCTAATGTCTTAGAGCTCTGTATTCAAAGACTATGGGTATGGTAGCACTGAAGGTAGAGTCCATTGTGCCGTTGATTGTCTCTGAGCAGAAATGAGTAGACCTTGGTGGATAGTATTTGCTCTGTTTTTAGCAGAGAAACAATTGTGTGCTTCGGCCCATTTGAATCGGCCATAGCTACCTTTGTGTTCCAGAAATAAAACTGACAGTAGATTCACAGCACCCACTGACACTGAAGAGCTGCACGGTGAAGCCCAGACTAGCCTGGAATGATCTGAATGGCCTAAGTTGATAAAGAAACACATATGTTGTTAAAGTCATCCTATCCTATATACTGGTATAACCATGGTCCTTGAATAAAATGTAAATGATGGATTGTACATATATGACTATGGAACAGTTCCAGTAGAGTTAATTCTGTGGATAAAGGAATTTTTTGCAAAACTGTTGCCCCAATTTCAGGGTGTTAATGAAATCCTCAAATATGTCCACGGTAACTGAAGTAAAAGCTAGAAGCAGACAAAGAAAATTTGAAGGTAATATACAAGGACCTGCAAAAATACAGGAAGAAGTATTAAAATTAGTAACAGCACGAGGCATCATAAGAAAGCAGTGATCAGCTCAGTACATATCAAAACCAAACACATGTGTCTTTCAACATGCATTGTTTTCTGTATAACTTTCAACCATGGCAGCCTACTATAAACAGTGCAATCCTCACCTAAATGCCAGAAAAGTCTCTGTTAAGATAATGTTTCAGAATAAGGGGCACCCACAAGAGGAATTTATTTCTGCAGAAATTAACACACAGTGCCACGAATGGAGATGACGATTTCTATGGATGTAACCCAATATCCCCTGTAGGAAATCATTCCCCTTAAGCACCCATTGGCCTTAGTTCATTATATCTTAACTTGGCTTGTGTTTGCATGCATTGCGATTAAAAGAAGACACTGTCAAAGGGGAACCACAGAGAACATTCAGTCTCTCACAGGCATTAATATTCTAAGCATTCTGTAGGCTGCACAAGGCTAGCCACCTAGCAAAATGAGATTGTTTCAGAGTAGTGGGCAGCCTTGATTACAACTGACAGGTAGGGGGAAAGTCACATTAAAATATTATCATTCCCAATAATTACAATAATCCATCACAGTGTGCTCAGAAATTCTGTTCCTTGAGTTTTCCCCTGAAAAACACAAATACTTCCAGACCTTTTAATTCCATTTTTTAAAACTGCAGGGTGCTTTTCACACTATTGCTGTAAGGTAGCATTATTAATGTTACAACTTAAAACTTCATCACCAACTTTGTCCCTTTGTACACACATAGAGCAAGGCACCCAAGTGAATGCATTAAATATTTCAGAATGATAATAAATTCAGGGATGTGACAACAGTGAGACTCTGTCCAAATTGCTAACTTCTGTGTTATGACCCTTGCAAAAGTCCTTCATGACAGATGTAATCAGACAAAGGAGTATGAAGATGCATAAATATGTATGCAGGAACACTCAGGCACAACACACACACACACAGAGAGAGAGAGAGAGAGAGAGAGAGAGAGACAGAGAGACAGAGAGACAGAGAGACAGAGAGAGACAGAGAGACCTCCAAAAATCACAATGAAAGCAACATATAACCTTCTTGAATTACCACATTACAACCGAACCACATTTGCCCAGTGATATCATTTTCAAAGTTATAACTTCCAAGCATATAAAAGTAAAAGGAACAAACTCAGACTCACGTTTATGATGTAAGCACACAATATGCTAATCCCCCACACACTCCCATTAATATGTGAAAGTTAAAATCCAGCTTTGCATTTTAAACTAATTTATATTTTTCTATATGTGATGAAATGAACCAGTGGATTCATATTAGATATCTTGGTATGTAACTAAGTGTATCTTATCTTAAGTTTCTTTGTTAATTTCAAGCTAATCTTTATACTATACAAAATATAAAGCCCTTTATATATATATATATATATATATATATATATATATATATATATATATATATACATATATATATATATATGTATATATATATATATGCATATGCTTTTAAAGCAGATATATATTTTTTCTTACTTAATCATGGATGTATTTTTGTGACTCTCAGCAGCTCATTTCAGAATTTTCAGCTGCTATGTTCAGACATCCTTATGAATCATCATTATCCTGTGGGCACAGTGCGAAATGCTTCTCACTCAGTTCCTATTACGTTTGTCTCGTGCATATCCCACAGAGTCGTTTAATGAGAAGGGACAGGAAAGAGGAATGTTCTTTGGACAGTGCAGATCCATACTAACTCATGTAATTGAGCTTAACAGCAAGAATAAGACCTTATTTCTGCAGTCTAAAAAAAATAGTACTTTGGGAGAACAGGCTGTTTCCGCAGTCACACACATCCAACAATAGTGGCATCAGGGAATCTGGTAGGAAAGAAACAGTTTTATTAATTTTTCTTCTTATCTACCAGAATAATGTTGATTTTTTTTCCCATTTACGTTTGTTGCCTGCAGGTAGTAGACCAGAGAATCATATAGCTGAAATTCTTCTTTTTCATTAATTTCTTTCCATGTGTTATTTCTTATATATAATTGATTTGGGGCTTTGCTCATAGCTGTACACGGTTTTTTATTTGAATATATCTGCACCAACTGCTGTCTCTCAATCAAAAAAGTTTAAGGAAATTACCTGAGTTTTGTTAAGTTTGTTAAAAATGAGATCTTTGGATATTTAAATTGAATTTTAAAATGTTAATGCATAAAAGACATTAGAGAATCCCTGATGGAAATTTCCATTTGACCACACGGCACTCTGAAATGAAGGAGGGAGAGGGTCAAGTTTTATTTAAATTGTTTCTTTGAGGGAAAGTGTTCTTTTTATCTTAAATAAACAGAATAAATTTTGCTATAATATCTGTACCTACTTTTATAGAAGATGGTATTAACAATTTCATATCTAAACTCTAAAACAACTCAAATTGTTACATGTTTTTTTCCCTGAAATGCCTGCTTTTGGAACATTTAAATATTCAGTTCCTAACTGAATGATATTAACAAACTATTTTTTTAGGATATACCCAAACTTTGCACATCATCCAGTAGATTCAATAGTGATGTCGAAGAAGAAATAAGGTTACAGAGAAATAGAGACAACATGTAAACTGGAGTCCTCAATGGCTAATTTACTCCCAGAAAGTAACTCAGGCATCTAGGAAATTCACTTCATTACCAAAAACCTTGTGCACTGACCCAGCAAGTTAGTGACAGAATTGAAATTCAAATATTTTTAATCAGGTCTCAGTCCAGAGACCCATACATAGAGCGATTCCAAATATACTGAAGATGGTAACTCTATATTAAAAATATGACATGATTTTACCAAAATAAGTCCTCTCCCTGTTATGCAGGAGACACATTTCAAGATCCACATTGGTGGTTCACTAAGTCATGGCAAGTATCAATCCTCATATACATACATATATACATGCATGTATGCATACATACATACATACAAACATACATACCATCTATATGTAGTTTATCCTAACATACACATCCATGTTAAACCTTACATAAATCATTTTGTAAGAGCTATAAATTTTTAAAACCTGCATAAAACATTAATAACAATAAATAAGTCTGGTGTCATGAAATGTTATTTCAATACTTAAAAAGTAGATTGGTAATTCAAGGTTAGTCTGGGCTATTAAACAAGAGCTCATTTCAAAAAAGATAATTATAATATAAGATAATTATATTAACATACTATAACAGAGTTGCTTGGTTAGCAGGGATTTGGGAATTTTGGTTTTTACTTTCTGTTTGTTTTGTTTTGTGTGGCAAGTATGTTTGTGTGTGTATGGTATCTGTGTTTGTTTGTGTGGTTATAGTGTGGTGTGTGGTATGTGTAGGTGTGTTTGTGTGTGTTTATGATATGTTAAACAGTGTGTGAGGCATTGTAGAAATGTGGAGGGTGTGGTGTATTTGTCTTTATGGCATGTGCATGTTTGTGGTGTGTGTATAGTGTATTTGTGGTTTGTGTGTGGCATGTGGTATTTGTGTATGTGTATGACATGTGTGTGTGGTGTGCCTATATATATATATATGTGGTATATGTTTATGTGTGTGTGTCTCTATGTGTACTTATGCTGTGTGTTTGTGTGTGTCTAGCATGTGGTGTGTATGTGTGTGCACTTGTATGTGATATGCTATGGTGTGTTTGTGTGTATATGGTATGCTTAGGTGTTGTGTGTGTGCATGTGTGTGTGTTATATCTGTTGGGTAATGTGTGTGTATTTGTGGTGTGTGTGATGTGTATGTATTTGCGGTGTGTTTGTGTGTGGTGGTGTGTGTGTGTGGTATGTGTAAGTGTATTTGTGTGTGTGTATGTGCATTTGTGGTATATATGTTTGTATGTAGGTGTGGGGTATGTTGTGTGTGTATGTGTGTCATACATAGGTGTGTTTGTGTATATATGGTATGTTTAGGTACATTTGTGTGTGTGGTATGTGTGTGTATCTGTGGTGTGTATGGGTTTGGAAAAACCTGTGTGTAGGTAAGTGTGTGTTTCAGGGAATGAAGCCAAGGGTCTCAAGTATACTTACCAAGTGTTCTACCTCTGAGCTACACCCCATTCCTGGAGTCTCATACAAGGTTTTATAGCCCCATGATGGTAACAAGTGTAGAACACAGATGGCATTGTATATAACATCTTTCTCTTTATAAGATTATCAGGCATTTATTCACACAAACTTTATTCATCTCACTAGTACATATCTAGGATACTGAAAATTGCAGTGCTACATTCTGTACTGAGATCACAGAGTGAAGTACACAATGAGAGGACCCTACCTTAAAGGAAGTGAATAATTTCCATTCAGAAGACAAACTTATGCACGCAAGGTACAAGACTGAATGGAACAGAACAAACCTCTCCAATTTAGTGTGAATGGAAAAGCAGACAGAGGTTCTTATATAGTATACTGAATTATGTGCGTTTAAGCATTTTCTTATCTTCTCAGTTATAATTCTACCCTAGTCACATTTCCAGCTGGAAGCAGCATGTTTGGAACTTTGCATTGAGTCTGAATGCCTTAAATGCTCATTCAACTAATGACTTCTCAGTTGAATTTAATTGTAATACAATTGAAATCAAATTGTAAAGTGATAGCACTGGAGATGGAGGAAATGAGTATAAATGCCTTACACTAGACTTTTAACCGAGTGCTCACACATGCATGAATCTGAGGGCATCGTTTATATTATTATTATTACTATTATTATTACTATAATATAATCATTATTATTTATAAAGTTGGAGTGAATCATTCCACTTGACAGGATGCATTCCATTGTCCTTTCCTTGATATTTCTCTCTCAGCCAGATAGAAACTAGCTGGAGTGTGTGAACTCGGGAATGATGGGATGGTTCTCTAAATGTAGGAAATGCTTCCATAAAATTTCAGGTGTTACCCATAATATGGAATGTACTGCATTCAATTTTTAACAGTTTTTATTGGCTGTAAGGTAAAAGAAATGAACATTCCCACAAAAGCCTTTGTACCTATGTGTCTGAAAAATATTTACACATGGATTAACCAAAATTTGTAATTCTACATACCTCTTAAAGAAAGATTTTTGTTAGAAATTTCAAGTCAGTATCAAAAACATTTATTCTTTGGTAACAAGCAAAATATATGACAACACACACACACACACACACACACACACACACACACACATTAGTAGATGGTACCCTGCATGGTTTTATCACAAAGATAAACAAGTAAAAGCAGAAATGAGTTAAAACTTATTTTATATCTAAAGACAATGTAGGCACATAGGCTTTGACACTAGATTAGCATTACATCCCTATTCTTAGTAGAATAAATCAATTAAAATGCACAGGTTGATAATCTTAGTATAAATGACAAAAATATGTCTATAAAAGAACTATAAGAAAGGGGACACTGGTGGCCAACTTCATTAAACACTTAGCTGTGGTAACATAAACTAAAGCTGTCCTTTAGAAAGCTCTGCCCAAGATCATACTACCCAGAGTGAGAGGCTTTATTTATGTATTTAGAAAAGTGTGTGTGTGTGTGTGTGTGTGTGTGTGTGTGTGTGTGTGTGTTTGTAGCCATAAGTAAAGAAAAGGAGGCCTTAAATTTGAGAGAGACAGAGAGAGAGAGAGAGATAGGGAGAGAGACAGAGAGAGACAGAGAGAGACAGAGAGAAACAGAGAGACAGAGAGAGAGGAAGAGAGAGAACAGAAGAGGGATTGGTGGGAAGAAAGAGAAGGGAGAAAATATAATTACAATTTCAAAATATATAAACAAAAGGTACACCGTGCATAATCTTATTTTTTGAGAAGCAATGTGGGTGTGTTTAGAACATAAGAAAGTATACAGCCAGAGAAGAGAAATCAATGCAAATATTTGCATCAGGAATATAATATATGGTCAGTATATAACTTGTTTTTCTTAATTTTTGTTTTGCTTCTTGGTTAATAAATTTTGGATTGAACTCAGTTCTCATCTTTTAATAATACTTCTTCTAACCATGTCCTGTTCAAGCAGTTCTTTACCTGTGTGATTAGCTACTAATTGAACCTTCTGGTGAAGTTAATACATTATTAATATATGCTGAAACGATGCCCGAGTTTTGGCTGAATATGTAAATGACAGGCAAACCATGGCTCTCCAAGTGAGACCAGCACACTGGCAGGATTTGCATCATCCAGAAACTTGCAACAGATTCAAACTCATTGTCACATTCCACCCCTCATCTCAACTCTTGATCCTTCAAGAATCATGGCCATAAATCTTTTCAGCAAGCCATGATAAATGTTTAAATTTGAGAGCTGTAGTTAAATACAAAGACTAGTAAGGAGTTATTGTGTAACAGTCTAAATTATATTATCAACGTCATTTGTAGTAAACAATATAATAACATCAGTTGATATGGGCTCCAGCCTCAGCTACACACCACCATACCTGAGGATCTATCTTCAGAGCTCTTCCCCTGCCTCCCCCTCCCCCACCAGGCTTCTAAGGGTGTGTACACAGTGAATGGCCAGAGCATGTTTATTTCTTTAGTGCTGGTAAACCATTCTCTCAGTAGATTCAGAGCCCACAAATAGCATGTTTTCAAGTAATTCCGTGATGGCATGGGATAGTTTACAGTCACTTCAGGTTAACTTCTAGTTGCTATTTCTCCATCTACTTCAGGAGTAGTGAGAAGTGTGGACAAAGAGGTCTGGTGCCATTTCAAAGAAGAACCTTGTATCACTTCCCAACTACCTCCTCTCATAAACAAAACAAAATGACAAAACAAAATAAAACAGCAACAAAACAAAAGCAAAGAAAAAGCCTAAGCAATAGCAACATCTCAAAATTTTAAACTACACCCTGTTGCCTGAGGCTCTCATACATAGAGTGAGAGTTTCTTGATGCCAACACAGTCTCATCCTCCTCTTGGGGACTAAGCAGTGTGGAAAAGATGAGGAGTGTATCACCTGACAGGCAGAACTGACCAGCCAATAAAAGAAGTCCTGGCCAGATTTCTCCAGCTCATCACCTATCACTGCAAGCCCTTCTCAGAATCAGGCTCCTGCACTAACCAAGTTAGGCCAGTAGGATTTTAGAACACAGTGTCATGGCCAGCTGACACTGTAAACCCGGTGATGAAACTCACCAAACTGCATGTTGCTGCACTACCACCTTGGACCAAATATTTAAGGTGAGGCCAAAGACAGAACTAGGTTCCATTTTTCACAAATAAGGTGACTTCCCAAGCCTGGAATGCTGCCAATTTGGTCCTGTTTGCATTTGACAAGGAAAATAATGATGGATATTCTCTCTAAACTTGTACAGTCATGCACATAGAGCTGGTGTGTGTGTGTGTGGGGGATCTCTCATGCAAAACAAAACATTTCTGTAGATGTCATGTGCTGGCTAGAATATATTTCTAAGTACCTCCTAACTTTTACAAAGTTAAGTGTTATTTTTCAAATTTCCTTCCTGGTAGATCTCTATCATGTTTGGAGTACTAGAAAAAAATAATATAAACTTCACTTGATCTCCATCTGAAAGAGCTTAACAAGATAAAGGAACCTGAGTGTAGGTAAAATAAAAAAAAAAATCCACATGTTCAATCAGCTCTAATTATAACATGCCCTGGAACATGCATCAACAGGACACTTTAGAACAAAGCATTGGGTGCTGTCATTAAAGGTTATAACGGGTACTCAGAATCATCAGATTGAAAACATCTCCAGGGGCCTAGAAAGCACTTGTCCATAAAACCTATCAAGGAACAAGGTTTACTTTATGCCATCACATTAAAGGGTGTCTGAAGACACCGGGCACTTGAAGAAGCTGTAATTTTAAGAGGAGCCTGTGCTCTCTCGAGACCTGGGAGAGTAGGCAGAGTACAGAGATAAGCAAAGCAGCCCACCCACACAATCTAGCAGATACAACCTGGAGGAAACATCTAAGGACTCTCTTAAAAGAAAAATATCTCTGGCCTTTGCAACAAAGCCTACAACAGAATAAAATCAAGTACCTTTACAGGCAGGAGTTATAGGGTGAGACAAAGGTGGAGCACTCTCATAAAGGAACTTTCCAGTGATGACTCCAGGCACCTCAATATTTGTCCTGTAAACCCTGTTCGGCCTCCATGCAAGGCTTTCTATGGACTTCTAAAAGAAGCATACATTTGGCTTCATGGAAAGAAAACTGGGCATCTGAGTTTCTTTTCACTTAAATAGAGTCTCATTCTCTTTCAATCTGTAGGCTAAAACAGTGTGTTTACAATGTTCTACTGAAGGCTAAGTAAGTTGTGAAGTTCCTATTGTAAGGATTTCATAATGTCTTCCTGAATACAACTAGGAATGCTCACATCAGCAGGAATCCCCTTAACCCCTTTTCTCATCTAAACCAATGAAATCACACCACTTCTACCAGGTAAAACAGTTCCAGAATATCAGATCTACCAGCCATTAACACATAGCACACTGGCAGCAAGTTCTGAGAACTCTGCAACCCAAGATCTTTGAACTCAGATTGTTCTTAACAAGGTTTCTAAGCATTGGAATAGATTAGCCTATAAATTGAATATAAATAACAGAGAATTAACTTTCCTGTTTTCTAATAAAAGAGTGCTTCTAACAGAAGTTGCTGTATTTCCAAGTTGCTTTTGTTTTGCCTCAGCTGTTGGTTTTCATGTTATTTATTTTTACTACCTAGAGCCAGAGCTATGTAAGTTCTACAAAGCAAACACATTGGTGTTCCTTACGCATTGCTAATCTCTTCCTAGCTCAGATTTTATTTTCCTGTCATTGTTTGAAAAGCCATTACTTCAGCCCTTTATTTTCTGACTTCATGTACATAAAGTATTTTACTGTTGGTCTTTAAAAATATTAGCAAGAAAACCCTACATGCAAATGCAAAATAAATTAGTGGTCACTACTCACTGTTAGCTATAGCTTCCAATCTGACCCCTCTGCAGACGTGAGCTCATGCGTTTTGACTTCAAAAAGTATGCTTCACCTAGCACCATATAACACTTCATCATCCGCCCTGATCCACCTCTTTACCATGGAGTCAGTCTAATATTGGATCAACTATTAGTGGGGATGTGAAAGGTTTGTGGAAGTTTGACTCTCTCCACATTCATACAGAAACTTCTAGTCTGGTACCTAAGGGTGGTCCTACTATTGTTGACTTTGCCTCTAATCTTCTACTATGGACATTAACTTTAGTGTATATTAAGTTCATGCTGAAGTTCTGATGTAAAGGTGACCTCTGAAGGTCGATTCCCTAGCTCAACTGTGACAGTCCCCAGGGACAAGTTCTTTATGTGTTCCAGGTAATTCTAGTACAGACTCCATGTCATTCAGCTGAACCTGTGGGGATGGAGGAGGAAGCTGACTGAGTTGTACAACAACAAGTGAGACTAGGCAAGAGTGGCCATTATCATCTTGCAAATGCACGAGGTCATTTTGCTTTAGATTTTAATCTTCCTTTCTTGAGCATGCTCTGTCCTACAACCTAGGAGGTTGTGTATCCACTGATTAAAAAAATATGACTTATTTCTTCTGTAACATAGTTTCTGTGAGGTTTGGCTTCTGCTACTAAATAGTCATACCATCTCAGTGTGACCTTTGACTTTACACACTGAAAATAAGAATTTTCTGTGTACAGTGTGCAAACATAGTTCAAGGGGTTACTGGGTGGGAATTCTTTTCCCCAAGCTCTTTGGAGTTCATTATATTTAGGTTGTGAAAAGCATTTACTAGGTGGTTTGGTGGTTTAGGTTTTTATTTTGTTTTTTATAATGTGTGGCCAACTGAAGTAGGTTAAAGTGGGAGCTGCAGGAGACTCTGGGGGTTTGAATACCTGGTCTTTCCAAGAGATGTCGGTGAGGCGAAGATTCTAAGTGTTCTCACATCATCTTCTAGATGCCATAAATAGCAAATGAAGCTTTCAGAAGCTCTTTGAAAGAATCAATGTGTAAAAGTGAAGTGACGTATGATGCATATTTGTGTACATGCTGAGGGAAGGGATTCCAATATAGAGAAATCACTCATCCTAGAGGTTATATATGGTTTCTTTCCATTTAGTACAACTCATTGTGATCTGGGTTGTCGAAAATTTGGTAAAATGACTTAAATACTGTTCACACAGAAAAAAAATATCAACCAGTGAAAATCTAGATTCATGTAACACTATGAAAAGATTTAATAAGAAATCTTTCCTATTGGAAACATTTAGTAACATTTTGGGTATCCAAGATCATTGAGGAATAAGATTTTTTAAACAAACAAGGTGACAGATCACTAACTCAACCATTGAAATTAAAAAGAGGATTTAGAATTTAGAACAATGAATTTAAAACAAACAAAACAAAACTTGTTTAGATAATAAACATTCTAAAGTTGTGTGCCCAATAACATCTAGAGGTGTGGAGTGGGAACTGTAGAAAGCACCAGTAACCCCAGCATTCCTGAGACAACGCAAAAGCATACAGATTTGAGACTCGCCTCAGTTGCACGTGGTTTAACAAAAAACCCTCTGCTTTCTGGATACAGAAGTGCACTTCTGGAACTGTTTGAGCGAGCGATGACATGAATCTACTCCTTTGAAATGCCTATCAACTTGCTGAAGCAACAATACTGCACTGAAAACATAGAGGAGACTTCTCCCAGTCTGGCAGGAGCCTGCTCACCCTTTGCTGGATGTAATAACTAGGATCTCTGTTGCAGACTGCCTTAGTTTCTGCTGTTTGAGGTGGAATCTAGGCCTACAGCCAAGTCTGCGTTTTAGTAATAATTACAAAAGTCTCATAAAATGAATAGCTTTCTCTAGCTTGCAGTTTGGGTCTCTGCAAAGCTAGAGAGATCACCAGCTTTTACTAAGAAGAAAGAGTCAGTAAGCACTGTGTAACCCAGGAGCATCCTGTACAACTGACCCTATAGTCCCACTTCTTTGCTACCTCTACCTCTGTCTCAGAAAAGAAGAACCAGCTACAAGTAGAATGCAAGAAGAAATTATCCAGACCCTGAAGTCTGTGAATACTCTGCTTCAGAGCATGACAATTATCTATGACATTTTAGTATGTTAAATGTGTATATATATATATATATATATATATATATATATACATATATATAATATTGTTTATGTATATGTTAAATATATATTATTAATATTAAATGTTAAACATATATTTATACAGTATATATATTTACATAGTATAGATATGATAAATACATATTAGACTATATAGAGATATGTATATACACACATGAACACATACACACATAAATATGTATGAGTGTGTGTGTATGTATAGGTATAGTATGTAACTACCTAGTAGGGTAGAGTTTGAAAATAGAAAGGAAAATTAGAAGATACTACAAACAATGTTCTTACCCTTCTCTCTTCAAAATATTTATTATATAAAAATACTAATATTTTTAAAATTCAAATTGTTGCTTTTAAGAAAATTTTAAAAGATATATTTTTTCAAATAAGCCAAGAATGTAATAAGAAAAAGACATGATAAAAATTACAAGAAGCAAGTAAAATTATGACAATAATCATCATTTTATTGTAGAGAGAAAGTTGATGATGCAGAAAATTTGAATTAGTGTGGTTGATGACAGACTGTGGGAAATGGCTTAAAATGCAGAGAATAACAAAACTACTAAAGGGGAGATGGGAAGAATTAGGGAAAACAGTGGAACAGCTGCAAGCTATAAACAGGGATAAACTCAACTTTAAGTAAAGTAAGGCAATGTGTAGTTAGCATATCTATACCAAAAACTATATGATGTAGATTTCTCTCTCTCTCTCTCTCTCTCTCTCTCTCTCTCTCTCTCTCTCTCTTTCTCTTTTTGTCTCTCTCTCTCTCACTATCTATCTATATCTCTTATATTTAAGATGAAAGAAAACAGCCAACATCAATACTAAGTATTTTAATTTTCAAACGGTACAAGTATAGCATTATGTTTGTACCATTGGGTCCATCTTTCTTTTTCTAAAACTACCCAAATAAGTGACTACAAAACAACACAAAAACCATGAAAGTGAAGGCTACAGTATATAAAGACAGGCTGTTGTATTAAGTTAATATAAAATGTGTGTGGAAGGTTGACTGAAACATCCTCAGAGCCGCTGGGGAACCTACATTATAAGATTCCATATCCTCACACAGGATCAAAAGATGTTCTGTCAGCATCAGAGATTAATTATTAAACACAACTTTGCTCAGAGAGTACCTTTAAGGGAAGACTAAAACTTGATAAACACAAAATGGGAAACTAAAACTCAGGTGTAAATTCTACTAGAATTAAAAGTAATAGGACTATTAGACAATAAAAACAAGGGGATAGTTTCATTTTAATATGATTAATTAAGATGGGTTAGATTCCTAGAAGAGATGACTTGGGAAGAAAATTAACTCCCAAATTTATATTTTCCCTGACAGAAATGTTATGTGCTAGACGTGGTGGTACACACCTGCAGTGGCAGACGACTTAGAAGAAAGAGGAAGGAAAATTAAGAGTTCAGAAGCATCACAAGCTAGAGAGATACCATACAAGCATTAAACTAAGTTCAACTTGAAAATCCTAGCACCCTAGAGGTAGGGGGTGTGAATCACTGCAAGTCTCAGTCTTGCCTGGTCCACGTTGTGAGTTCCAGGACAGCAAATGCTACACACTGAAACCTGAGAAAAAGGGGGATGAGCCTGGAAAGAGAAAAGAGAGACAAGAGCTAGGTGTCTGATACACCTGCAATCCCAGCATTTCCTCTTTGGGGAGGTGAAATAAAAAAAAAACCTGAGTTTTCTTGGGTTTCACTGGCCAATGAGCCTAGTCTGTGAGTTCAGGGGAAATATGAGATCTCATCTAAAAAATTGTGCATGTTTCCTGAGAAATAACACCTAAGCTATCCTTTGACCTCCATGCTCCTCCATCCACACACCTGTATTGTCACACACATGCACACAAAACATAAAAGGCAAACTTGATGAAGAACTTTTAAAAAACAAACTAAAATAGTGTTTCATGAAGGTAAATATTGAAAATTTAAATTTTAAATAAAAACATAAGTTAGCTAATCTTTCATTAGATAAATATTTTACATGTCCACCTGTCCCAAATGGGTAAGAATTCACCACTTAACCAAAAAGGAGAAAAATGAAATATAAAAAGACAAATAATAGTAGTATCAAAAAATACCTTTATATAATGAATTAGCAAATGAAAATTTGGTATCTTGATATAAAAATCAGAAACAATACTATTGACTAGCTATGCTAACAAACTATTATCACAAGGATCAATGGAAAACAAAATTAAGAATATTTTGATCTGTTTGCAATGCCCACTCCTGCTAAGCTAAGTGCTCTCTATTGTTTTGTTCCTTATAAATATGTTCTCACAGGAATTCATGCAATATTTATAAACACTGACCACATATTAGCAATTACAAACCTCAGGAGTCCTTAAAGAGAAATTTTAACATCATGTTTTAATTTAAAATGATATATAATTTTAAAGAACTTAGATTCTTTTCTTACAGAGCACTTTCTGGTTTGGGCAGTTTGAGGTTCAAATTTCAGCTCTTTGTGTTCTGACTTCACAGCATTCAAGAGAGGCAGAGAACCAAGCAGGGAGGACTCAGGGCTGAGAGACCTGAGAGACCCTAAAGCCAAGTAATGAAACTGAAACTGGAAGGTCATCCCAGGCACTAAGCCCTCCACTCAGAGCAGCAGACATGGAGCTATGAAAACTATGGATTAGGGAAGATATAAAAGCTGATACTTCCTTAACAGTTGATAACTTTGGGCACTTGACAGAGAAAACAGCAAAAGAAGAAAATACAGTGTTCAGAGAAAAAAAGTAAACTCAGATTTTTTTCCCCACAAGGTATACACATATCTATCATTTATTTAATTACATTTATGTCAGTGGTTATTTTCATTGCTTTTAATATATACAATTTCAAATGATAAGACCACATTTCTAATATTTATATTTTCATATATCTTAAAACTTCTCTACAGAATTTTTTAATTCTTTTCTCATATTACATCCTGATTCATTTACCCTCCCTTTACTTTTGACAGATCCATTCTTTCTCTACTTGCTCTAAAAAAAATAGCCCCCCACCCTCACCAGAGATATCAAGCAAACACAGCATTAAAAGTGACAATGAGATTAGACACATAAGGTCAGATCAAGGCTGGAAGAGGCAACCCAGGAGGAGAAAAAGGATCCCAAGTGCAAGACAAAGAGTAAGAGACAACCTTGTTCCCACTGGAGGAGCCCCACAAAAACATCAAACTACATAGTGCAATCCTATACACGTCCGTGTAAAATGAAGGTTTTAATAAAAACATAAAAAAGAAGAAGAAGCAAAACTCTCAGGGAAGCAAGTTTGAAATAATACAATGGAGTGAAGGTTCCCTTTAAGTGACATTAATGTATAAAAATTGATTATAATGCTAAAATAAAGCTGGCTGAAGGAATGACTAAGAATGTATTAAATGAGTGTTAAATCCCTGGTCTAGTAGCTAAGTTTTCATGATTTCACCAATATTTAATGATTTCAAAAAGCAAAAACCCTACACACACACACACACACACACACACAGAGAGAGAGAGAGAGAGAGAGAGAGAGAGAGAGAGAGAGAGAGACAGAGAGACAGAGAGACAGAGAGACAGACAGAGACAGAGAGACAGAGACAGAGACAGAAAGACAGAAGCAGAGAAAGAGAGAGAGGAGCATTAAAAAGCAGAAGACTTAAATGAGAGAAAACAAGATGCTGTGTTGGGATGTATGCACAAAACACTTTTTCAGAAGTAGAAATTAAATATGATAAGACTGCCAAATAATTCACAAAGTGTATCTGTCATGTTTTCTGCTTATAAAGGTCCTGGCAGAGGTGTTAGGAACATGGAAGAGGGGCTCTCTAGAGTAAAACTGATAAGCTCTTTGACGGGACGATGTTCTGAAACTCTGCAGTGTATGGCAGGGTGGCTAGACCTGTGTGGCTATCCTGACATCTGGAAAATGTCCAATGAGATGAAAAAGAGACTTCTAATGCAATTTAATTTTAATTCATCTAAATTTAGATATCCATATGTAATTAATGGCAACAAAGTTGCAATAAGTCTATGGCACAGCATCCTAGATTCTCAAGATATATATACACACTCAAACACGTGATAAGATCACAACAGTGGACAGAGCAGCTAGTGACACAATAGGACACTAGGCAATAGAAACTCAACAGTAAAGAAACTTCCTAAGAGAAAAGGATTAGTTAACTGTAGTAGTTGAAACAATCAGTTAGCAATTACGAAGAAAAATCAATTGAGGGTCTTATCTCAAGCATTACTTAGAAAATAAATTTCACATTGTCTCTGAAGAATTAACACAAAAGTAACCACCAGAAACAAAATGGGGTTTTAGGCAAGTCTGTGGGTAGAAAGTGATATTTAGAACAAGGCAGAGCTGCAAATAGCCACAGAACTACAGAAAAAATATAAATAATAAAAGATCGTGAGCCTAAATACTTACAATTTCTGTACAACAAGGTATCAAAAAACAAAAATAAGGACACAGCATAAGAGGCAGATTTGTGGAACATCTGAGCCATGTGTAAGTTTTTATATGGCTGACAGTGTCATTAGGTGTCTCCATTGCAGCTTGTGTATGCTATGCACAAGAAATAAGGAGTGAGGGTTACGCTTGGGGTCTGGGGGCAAGAGCAATGGAGCCTTTACTCGAACTGTTTTCTATGGCCCGACAGAGAGAATCCCTCGAGGTCTGGTTCTTTTTCTCCCACTAGCTTCTTAAAGCACCCCCTTGCAACATCCACCAAACTGATTGCCCACCACTATTAACTCCCTCTCTGCCTAGTTCAGGGCCCTCTGGTTTTTACCCAGCATGCACATCAGCTTGTTGAATATCCAGTAGTACTTTCAGCTAAGCTCTAGTTTGTGGAATTTTAATTAATTTATTTCATCAACTTTTTGTAAATCTAGAAAAACTGAAGAAAGAGTTCCCATATAATGAAAAGTATTTAAGAAGAATGAATGACATATTTTAATTGTATTTATTTAGAGATTCAGGAAACCTATTTCTTATTATACATTGGCAAATGTCAGCTATTTATTCACTGTGGCTCTACTAATAATATTTTATTGACCTTAATGAGTACCTTTATTTTCTGGCACCCTTTTTTCTTATCTGTAAAATAATAATGACAATAAACTTACTTTAAGTAGTCTTTTAATTACTTCTTTTATACTTTGAGATCGTGCAGAAAATGAAAAAAAAAATCATTTTTTTAAGATAAAATGTTGTTCTAGTCTGTGCCTCGGTTTCTGTGGTAAGACAGTGAGCAAAAGCAACTTAATAGAAGGAGGAGTTTACCTGACTCACACGTTATGGACCATCATCAAGTGGAGACAGAGTAGTAACTCAAGGTAGAAACCTAGAGGATGAAACTGAAGAAGACAACAGGAGAGATCACAGTTCTGCTTACCGCTTGCTTCACCTGGCTTGTTCAGTTACCTTTCTTATACATGCCAGGCTTCCTGTCCAGGGATGGTAATACCCACAGTGGGCTAGGCCACCTCAACATCATTCAGAAATCAAGAAAATGCCCCCAAGACATGCCCAGGGGTAAATCTGATGGAGGCATTCTTCATTAAAGATTCCCTCTTCCAGACACATCTAGACTTGCATCAAGTGACACAAATTATGTTAGTGGTTCAAGAAGTGTGATGCCCCTATACTAATATTTTATAAACAACAATAAAGAAGTTGATTTATGTATTCTAAACAGAATGCTAGTCATGAAACAATGATTAACTTTACAATATCTAACAAAGGCTTCAAAATTGCTCAAAGCAGTCATTGATTCAAAGTCATAGTCTTCCTCTTCCAAGAAATACTTGGAGGAATACAAAGATCTTGTGCTGAACAAAGTTTCCGTGGCAATGTTTGTTGTCAGAGAGATGTTTCAGAAACCATATAAACACCATCATTGATTTCAAAAGCTGCAAACCTCCATCTTTAGTGCAAGGCAGTCTTTGGGAAAGCCTTAAAAAAAAAAAAAAAAAACAAAAAAAAACAATAATATCCTCAAGTAGTTAGCACTAAGTTTTAGAATTAAAAAGCTAAAGACTCAAGTTTGCCACACCGATACCAATTTATTCTCCCTAATGAAAGCCCCAATGTATAGTTCATGAACATTTTAAGTGCATGGACATTCTGGCCTATATTTTTGCCGTGTTTGACTTCATTTTCTCTTCTAGATATCAATTTTTATAAAACATAAAATACAGAATTTGTCCGGTGCTTATTCTTGGCTTCCTCATTTCTGGTTATCAGACCCCAGAATAATTGAACAGACCCTTCTTTTGATCTGTGAGGATGCGATGTGCCTGGTTGCATATCTTGTGATGGCTCAGAGTTGCTGTGGTGAACAAAATCACATGGCTTGTTCCTGACAGAGGAACACACCCACGCATTCTCTCTTGTTACAGTGGTTTCAGACACAGACTGCACACAGTCAAAATCAGGGAAAGGAATATCCTCTTCCATGAGAAAAGAGAATTCCTAAACATGTACCTTGTTGCGTTGATAGAAGTCTGTGAATCTCACAGCCGAGTACAGAGAAATAATATAATGTGGCATTTGAAGACATCTTAGCTCAGGTGGACTTAGACTGCAGCGTCAAAGGCAGGCTATTCCACACACTTAGAAGAGTAAAAGTTCCACAGCAGCTTTGTTAAACACCAGTGTTTTAAAAGACAGCTTGAAATATGAAAGAACAACTACAAAAATCAAGTAAAAATTGTATGAACATGTAGTATCAGATGTTTATAATTTATTTTTATGTACATTGGTGTTTTTACTGCATTTATGTCTGAGGGTGTCAGATGCCCTGGGACCAGAGTTACAGACAGTTGTGAACTTTCATGTAGGTGCTGGGAATTGAACCAGGATCCTCTGGAGGAGCAAACAGTGTTCTTAACCACTGAGCCATGTCCCCAGCCTTTATAGTATTAAAATTGATAGTGACAATGAACAAATGCCCTGAGAAACATTTAAAAAGCCTTTTGCCAGTGGTCAATATAAACACTGTGGTAAAACTATTAGGCTTTAAGGGGGATAGTTATTTTATTCTTAGTGTTCAAAGAATACTTTCTATAAAGTTATGTTAGTTAAGGGATAGCACGTATAAAACTGGGCACACTGAATCATATGGACATAGTTCCCTTCCCTATTAACAAACTTGCTACTTAGATACTTATCTTCTCAATGACATCAATACCTATGATTGATGAGCTCTCCATAGAAGGGTGGAGGTACCAGATAGGAGTTACGATATGAAGGAATGGAACAACAGTGTGGAGGGGAAGTAATTAGATTACAAAACTTGGGTTGTTATGTAAAATGGTGGTCTGAGTATTGGTTAGGACGGCATGTTCATTCAGAGTATAAGGCAAAATAAAAAGAATAGGCAATTTCTCAAGTTGTACACGATCAACAACGTTTAGATCTACACAGAATTTCAATTGAAAATCACTTCATTATCATACTTGGCAATGTTAAAAGCTGTGTAATAATAATAACAAACTATGAAAGGAAACAAGGACACTTTCACAAAGCTGGTTTTAATGTTAGTGAATTTTGTCTGGATCTTTAGGGTCTTTGATCAACAGCACAGGAGCAAACAAGTCATTCACAGTGACTGAAGGCATTTGTGTCCTCCCCACATGAACAGATTAGGAATCTGTTTCCCAGATGTCAGAACTCATCCATATCCCTCTGTCCTTTTATCTAAGAAAGGTCTGATTTCCATTCCAATGTTTTTTTGCCTTTCAAAGAGCCTTAGTTTGTTCTTCTTCGCCACCCTCAGAAAGGTAATGTGCAAATCTCCCCAAAGAAATATATAAGCAACAGGGATCTAATTCTTCCCCACTTCAAGGACTCAGACTGAATAGATACACTGTTCACTCTCAAAAGGCCAGAGAATGGTGGGCACTCACACACCACCAAATGTAAAACAAGGACATTCTTGTCAAGCTGCCTAGAAAAACTCTTTAATAAGCACAATCCGGAAAGCACTCCAGTAGCCCAGGCTTGCATACAGACCCAGATCTAATGAAACACCACATCAATACAGCAATGCTCCGCCCTTCTCCTTCCATGGGTTTCATACCATAGTCTCACATTACCATACACACAATAGTTCCGAGAAATATAGGTGAGCGTAAGGCAAGAGGCCACAATAAAATGTAGAAGTATGGTGAATTAGGACGATGGGAAAACATCAAAAATTGACATCGGCAATGGAAATGTAATTTCAAAAATCATTAGCTTCAATACTTGAAGGCATGAAGCTCAAAAATCAAGGAGACACTTCAAAATATGAGTCTCAGCGGCTCTAATGAGAGGTTACCTCTGTGTTTAAACCTTAGCTGTCTCCCTGATGAGATGTTTGACTTATGTCGGCCTCAAAAGTCTTGAGTGTCCATTTCTCATCTATAAAACCAGGGTAATCGCCCCTAGTCATTTCAAATTATGTGTGTTCCCGTATGCGATGAACTTGCATGACGGCCGGCACAGTATTACCATGCAAAGTTTGTCAGTGTATTATGTTTGAAATAATCCTATGGTGCCTTAGGGAAGATGTTAACAAGAACCCCACTGTGGGAGAGGGAGAGGGGGAGCAGAAGATAGATCAGTATGGGAGGAGTATGCTTATTTGATGTCTTGAAACTTAACTAAAAGAAGGGGATGACCCCACTAGAAGTCTCCCTGAAGTTCCAGAGCTTTTATACATTCTCACTGGGGGGTAAATGAGGCTCCACATCTCGGGTGGTTAAAAGGAATTAGATAAACTGTTTACCTTGCCATCTCTAGGGTTAGTATTTAAATACTCTAAGAATTAAACTGCCCCCTACTTATTTACAAGACTATAAGGAGAGCATTTCTAATTAGAGAGGACACATGGTTATGCTAAAAGATAAACCTTTGTTCCACAGAAACCAAAATAAACTTCCGTTTTAGATTAAAAAAAAAGAAGAAGAAGAAGAAGAAGAAGAAGAAGAAGAAGAAGAAGAAGAAGAAGAAGAAGAAGAAGAAGAAGAAGAAGAAGAAGAAGAAGGCTCTCCAGTCTCCTTAGGAAATACTCAGAGAAAGTGCAAACTGGGAAGAAGCACAAACCTAGTGAACAGCTGACAGACCAAGCCAGCTGCTGCAGAGAGGAAGGGTTCCTCTGAGCCCTAGGGACATTTTTTTCCCAAAAACTCTTGCTTCTGTGTCATGGAGATATGTAAGGACAGTATGCTGGACCATACCCAGTAGAAACAAGCTAAAGACGTCTTCCTGTCCTGAATGTTCATTGACGTGTGCTTTCTACTGAATGACAAAGTTCTAGTCAGAGACCCAGAGGCCACAGAAGGAGAAGGACCAGGAAAGACTGCTTGAAACATGCAAATCTGAAAAACTCAACAGATCCTGCAGGCTGGCAGAAACAGAGGGGTCCCTTGTTTCATGATTTCCAACAGCGGCTTCATGAGGTTAAACTGGTTTGAAAATGTCAAAGGGATGAAAAATACTACTCAAAATTCAAATCATTTGATGCCGTATCCTTTCATTTATTTTATTGCCTCAAGGGTGGAAAAAGCTTGTTCTCCACTGTCTGGAGAAGAGAGGAGGTGCCAAGCTAATGCTAATGGGATTTCTGTGGCCAGAGCCCACACCCGAAGACATTCTTATACACCTCAGCTTAGGATTTACCCCCATCTGCAGAATAGAATAGTAACATGCATCCATGGAAAAGGGAGCGTCATACTCATTTGACATATGATACCTACTAAGTCCTACAAGAATATAAAATATCTGGACTAACTTATACACACAGTGGTCAATGCAGAACTTTCAATGGAAATTTGAAATTCCATATCCAACTGCTCTTATGAGTTACAAAAACAAAACCAAACAAACAATCAAAAACAGAAAATACAGAAAGGTGACATATTTTCCGAGTTATTGTGTATGCCACAAAAAAAAAAAACAAAAAACAAAAAACAAAAAACAAAAAACCACAATATATAAACACTGTCCCTGAAACAAAGGTGGCTTCCTGGAGATATGATACTTTTATTTCTTACTTGACAGAACATCTCTGCAGTACTGAAGCATCTCAGTATCATGAAATGGACTCAGAAGTGCTCCAGATTTGATTTTATAAAATGTCCCTCTTCAAACTAGAATTTTTCAGAGTTGGAAATAACAATAATTCTCATCAGCCAGACTATTCTAATTATTGAATCTACTACAGCATCATATTTAAACTTTTTGTTGTTTATGAATCAGTCTTCAAAATCTCAAAAAATATGCCACAAAAATGAACAAAAATATCACCAACTCTTTTTCTTCACAGAATGTGAATTTCTACCGCAGAAGACTGTCCACAATGGCTTTGCCAAGGCCAACTCACCAGGAGAGAACAGGAGGCATTTTCTTCTAAGACAGTGAAGCAAAACTATTGTCTTTGTACACAAGATGCCTCCTTAAAGGCCAGTCCATACTGATAAGAACAGTCAGTGCCTTTATTCTGAAACTGCATCAAGTGTTTTCAAATACCACAGGTTTATGTATTTTAGTGAAATATTTTAAAATATATCTTAAATCAATAATATCATTTCTTGAAACTACCATGTGCTAGTTTTTTTATAGTTACTTTTATTAGAATGCTTTCCATCTTAGCTTTACTTCCAGCTGTAGAATTTGAGGGCAGTATTTCTTTACAACAATTTATTCAAAATCTGAATATGTTTCTCTTAACTTGGCTCTTTGGTTCTTTTGTTTGCTTAATATTATCTTTTCTTCTTTCTTCCTTCTTTTCCTTTCCCCGTAACATTCTACTTGACTCCCTCCTTTCTTCCCTCCCTCCTTCCCTTCTCTTTTCTCCCCCTCTCACTCTTCCATTTTTTTTTTTTTTTTTTTTGAGACAAGGTTGCTGGAGAGCCAAAAAGTCTCCTTATGGACTTCAAATCAGCTTCTGTTACCTTGCAATTGCTAAGATTATGTAACTCTGTGCCACTAAGCTGGAGCTGGAATCTGGAATCAAGGTTTTCTGGGTGTGCTCACTAGGTAGGAACTCTACCAATTTCTACATCTCTCGCCCCTAATTATAACTGTGAAAACTGAAATCATTTATAAAGAAATCCACCTATTACATAGAAAAGAGCAGTAATGATGTTGGAGTATTTTTATTTTTGTTTTTGTTGGTTTGTTTCAATAAAGAACAGCAATTGTAAAACAAGCCTCTTATCTTTCTCCATTTGACACTACAACTCATGTTAGATAAAGAAAGAGCCATATCTATGATTAATTATCAATTTTAAGGCTTCAAACAGAGCATAGGGTTTTAGTATGAAAACCTACTATCTAATACTACAAACTAACAAACACTCATTCATTGACTGACATTCAGACAGGTGAACAATTTATGTGCTTCTATGTTTCAAAGACATCTAGAGTTCCCCCTTTTAGTATGTCTTTTATGCTGCAGAAAATTTTCTCAGGACATTACAGTATAGTTCCTCCAATCAAAATTATGATTGATCATGAGAGTGTTTTCATTCATATTTTCTTCCTTTCAGTTTATGTAGTGTATAGTATTGAATATACCACACTGGTAAAATTAATGTAGTAATATACAATAGGTATAGAATCTTTGTTGAATATTACTACATTCTAGAAGGAGACTAGACAAAGAGATAATATTTTGTAAGTTATGTTCTATAATGTGGCTTTATAAATACTGTTTATAATGTAAGTAGGTACAATGTGATTATTTCCCAATAAGTCATTTGAGAACTATAATTACTTTGATTAATTTACTTGTAGTAGTTGTAAGGCATTTTTGTAATTAAAGAGTAAGTTTAAAATGAATAGATAAAAGCAACTGACTTTAATTCCATTTTGTTAACCTTCCTATCTACAGGAAAAGGTAAACTTTGAAGAGTAAAGATTGGGTTAACTTCAAAGCCAGACTGACTCAGGCAAAATATGTTAATTTAATAATGTTATACATACCAAAATTCACAGACTCTACAGTCTCCTTTTCAAGTAACTTAAAAGTTGGCCTATATCCAGGTTATTTTCTTAATATTTTGCAAATATATCAAATACCTGTAAATTTACATAAAATTGGCCCAAACTCTAATTTAGCAGTAAAAGTAAATGTGTTAATACTGTTAAAAGTTTAAGGGAAATTGGCAAAAAATAAATTATAAAATAAATGGATAAAAAATTAAATACATATCATTGTTTTAAAGGGGACATGATTTCTTATGTAACAAGCTATAAAAGTTATCTCTTAGAATTTAGAAAATCTGAGATATAAAAACCCTGTTTTTATTTTACTAGTTTTCTCTCTATCCTGTAATTTATTTTTCTATTGCATGTTTTCCCCTCAGCAATATTGCTATGTTTTAGAAGCACAAGAATCACATTGATAGGGAGAAGTATTGAGATTCAGCATGAAATCTGAAAACTCTTCTAAGCCTCAGATGTGCATTCCTGTACCTTTGCCTGCACTTAAAGGACATAGTCCATCCCTGTTTCCAGCTTCTGGCATCTAAACTTAGCCCATTATCTGCTCTTCTCATTCCCACCTCATTCTTCATTTCATCATATGTGCACAATCTAGTATCAGTTGTAAAGAGTGATATCAATTTAGACTAGAATTCCAGCATGAGCATCTAGACTACAGATGTCGTTCAGAGCAGAGTGTTTGCCCTTGCATGCCCAGTGTCCCAGTTTTACCCTCTAGCTCTCAAAACAAAATAAAAGCTGGGCTCAACTTATCCTTGGTATAAGTTCTTCCTTTTCTAGTCTTAGCATTCAGTAACGCGGCTATAACTATCAAAGTGTGTTCTACAATGCATAATTTGTCCACCCTTTGTCCTGAGCAGTTCTAGGATCTTTGGAATTCCCAAGTGACTTCACAATGTGTATAGAAGGTATATACTCAGTACCCAATGAGCAATGAGTTAAGTATGGCTATGCAATGGGGCTTCAGTTAAACACTGATAGCTAAAGTTTTCAGATGAACATACAACTAGGGCCAGGAGATTCCTGAAGTTATGGAAGGTTGTAAGGTGGCACTGGGACTGGGACTAAAAATAGAGTTTTCTGGAAGAGTAGCAAACACTCTTAACTGCAGAGACAACAAAGTTGGACTTTTAGTAGCCTCATTGGGATGATTTAGATGTCTTTAGACTGTTCCAGTTAATTCTCAACTGAAAGTGGTCACAAGATTTACAGAGTTTTTTTTTTTTTTTTTTTTTTTGAAGTTGAACGTGTTTTGAGATACCCTAATTCACACTACACTAAATTTTATTTTATATATTTATGTAATGCTTATTTTATGTATTTATGCCTTATGTGTGTGTCACTGTATATGTGTGGAAGTCAGAGAGCAACTTGTGGGCGTTGGTTTTCTTTTTCGATCCCTTGGGTACTAGGATTCAAACTCAGGTCATAAGATTTGGTGACAAATGTCTTCCCTACTGAGCCAGCCCCCACACAATTTTTCTATTTAATCTTCTTAAATATAACTTTGATTACTTCTTACACATCTCAGTCTTGCTTGTTGTTTATATAAATCCATGCAGATTAGGTATTTTGGCATTTATAACCATTTACAAGGCATGCAGCTTCAGAAGTTACTCAGAACTGGGTTCGAATACAATCATCTTCACAAAACATCTGGGAAGTTAAGAAAACTATTGCTACTCCCCCCAACACTCCACATGTTTATTATGATATGAAAACAGTAATGTATTTTTTCTGAAGAGAGAAACATTGAGCCTGCCTTTAATTGGCTGATGACCAATGACTTTTAGCAGTCACAGAAACAGAATACCCCTCCATCCTGTCACTGTGAATCCCCCAAAATCCTTGTCTTTTATTACAATATCCCTCTTTCTGGTTTTTCTCTTTTTTCACTTCACCTTCTGTGGCATTTGTTTCTTTATGATGCTCTGTCTTTGACAACTCTTCTCATGCCTGGCATGTTCCTAGTTGTCTGCTAAGACCAAAACACTGTTACACTCTTATGTGGTGATAGATTTCAAATATGAAAGTCGAGTTCCAGATTCTAGTGCTGGTACAATTAGAACTGACTGACTACATGTCCTGTGGTCACCTTAGACTTGCTTTTCTCACTCGTTTTTATTCTACATTATCTGTTTCTTTTAATATTATTGCTTTGTTACATAGGCAAGACTGAAGAGTCAGACTACCCTCCTACGCCCACACACAAATCTCTTGTTAATGTGCTAAAGTTCAGAATATAATTTCAAAATCTCTAGCCAACCTACACTGATGACTGCCTGTTTCACGTAGCATCCATTTAGGTGGATGGATGTCCATTAGTATTAAACTATTTAATAAACTATGCATATTCATCAGGGCTACAAATGTTACTCCATTTTTTAGAAACTGAGGTCTACAAAAGGTAGGTAATTTGCTCAAGGTCACAGAGAAATAAATAGCAGACCTTAAAAGGCAAATAGCCACTCACCTATGCTCCCGTGTCTGTATTTCTTTTCATCAGAACCCTTTAGCTTAAGAATGGAAAGGAGAGAATAGTAAGTATATTGTGCCTTTCTTCACAGCTTATCCTCTCTGCCAATGAAGGAAGAACATTCTTCCTATAGAGTAATCATTGTAGTCCTTTTGCTGACCAAGGAAGATCTAACAGTGATTTACTTTGGAATGCAAAGAAAATAATATTTGCATGTATTTACAATGTGCTTTTCTCAGAAAGGATTTAAGGTGTTTCTCTAAGATATGTACATTACTGACAGATAAAGTAAATTAAAATAGGTAAAATATCAAAGCAAATGGAAAGTTGGGATAGAACAGAACAGTGAGTGCTCACAACACAGGCCACGAATTTCTAGGGACTTGCCAATAGCAAGCTTGATGTTTGGTGCTAGCTACACAGCAGCCAATGAAAACAGAGAAATGAGATAAAACAGTTGATTTTTCTACAAAATGAAAACATAGTGGTTGCTTAGGAGAAGCCTAAACATTTCCAGTACTAGAAATAGAGAGAAACTACTTCCATGTCAACAGCCTGTCTAGAGTGTGTACAGAAACGAGAATCAAAAATCATGCCTCACAAAACTACACTAAAATAAGCACAATGTGTACAAAACATAGATTGCACACTCCAGTGCACCGAACAATACAGATTTGCTCATTTACAACTCTTTTGCAGCTGCTTCAGCGTAGCCTGATACACACTAACTGGTTTGACGTCTAACTATATTTTCCTAGCCCTGTAATAGTAGGCAAGATCTAGTTGTGTCTCAGTTTCATTACCAACAACATGGAGACAAGAAGTATAACTCATAAGACATGGAAAGTTCTAGTCAATAAACTTAAAGTGCTTAGAATACTGTCTAAAATTAAGCTTTTGTAATTATTATTAAATAATTAACATATTTGAAGCTCCAACCTCCTAGGTGACAGGCAAACATTAGGAGGAAAGGGAAAAGCTAGGAGAGAAAGTATCTAATCCTTCCTGTCATTTATCCAGTTAAGCATCTTTTTCTCCAAATCTCTTTTAGCATAATCAGGTGTTTATTTGTTCTCAATGTCTTGCAGCTCCCTAGGTCCCTGGTGCTCAGTTTTGTCTCTGGTAGTAGGTGGAAGGCAGCCAATGAGCCTGCAGGAGGCATCTCTCTTCTCTCTGAAGTCATGCCTGCTTCTCAGGACCTACCATGGGAAGTAAGCACAGACCCTATCTAATGCTCAGTGAATTCATCTATTGGAGGATGCTGTGGTTTATTGGGATGGACTAAGAGCTGGATGTGGAGCAGGAAAGAGACTTTAGACATAATATCTTTTTCATCTGGGCAATTTTATGTCGAAGGGACAAAGTTGAGGAAGCTTTGTATCTTGCCCAAATACCTATTTTTCTTCACCTCTTTACTCTTTCATAAACTCTCCCATAGTATAGTCTCTGTGTTTTCAACTCAAAAGACAAGGATCTTATATTTGTTCTCTCTATGTTTCTATTCTTAAAACAATGATTCATAGCAGGCAGAATGGATGCCAGAGAGGTCAAGGCATCTCCAGTTTGTGACAGAGAGAGCAAGCCACTTAACCTTTGACAGAATACCCTATTACCAAACAAATAATTTTTCTAAGCCTAAATCAGAAACAAAAAATTCTATGGTTATCCAGTATAGTGTGGTTCATATCTGAAGCTACATCTTTTATAAATTAACAGTCAATAAGATGCTCAAGATGACGAAAGACAGGCTAATGGGTTAAAATAATAATAATGGGTTTACACATGTTTAAAAAATGTGATAACACACTGGAACATGGCTTATTCACAATTTTGAGTAGAAGGAAAAACTTAATGTGCTGGCTGATTCAGTAGAAACACCAAACAGTCTACTCCAATGTTCAATTCAGGCTGATTTTAAAACCACTAAAAAGGATAAAACAGCAAATTATATGAAAAATACCTAATTCTGATACAATCAGCACTATGAAGAATAAAGTCCACTAGAGTGTTCCAGTAAAGTTCATGTTAAAACAAAACAAAACAAAAACAATTGGAGCAGATTTGCAAGGACTTTGAAAATATAGGTTTTAAAGTAAACATACAGGACCTGTTGTGACCTGCTTTACTTTTGTTCTCACATTTTAATGTTTTATTTATATATATTTACATTAAAAGGGAGTCATGAAATCTTTACTCTTTATGCCCAACTTTTCTCATGGTTTCTAAAATAAAATCTTAAACTTCATAAAGTAAACACATATTTCATATCCAAAGAATATCAGGACTTAAATAATTCTTCAAGATATTAATTATTTCCTTAAATACAGATAAACATAAACAAAATATTCAAGTATCAGAACAAAAATATAACAGCTTAGATATGTCATTCCATCCAGAATTCTGATTCCAGAAAGTAGTGACTTATTTTTTCCCTCTGTAATCCTATATGCTTTCAACATTTCCATTGAAAACATCCTCTGAAATTAACACAATCACCCAAGAAATTTTTAAAAACCTATGAACAGTTATTTAGACCTACATGTGATAAAACATTCATGAACACTGATAATGAACACCATGCTTCAATGATCATGTGACTTGACTATCCTTCCCGACTTCTCCATGTCTTATAATCCTCTGGTTTTGAAGGCTCAGGCAAAATTCAGCCTCAATCATGATAATTTTTTTGATACTTCCCTATATATGTTCCTTTTTGCCTTATCACCCTGTTTCCTTTTTATCAGACCTCTATTCATTTAAATACATCATGGACATTTAAATGAAAAATGTGTGTCATAGGCTTATATATTTGAAGTCATTGATTCATACTCCCTTGTATTTGAAGCCTTAGTCCCCAGTTGGTGGCACTATTTGGGGAGGTTATGAAACCTTTATGTAGTGGAGCCTTGCTTAAGGAAATATATTACTGAGGGGAAGGCCTTGTGGTTTTATAACCTTGTCCCAGTTCCAGGTCTCTCTCTCTCTCTCTAACTCTTTCTGTCTCTGTCTCTTTTTCTCTGTCTCTGTCTCTCTGCCATCTCTCTCTTGCTTCCTATGTATAGGTGAAATGCAAACTCACCCAACATGCTCCCAGGCTTCACCCTGCTTCCTTGTCTTCCCTGACATGGTATACTCTATCCATCTGGAACGTCATGCCAAAATAAACTCTTTTTCCCCCTAGGTTTCTATAGCTAGGGGTATTTTATCATATACAACAGAAAAGCAGCCAATGCATATATATTTCTTCCTAAATATTTTGATTGTTTTAGGATAGTCTCCATAAGTAGAAAATGAAGTTCTGACACCACTTACTATGTTCTACAATTTTGTGTTCTACTAACCTTTATCAATATCAAATCTTAAAACAGATGAGACAGCAGGAATGAGAAGATTGCTCAGTGGGTATAGTGCTAGTTATGCAATTATGAAGACCTGATTCAGTATCCCCAACACCCACACACAGGCTGGTCATCATGATGTGAGTCAGTAACATGAGTCCTACGGAAATGGAGGCAAGCAGCTCCCAGAGTCTCAGTGGCAGTCATTCCAGTCAAAACAGTGATTCCTTGTCTCAAAAAATTAAAGACCAAGACAGGAAATCCGGTGGCTGTAGAGGTCATAAATCATAGGACAGAAGCTACAAGTATAAATTAAACCAGTCCAGATGAATAATGCTATATCCGTATGCTACTGGATCTCCCAACCTTCCTTCAGGGATGTTCCTTTTTTCAGTAGAAGAGAAGTAACACAGAGACCCATAACTGGTCAAGATACAGAACATAAAAGACTGTTGTATGTTCAGACCTAAAATAATACCTGTAACATACACACACACACACACACACACACACACACACACACACACAGAGTTCAGGCATCACTGTAGAAAAGAGGCATTAAGAGTGTATGTAATAGGTAGAGGCAGTGGATGAGTATAAGAAACCAGCTTTGCTCTGGCACAGCAATACACCTGTATTGGGGGCTTATAAGGCATGTGACAGCATGCACAAGACCTGTGCTAGCTCAAGCCAGAGACGATCCCTGCGGGAAAGGTGGGCATGAAGCCTCACTCTAAACTGACAAACTATTGGTAATTAATAGATGCTAGAGGAGGAAGATTTAAGCTCTTCTAATCCCGGTGGGTAAGCCATTCTCCAGAGGATAGCACAAATTGTACTTGATCAAGAATAAAATAGCAGAAAAAAAGGGAAACAAATGTGAGAGAGTAGAGAGGTAGGAAAGTGAGATAGATGTGGGAGAAGTCGCGAGATGGGTGAATGCGATCAAATACACCTTACAGAAACCTGAATGTAAAGAATAGTAAAGAAAAGACTGACAAAGCTGTCGACAAACAAACCACTCTAGAGCTTAATACTGTCTAATTATCTACAGAAAATGAAACAGAACATCATATTAGACAAGTAGCAACTGTTGGGGATTGGTTCTAATGCTTCAATTTAATCTGGAATCTGAGTGTCCAAACACTGAAAGTCCTTGGTCCCCAGTTGGTTTTTGATTGATATATAAAGATGCCAGCTGCTAATGGTTAGGTAAAAGGAGACGGGGCACAGGACCTTTAAATCTGCATGGGCTAGGAACTGAAAGAAATGAGACAGAGACTTGCCATGACTTAGGAGAGAAGGATGGGACCTAAGAGCTACAGGAGAGAAAGTCAACCAGTCATGTAAGAATTCATGTGGGGGGCCACTGACCACTTCCCCAGTTGGGCCTGAGGTAGCAAGGAAAGTTTTAAGAGGGTCAAGCCTTTGAGCTAGCTAAGACATTTTAAAATTAACTGGCACATGTGTGTGTGTGTGTGTGTGTGTGTGTGTGTGTGTGTGTCTTTGATTCACAATTCCAGATAGCACCTGAGCATGCATACCTGTGCAACCGGCCGGAAGGCAAAGGTGCATAGCCAATTATTGCTACAGCATCAGCTCGATTTTGTGACTTAAACAGTTTTCATGCCCTATAAAAATCATCTAACAAACACATAACAAAAAAGCATTCTTCACCATTAAAGGATGTTACATACACAAAGAATTGATACAGGCACACATTACTACTCTCAATGAGAGAGAGTAGAGAGACAAAGACAGAGAGAAGGGCAAGTAAGCAAAGACACACAGAAAGAAATGGAGAGAGAAAAAGGGAGAAAATAAGAGAAATAAATAGATGTAAAAAGAATAGAACTTCCTTTTATATATAATATCATATCTATAATTTTGTCTTTCAAAATAGTTCTATGGAAATATGAAACAGTAATACTGTCTCATCAAATAGACTACAACCATTCATCCATAAGACTTTTTTTTTTTTGTCATTCTCTGATTCAAATTTTGTCTGCTTCTCAGAGATTTCCTTGGAGAACTTTGTATATTTAAACACATACATGAAATATACATACATTCATCTATATGTAAAACATTTTAAATGTAAACACAGTGGATATGTTTAAGCTGTTAATGCTTTCAAACATTCTCTGTTAAAGACCCGCTGCTGAACATATATAGGTTTTCTGATTTACCACGAGGGAAGTGGTCAGCCTCGCAATAAACTGGATGAAAATGACTTCAAGTCTGATCTTTCTCTACTAGGTGATATTTTTGAAAGTTTTGGAAAAGCGGAACATTGAAAGATTAGTTCTGTTACTGTGTACTTTAAAAAATCCTTATTTAGAAAGCAAGAGCAATGAAGCAATGTTGACACTGCGATTGCTTATCAAAAACAAAAGCAAGAGATAAGGACTCTTGCAATTTGCAAAACAGTTCTCATCATCGTCTGAGTTTTGGTTAGTACAGATGGAGTGGTCTCACTGCTGTATAGCATAGAAGACCAGATATAGGATGTGTTCCCAACTAGTGCTGATGGTTTCTGAACATCCTATCTCTATCTGGAGGGCACATAGCCAACTGTGCATTCCAGCCCAGCTCTTAGCTCTTAGTGACTGCCTTTATATTTTTGTAATTTATTTAAGAAAAAAATAGCACAAAGTGTAGAGTGGTTTTTCCCACAGTTTGAGATATATTGGTCTTGCCAGAAACATTGTGAACTACAAGATTAGTTTAATATATATTATGTTAAATATATATATTTATGTTTTTATATGTTAAATATATCTATATTATATATATATATGTGTGTGTGTGTGTGTGCTTAACATATATATGATGTGCATGGATATATGTATATCCATGTGTGTGTACAACACATATATATATATTTTTTGAGCACTCTAGGTGTTAGAAACAATGAATATTCAATAAAATTTTAAAATAAATAGTCTCTTTCACACATAGTCTCTTTAACAAATCTTTTCTTTTAATTACTAAAAATCTCTGCCAAGTTAACTAAGAGAGGTTCTGAAATTGCATCTTCTTAAAATTTTGTTTATTTACATTCTAAATGTTGTTGTCCCATTTCTAAGTCCCCAGTCCCAAAGTTCTTTACCCCATTCACCTCCCCTTTGCCTCTGAGAGGGTGCTCCCCCAGCATCTCCTTTCTGCGGGACATCAAGTCTCTACAGGATTAGGGCTATCCTCTCCCACTGAGATCAGACAAGGCAGTCCTCTGCTACATATGTACTATGGGCCATGGACCAGCCCACGTATGCTCTTTCATTGGTGGCTTAGTCTTTGGGAGCTCTGAGGGGTCAGGTTAGTTGATATTGTTGTTCTTCCTATGGGGTTGCAATCCCTTTCAGCTCCTTCAATTCTTCTCCTAACTCCTCCTAGGGGGCCCTGACCTCAGTCCAATAGTTGGCTATATGTATCTGCATCTGTCTCATCTGTTGGTAGGGCCTCCCAGAGGACAGCCATGCTAGGCTCCTGTCTGCAAACACAACATGGCATCAGTAATAGTGTCAGGGTTTGGTGCCTGTGCATGGGATGAATCCCAAGCTGGGACACAACACCTAGGGATTAAGAGGAGAAGCTCGGTGGAATGTAATAGCTATTCTATAGCTACACACTACAACAACAGCATGTGTGGGAACCAGAGGATCAAGCCCCACCTGCACACGAGGATTGACTTATGATGTTTGATAATTTTAACTTCATTTCTCACTTTATGATAGTTTTAACTTCATTTCTCACTTTAAACATTGAAATAAATTACATCATTGCATTGTTCAGTCAAAAAAGCAGTAAACACCACTTTTAGTCATTTTTTTTGTAGCTGATTTTTCATTTCATTAATTTTCACCACTGATTTGCTAGCCACTTAAAATTTTAAATATTTACTGTCAAGTACATAAACATCTTACATAAATCCAAGAATTAGAGGTTCTACTTGCATCCTTGGTTAAGGAGACTCGTTTTTCCTACATTATATGCGAGAATGTGAGAACGCGAGAATTGGACTTGTTTTTGTAATTTGATGTCCATATGCTGATTTTTAAATAAAAATTTATAAATTACACAGAGATAACACACAGCATTTAAATCATACTTCCAAAGAAAACTGTCAAATGTAGCTGTTAACAAGTCTAAAAATCTGTAAGAAAAAAGTTGTTTTTCTAAAATGTAAGTTGTCACATCAAATAGCCGATAGTGTTGCATTCACAGGGAAACAATATATATTGGCCAAAGGTCAGATGCTAATCTTTGTTAATTTTTATCTCATCTCTCTGTGTTTATTCTAAAATTAAGCTTTTTAGGTAAATTTTCTATGTAAATTTTAAGACTTTTATATTATTTTAAGACTTTTAAAATAAAGTATTTCAAGTAATTTTTTTATTTTATTTGTATTTATAAATATATAAAAATTCTATCCTCCATATAATGGTAGATCAAGATGTTAAATTGAACTTGAAGTTTTTGTTGCCATAATGATAATTTTCTTCCAGTGTTATAGTTTTAAATAATCTATCTCGGACAAGAAAGAGACAGGGTGAAGAATTCTGGAAAGGGGGATGAGGGGCAGCATTTGGTATGTAAATACATAAAATAATTAATTTTAAAATATTTATAAAAATCTGGGCTTAAAAAAGAGAAATTCATATGTTCACCTAATCCATCATTATTTGTCACTCATTCACTGAATAAACATTTACTGAGTATTCTCCAACAACTCTTTTAAGGAAACTTATGCAACAAAGTAATTAGAAAATTATGAAATAAAGCAGTTCTTTGTACAAAATTCATGTCATAGATGAGATTAAGGCATCCACATCATATTAAAACAAAAAGGTAAATATTTGTGGTTATTACCAACAGGAACAAATCCATCCAAGAAGTAGAGAAGGGAGAGGTAGCTGCAGACTAGATGCATCAAGGGAGTTCTCAGAGAAAGAATGACAGAAAGAAGAAGACATCTTGTCTTGAAAGTACAGGATTACCAAGAATGACTGGGATACAGCTGCATTCATTGGGAGCCTGTGCTTTCCTGGCTTTTACTCTTAGCTCTTATATTCATAACTATCAGATATTCCCTTACCTTGGCTTCTGAAGCTTATCATTAAACTATAATACGGGGCTATTTCTACTGATGAAGGATATATATATATATATATATATATATATATATATATATATTCGCCAGAGCAGTTATTTATCTCCAGTTTTCATCCAATATGTTAAAATTCCCTTAACTCATTCAAACAAAAATCATAGAGGTACATATACTACATTTCAAGGTAATATAAATTCAAGGGGGGCATAGTCTAAGGTTAATTTAACAATTTATGTAAAAGATATACAGGTATCTGTCCACTTGTTCATTTTCTACTCAGCTATATCATGTAATCTCTCAGAACTCTTTTAGGATTGACAACATCTGGATGACTTTAAATTCTGATGATGGTACAAATAGGTTGAATGTTGGAAGATGAAACTGAAGTGCAAAGACTCACCTACTTACAGCAGGTGAGGGTATGGGAGTGGGAACCTTCAAAGAGGAGCCACTAGGGGAGAGGATGGAGTTCGGCTCTTTGTCATGCTTGTTACAGATCTGAAAGAAGTTTCTGAGTAGGAAGATGGAAATGGGAGGTCAACATTCATAGAGATGTCATATAATCTGAGAGCTTTCAATATACAGACAATATCTGAAACCGTAGGAAAAAATCATCATCACCTGGAATGACAGCATTCCCTGACAAGAAAAGATGATCCAGAAAAGAGGCTTGGAGAACAGGAGTGCAAAGACTCAGCAGAACAATTAATCACTATAACTAAGAAAGACCAGCCAACTGAATAATTCTCATCAAATATGACTGCCAAAGTTAAAGAAGAAAATAAGTTCACCGAGGAGGAGGAAGTCAACTTTGTTCAGTGATTGTGAGAGGTAGAGAAGCAAAGTTTGAAGCCAAATACATGAGAGATGTTTAGCAACAGTGTTCATGGAGCAATGAGAAAAGGTCTCAAACAGCATAATGTTAAGTAGAGATTAGGAAATGGGAGAACAGGAACAAGACTTAATGTTTGCTTCAAGATTTCTTTTTAAATGAATGCAACCATGAGCTCAAGGCTATCTGCAGCCTGGATAACAGAGTAAGGCTCTGTCTTAAACAAAAAACACAACCAGTAAGTCCTGAATCCATGAAGACTTTGGCAAATTGTGCTTGTATACTCATATGAATAAATCACAAAACATCTTACTAAAAATCCATCCCTAAGACTAAGTGTTTTCATTTTAGATACTGAAGTTTTCCAGTTCTAGCATTTGAAATACCTCATAGCTTTTCGGTTTTTGCTCAATCTGTGGCTCATTCAGTCCTTTATCATGCCTTGCTGGCCCCTCAGCCCAGGTGTTGGCTATTCTAGCGATTAGATCAAAGATGACCTTTCTGTGTGAGACAGAAGTAAAGAAAATGCTTATTAAAAGTCTGTGCTTCCTGTATGTCATCAGTTAAGAGATTTCCTTTGCATCTGATAGTGGACACTGCTTCCTTTGTCACTTTCTTGCGTTTAATATATTTCAAGTTCCCATTTCTCTTTTTTTATTTCATTTGCTGTGATTTTCGGTTCATCTCTTTTCTGACTTGAACATGAAATCAGACACTGACTTGTCTGCAGTTCTAGACAATTAATTCCACCTTTATCTTTAGCATGCTGCATTTATAATCTTACAGCACAACACTTATTTTCCTGAGATCTCTTCAACTCTGCATGTGTCTGATCATGGTGGTCACGGAACCTGCAGAAGTCATTGCATTCTGAAAACCAAGACACTCCTTATGAGGCCTGTTTAGTAAGAGATGGTTTAAGGTTGAAGGAGTAAAATATCTTCTCATGTAAGCAGGACTTTAGTAAAGGAAAACAAAACAAACAAGCAAACAAAGAAACAGAAGTACAATTAAAAGGGACAACAAGCCAAACGCAAAATCAGCTCAAATAAACCTAAAGGATTCCCAGGAGTACTCAACTGAGCAAGGAGCACTTTCTTGAGTTTAATATATTTATAGTTCCCACTTGGTGGGAAAGAATGATGTAAAATAGAAGGACCCTGGCTGACTTAAGGACACAAGAAGAGACAGAGATGGTTCTGACCTTTGGTGGATTCTCTTCTTTCATCTTAAGCAGATAAGAAAAGGGCCCACAGACAGTACATCAAGGATGGACAGCCAAGGCAATTTGCCAACAGGAGGTCTTCTGAACAACAAGGATTGTAATGATCTCCTGGTTGTTTCCCAAAGGTTAAAAGATAAGAAGAGTAAGATACACAATGATGCTGGTCAAAGCACTCCCTGGCCTTCTGTGTACAAAGCAAAGGATGATGTATGAATTGTGAATATTATTTCTGCCCAGGGCATTTTTCTCCCACTTCCTTCTGCATTTTCCAAAGTCTTTCCTTTGCCTGCTTAGTTAAATACATTCCCATCACTAGCTTTAATGTTTCCTGTCTAACCATTCAAATTCCAATACGTCACACTGTTAAAGGTGGTGACTGAAAAAAAAATACCCTCATAAGCTGGTATTCTCTGCCTTCAATGTGAAAATATATTGCCTCTAACAAAATGGGGTACTTTGAAAATTTATGGCCATTTGAGAACAGGTCTGAGAAAAGTTTTCTCCACTATTATGAATACCTACCAAGACATATTTAACAATGAACATTCAATTCTAACACCTATAGTATAGTTATTCTGACTTCTAGAAACCTTCTCAAACATAAGTACTTCCTAGAATTATCAGTAATAACATTACCATTATTATTTTTTAGGCATTAGTTTAACACTTTCTTACATTTTATTTGGCATTATTAAACATTGTTTGGTAATAGTACTTACATATAAACATTCATGTCATCTTTGCATGGAATTTTAAATTGCTAACATCTTGCCACATCTGGTTTGTGTTCTTTTATCACTAATAATAATGAATAATAATGCTGTAATTCTGTTAAGCCACATGAAAGACAGATGAGAGCATTTTTTTTTTCATTTTAGCTTAAGTGGCTCAATGCATATATAAGAACAAAGACACCTTTAAAGATAGAATGGGATGTTCTACCTATTTGAGATCATTAATTTGGATAGAGCAATTATAATATGAAATTATACTAAAATTTGGCAAACCATCTTGAAAATCCATAGTATTAATTTTTTCAATGAGTTCAACATCATATCCCTTTTTATATAAAGCAAAACCACACTGGATCCTCTGAGAATATATTTAGTAATTTATATGTCAGTTTCATACCTCCAACCACAATCTAACAATTTAATAATGGCATACATTTTTGTTTCATTTCGAGTAATGGCAAAAAGAAATATATCTATCAGGTTTTTATGAAGATTTTTTAATTGCTCTAGAGTCTGATCTCTATAACATTGACCTATATTTCTTTGAGTTTAGATTGTTGTTTTTCTATTATTAGCTATTGACATGGTAATTGTTTCTATTCTCTGTAATTATGAAAGAACAGAACCTGGGAAACCCAAGCACACAGATCCTACATTATTTAGCCATCCTACTGCCTATGACCAGAATGCGTGCTCTCTTAAATGATTCAGTTTGGGATTCTCGTGACAGAGAAAATAATACACAATTTCCTTCTCTTGTGTGTTATACATTCTTGCTTTTCCCTCTCAGCATATATCTTGGGGATGTAATGATGCATAGATATACATTTGCAGATGCACAAGAAAACTATTATGACAAAAATATTAAATACAGGCTAAACATTTCAGTGACTTCACAAAATTCTAATATCTTGAAAAGAAAGAAGATTTATAACTTGTAAAATAAATACTAATACATGCTTAGCCCCAGTGTGTCAATAGTTCCAAATTGAATGAAAGTGAACCTCACTTGTAAACCCAGCATCTTTAAGATCTGTTATACAAATGCATTTAGGAAGCTGAGTGTCTGAACACATAGCATAGTCCTTGGGGCAAAAAGGCTTCAACTCTCCCTTACAGACAACATGACAACATGATTCAAAGTCTCTCTCTCTCTCTCTCTCTCTCTCTCTCTATATATATATATATATATATATATATATATATATATATATATATGCCTCAAATCTTCTGATAAATTATTTCACCTGTCTCTACCTTAGTTACCTTGTCTTTAGATTTGAAGAGTTGAAATAATTTAAATCAAAGCTGCAATATGCCTAACCGCAAAGGCTACAGGTTTTTTTTAAGCATAAATGGATAAATGGTATGTTTGTTTTTGACATAATCTTAATTATTTTCTAGCCCAGATATGATGAAGGTCATCCTGCTGGTAACACTCTTTTTGGCCTCGGGTTTCTAGAGCATGTCAGTATACTTTATAGTGCCTGACACTACAATGGATACCTCATTATATTTAAGATTATACACACACACACAATATATATGTATATATATATATATATATATATACATATATATATGTGTGTGTGTGTATACATATATATATATATATATAATCTTAAAGAAAAGTCATTCATAAAGGTTATGTAATTCAAACTCCTATTCAACTTTTTTTTTCTGTACAACGTATCTCAAAGATGAATAACTTTGTAACTGCTTAAAAATTTCCAAACTGGAGTCACAGTTTTGGAAATTACTTTTGTAAAGGTATGAATTAAAAAAAAAAGTCTTACTTACTCTAAGCTAATACTTACAAAGGTCTTCTTATAAAGATGTGTATTCACTAGAAAGAGCAAATTCAGCATCTCCTCATGTGAATGGATCAGAATGGATCATGTAATTGAAATGCAGTGTCTTTTGCTATCCTCTTCATCATCTTAGAAAACATGTTCTATTATTATTCCCATCCCACCCAATATGTGTGGACAGATTTGAAACTGATTTACTGATGTTTCAAAGTATTATTTTTCAGTGGACCTTCATCTGACAGATGGGCTTGAGACCTAAAGAAGACACATGGTATGCACTCTCTGATAAGTGGATATTAGCCCAAAAGCTCACAATACCCAGACCACATGAAGGAGGACCAAAGTGTGGGTGTTTTGGTCCTTCTTAGAAGGAGTAACAAAATACTCACAGGAGCAAATATAAAAACAAAGTGTGGAACAGAAACTGAAGGAGGGTCCATCTTGAGACTGCCCCATTTGGGTATCCATTCCACGTGCAGTCATTAAAGGCAGACACTGTTGTGGATGCCAGAAAGTGCATGCTGACAGGAGCCTGATACAGCTGTCTCCTTAGAGGCTTTGTCAGAACCTGATATATACAGGGGTGGATGCTCACAGCAAACCATTGAACTTATCACTGGGTTCCCAATGGAGGAGGTAGAGAGAAGACTGAGGGAGCTAAAGGGGTTTGTGGCCCCATAGGGAGAGCAACAATACCAACCAACCAGAGCTCCCTGGGTCTAAATCAAGCAGCCTGGGAGTGCACAGGAAGGGGTCCATGTTTCCAGCTGTATATGTGGTGGAGGATGGCCTTGTAGGGCATTGGTGGGAGAGGAGGTCCTTGGTCACATGGGGGCTGGATGCCCCAGTGTGAGGGAATTCAAAAACAGGAAGATGGGAGTGGATGGGTGGGTGGGTGGGAGTACACCCTCTTAAAAGCAGGGAGAGGGCGGATGGAATGAGGGATTTCTGGGGGGGTGGGGAAGGATGGGAAAAGGGAATAACATCTAAAATGTAAATAAATAAAATATGGTGTGTGTGTGTGTGTGTGTGTGTGTGTGTGTGTGTGTGTGTGTGTGTATTAATCAAACCTAAAATTTTTTTTCTCTTACTATTGCCAATCAGCTTAGTATATTACTACAAATGATTTCTGTAACATTTTAAAGATAGTTACCAAACATTGATAAAGGTCCCAAGAAAAATGGGAGCAGGGGCTGCTTCTGACACTTTTGCCTGCTTTTGAGACCTGATTTCTCTTATTGGGTTGTCTTGTGTTGTAATTTTAATGGCAATTACATTGAATCTGTAGATTGCTTTTGGTAGGATGGCCAGTTTTACTAAGTTAATCCTACCAACCCATGAGCATGGGAGATATCTTCATTTTCTGGGGTCTTCTTCAATTTCTTTCTTGAAAGACTTGAAGTTCTTGCTAAACAGATTTTTCATTTGTTTGGTAGAGTCACCCCAAGATATTTTATATTATTTGTGACTATTGTAAAGGATGGTTTGTTTTTTTTTTGGTTTTTTTTTTTTTTTTTTTTTTTTTAATATTTTCTTTCTAAGCCAGTTTATCATTTGTATAAAAGAGGGTTACTGATTTGTTTGAGTTGATTTTATATCCAGCCACTTTGCTGAAGCTGTAGAAGTTCTCTGGTAGAATTTTGGGAGCCGCATATGTATACTATCATATCATCTACAAATAGTGATATTTTGACTTCTTCTTTCCCAATTTGTATCCCCTTGATCTCCTTTTGTTGTCTTATTGTTCTAGTTAGAACTTGAGTACTATATTGCATAGGTAGGGAGAGAGTGAGCAGCCTTGTCTTGTCTCTGATTTTAGTGGGATTGCTTCAAGTATCTCTCCATTTAATTTGATATTGGCTGTTGGTTTGTTGTACATTGCTTTTATTATGTGTAGGTATAGCCCATGAATTCCTGCTTTCTCACACATTTTTAACATGAAGTGGTGTATTTTGTCAAATGTATTTTCAGCATCTATGGGTGATCATGTGATTTTTTTCCTTGAGTTTGTTTATATAATGAATTACATTTATAAATTTTCATATATTGAATCAACCTTGCAACCATACACCAATCAGAATGGCTAAGATCAAAAACTCTGGTGATAGCACATGTTGGCAAAGATGTGGAGAACGAGGAACGCTCCTCCGTTGCTGGTGGGATTGCAAACTGGTACAACCATTCTGGAAATCAATCTGGAGATTCCTCGGAAAATTGTAAATAAATCTACCTGAAGATCCAGCTAGACCATTCTTGGATATATACTCAAAAGATGCCCCACCAAACATCCCTCAGGGGCACATGTTCCACTATGCTGATAACCTTGTCAGTGATAACCAGAAGCTGGAAACAATCCCAACGTCCCACAACAGAAGAATGGACACAGAAAATGTGGTTCATTTACACAATGAAATACTATTTGGCTATTAAAAACGAGGACATCATAAGTTTTGCACACAATCCACAGATCTCAAGAAGGTTAACGAGAAGAATGGCCCAAGTAAGGATGCTTCAATCCCCACTGGGAGGGAGAAGAAAATAATCACAGGAGGCAGAAGGAGGGAGGTACCTGGGTGGGAGAGGAGCTGGGGAGGAGAAAATGGGAACATAATCAGGTATGAGGGGGCAGGAGAGAAGCCCTGAGGGCCATCAGAATGAATGGAACCTCAGTGGGTGGGTGGTGGGGGAACCCTCCCAAAAGTACCAGAGACTATGGAGGCGAGAGACCCTCAGGACTCAAAGAGAGGTACCTTAGATCAAATGCTCAACACTGGGGAGAGAGAACTCATAAAGTTCACCTCCAGTAGAAAGATAGAGCATCAAGTGGAGGGATGGGTTTGCCATCCCTCAGTCAAAACCTCTGATCCAGAATTATTGCTGTCTAAAAGAACTGTAGGAAAAAAATGGAGACAAGACTGAGAGAATGATAGTCCAGTGACCAGCCCAACTTGGGATACATCTCAAAGGGAGACTCCAAGATCTGACACTATTACTGATACTATGGTATGCTTACAGACAGGATCCTAGCATAGCTGTCCTCTAAGAGGCCCAACAAGCAGCTGATTGAAACACATGCAGATCCCTACACAAACCATTGGACTGAAGTTGTAAACCCCTCTGGTTGAGTTAGGGAAAGGCAGGAAGGTGACCCCATAGGAAGAACAGCAGTCTCAATTATCCCAGACCCCTGAGATCTCTCAGACACTGAACCACCAACCAAGCAGCATACATGAACTGGTCTGAGGCCCCCAACACATATACAGCAGAGGACTGCCTGGTCTGGCTTTAGTGGGAGAAGATGCACCTAACATGGAGAGACTTAAGGCCCCAGGGAGTGGAGAGGCCTGGCTACAGGGTTGGGGACATCCTCTTGGAGACAGAGGAGAAACGGAATGAAGAACTGTGGAAAGGCAGACTGGGAGGGGGGCAATGACTGGACTGTAAAAAAATAAAAATAATAAAAATGTTTACTTTTATTAATGTGAATGTATGTGTCTGTGTGAATGTATATGTCATATATATTTCAGTACCTGCAGAGACCAGAAGAAGGTGTTGAATGTTCTGAAATTAAAATTACAGACAGTTTTGAGTTATTATAATTGGTGCTGGGAATTAAAATCTGGTACAGATGCAGAGCAGCAAGTGTGTTTATCCTCTGAGGCACTTCCAGACTAGCACTCATGTTTTCTCAGTAGAATTTATTATCATTATAATCTAATGATATCATCAGATAGCATTCATATCTCACTGTCTGCCTAGTGGCACACTGAGGTAGCTTAGACAAAAAAAAAACACTGTGCATATCCTCTCCAGAATGAAGAAACTTCTCCTTTATTAGATGGAAATTTTATAAACCTCTCTGACAAAAGTATAAAACCGACCCCTCTTTGGATTTTTACTGACAGCACAAAAAGAATATTCTAACAAATATAAAACTCACATAGTAGCTAGAAAGCAATATAGCTAAGTCCCACCTCTAATGGATTACATGTTCTCACTGTTGACATAATAACATCTAGTAACTAAGTCTGACCACATGCTGGTGTTCAATGGCCAAAGGCCCCATTCAATTAAGTAGATGGGTTTGTATGTTTATGATTGAGGGTAAATCTTGAAGGCCATACTATTGCTCACATTTAAAAATCTTTTGGGGGCTCATTGCCCTTTTTTCTTTTCTAATAATACCCATTTCTGCAAAATATCTGATCAAAAATATAATGTCATATAGTTTTAAAATGCAAAAGTGTAATGTTATATTGACTAGGTTCATATAATTCATGTCAGGATGATTCTCCTTAATTTTAAAAGACCTTCCTTTTTATAAAAAAAAAAGAAGTATTACTAATCTTGTGAAAATATGATGTTAAGATAAATGTACTTATCAGACATAGACATAGAAAAACAGCCAGTGTAACTTAGGAGGAAAGTTATCTAGAAATAACCTAATGGGCCCCATCATGTGTGGTTTTCTATATTTTATTATTTGATGTAGTCATAAATCACAAGATGTATACTCCTGGCTAAAACATCTTCTGGGAATAAAACTCATTCATTACAAAGTTAATGTTGAAAAGCACTTTGTAAATCAAATGAAGCAGAAGCCCCAAGCCTCGGAGCCCTGCATGTCTGAAAGTCCCTAGGTCAAAGCTGCACACATGCAGAAGCTAAATCTACATGACTGAAATGACAGTTCTAAAGACTGGGAAGATATATTTTGTAGAATGGCTATTGTGTACCAACCACCATGCCTGTAGATTAAGCCTACTTTTCTTGTGCACTTATGGAGAGTAGGGATTTTCTTTTTCTTTTAAAAAGAGAAATGAAAAGATATTTCTTCTTCTATTCCTTTCCTACTGACAACATAATAAAAATGATTGTGTTTTGTTTGCTCTTGATTGTCAAATTTTATTGTCTGTATTCAGTTTCATAATGATACATTAAGAATAAAATAAAGTAAAATAAAATGAATTTTTGCTATTCTCCATTCCTAAGCCTACCAACCTAGTGCTGAAAATAAGGCAGAAATATTCAGTTGTCTGACCAGTAACTCAAACCAGACTAGTAAGTATGAACAGTGCAAATTATCCGTAGCACACAGGCCAGCAAATAAAGGCTACACCACCTTAATTTGCTTAGACATTATTAAGAGCACATACTAGCAACCAGTCATTGCTTCTTAACACCTTCAAAAACCTTTTTGTCATGTTATCCAATTTTCTCTCCTAAAGAGATCTCATAAAACTTCTCTGATTGTGACATGTCTATCCAAATGATCTTCACACAGAGAGTTTTAGAATTCCCATAATAACTTAAACAAAATTTTTCCAAATATGTTGAAATGAAAACAAGTGTTAAAAGAAGTCTTGCCATTGATACCTTTTCAATAGAATATTTAGCCACAATCTATCCCTGGCTACCAGAAAGATGACTATCATACAAAATGTTCTCTACTTGAATTATGTAAGGTGCCATAATCTGTGCATTCAACCAAAAGGCAGCTAACTTTAATTAAATGTTTTCACAAGTCAATACGTCATTCCACATCAGCTTTTATGTAGCCATTTATTCTGAATCATTCTAGTATCATTTTGATATAAAAAATAATACTTAGAATTTTAAGCCTTAATCCATCAAAATCAGTGTATCCACTCAGCAATCAATTTATATTGATGGAGGAAGTCTTACATGTATGCCTTACTAGAAGCTGAAATTACTGCTGGGCTATTGGATATCATTAATCATTTTTGGAAAACTTTGAGGATTCTGAACTGCATGGAAAATGAAATGAAGGGAGGAATTAAATTAACTTGTCCCATGGAAAATGCCTGCATTTGCAAATTTCCCAATGAAATGGAAGAGTCCCTGCCTCTGCCTTACACTGCAGTCAAAAAACCAGGGAGCTGAGTAATGTGGTTGTCTCTGAGTCCATCAGTCTATCTCCATGAGAGGCTGTTCCAACTGCATTGAAGAAAGGTCATTTCTCCTCTCTCTCTCTCTCTCTCTCTCTCTCTCTCTCTCTCTCTCTCTCTTTCTCTCTCTCTCTTGCTCTCATAAAGTTCTGAGTTAAGATTTTCCACAATATATTTAACTTAAGAGACAAACAAACAAAACCTTATGAGGTTGGCTGGTGTGTGTTGCTCTCACTCAAAACCTGCACAGTTTTTCAAATATCTAAAAATGTTTTCTATGCCTGAGTCTTTTAAATTCCAAGTCCCTGACATATGCTGGCGACTTTACAATACACATGAGATGGTGATTGTGCCTAATTTACTTTTAATATCAAAATTGAGTATGAGCAGTGGCATTTATTTCTTCCACTTGCTACCTTAAAAGATGCTGCCCATCCATTGGAGATACTTTAGATTTCACCAAGCATGCTCTTTGCAGTGGCATCCCAGATTTCTAGCCCTTCCATCTTCAGTATTCCAAAATTCAAATGTGGCTTCTAACATGAGCCTTGGGAAGAGAAGACCTTTGTCTTGAAAGTCCAAGGATCTCAACAAACAAATTCTGTCTCTAAACATCATATTAGCTTCTTCTTTGAGTTACAGAATCACCAAAAGAATCTGTGAGTTATGGAGTCACTATGAATTTGCCAAATGCTCTAAGAAGATACTAGGAAAGGCTCGGGCAGGCCCTTCCTATATCAGTACTTGAGATGAAGCTCGGCCTACAGTGAGCAATGAGCAATAAAGACATTTGGAAAGTTAAGAGAAAACTAAGCTTCCAGTGCCCAGGAAATAGAAGCTTAATGGAAACTTTTAGTGACCTGGCATGGAGAGCGAGAGAATAGGAAGGGAAGGGGTGAGCAAGAATCAGAATGAAATCAGTGTCAGTGCCCCAAAAGCCAAAGATTAACACTGTGAGACCTCAGAATTTCAGAGGAAAAAGTCACCTCAGGATATCCTGTTCAAGAAATAGATGGCATTCCAGAAGGTTACTGTCCGAAGAAATAGAAAAAAAAATCTTTTAAAAAATTTGCTGACTGAAGATTTTTATTCTTTCACACATGATCTGGCCCAAAGCACACATCTTTGACAACCCTGTGGAACAGAGTCCCTATCCCCCCTGTACCTTGCAACATGGATACATAGGAAGAAATATCAAGATCAGCACAAACTCTACATTTGAACACATAAAATCATAAAGTTAAACATTCAGGCATTTCAATAGAAGTGTAATGTTTCAGTCTAAATGGACTCTGACCCATTAGTTAAACACAATATCTTTAATTCGTAGTTGGGATAGGCGTGTACAAAATTCTGCTGAATCTCTTTCTTTAGTATTAAACTTTCTTCCTGGTTATGACTTGAACACAAACTCACATAATTAATTTGAGAATGCAAACTTTTCACTCCTCCTTGCTGTAAATCAGATTTAATTGCCGTATTTCTTGACCTACTAGTTTTTCCATATCTAAATTATATTAATTCTCTCCTTTCCAAGTCAACTCATTCTCACACAGACACACTATGTTAACACAGAAAAATCTATAAGTATGTGCTATTAAATAATGTGACAAGGGCTACTATATCTGAACAGAATTGTCTATCATTTCATGCATACTTTTATTAACACTCATGTATTCAAAACTGAACATAAACAGAGCTTCGTGAATCTTAAAACATGGAGACTGCTGTGCCTACCACATTAGTATAGAGATTGTACTTGATGTGCATATACTGTAATTCAGATCAGAGCATCGATCCATTGTGAGTGTCCACAGCAACATAACTACCATTTAACATCAGAATCTCGAATTCAAGCTAAAATACTTACATAGAAATTAGTTCCCACTGGACTCATCTGCAACCAACAACACACCCTCTTTTCATTTTTCATCATTTTCTAATTTTATAAAAGCTTTAATACATTTTTCAAAATATAACCTGTGTACCCTGCAAACTCTAGATGATGTAACACATATTTGTGAATTAACTTATCTGAGTATGGAAGAACAGAGAATGTATTTGTTCCCATATCAAATGTACAATATTGCTCTATAGTTGTCCTTCTACAGTGACAGCTTCTTTATATCTTTCTGAAGAGCAGAAAGAGTGTCATTTATGACTGTACCTCACACAAATATGGATTCACAGTAAGAGGCAGACTCCTCTGATAGAAACATCATGGGCCCAGGAGTCATGCAGGTCTGGCTTTGAGCCTATCCAAATTATCAGTGCCGGGCCAACCTGAGCTACATTACATGTAGCACAGTATTGGGTACATACTGGGCAACTGATGAGTGCTGAATTCTTTTATTTCTTTCTTTGCTGAAAATTTAAAAGTAAATGATTGAAAAATTTTACAAAATGCAAAACCAAAATCAATTGTCAATGACTTCAACTTAACGTCACATATCAGTGATATTTTAGAAGGTATATGATTAGTTGTGTTAAGCAGGAGTGAAGGAAAAGAGAATCAAATGTCACTGTTAGTGTTGTTGATAAAATGGAGACAGTGATCATTTAAGTATCAAATGAATTGCTGAGAAAAGACTAATACTTGTTTTAGGAAAGGTGGCAGTCAAGCATCCTGAAAGTTTCCAATTCCTTCATTTGAGGAATGACGAATGGAGGAACATGTTCTTTCTTAAACAGCTTTGTATATCCTTTGATATAGTCACAAAGCAAAAAGAAAAGTATTAGCCTGAGTTCTCTTTCATACTCTCACTGCCTTAGCATCCCCAGAGCTCTGACCAGAACTGTTGTTACCTCTGGAAATATTGCTGGATAATAAAACCAATAGTTGCACGGATGAACCAAGGGTGATAAAACAAAACTTTGATTTGTGAGCCTGGACTTAGGTTCTTCCTCCTTGCCACCATCCACAAGGACTCTGTATAAAATTCTGTCTATCACTAGGGTAAATGTGTTCCTTTAGGCTAAATGGCACACAGAGTCAACATGACAAAGAAGTTTGTTAAGATCTCCACTCCCGAGTTGTACACTCAGTTTCCTTATGTTTATTTAATTACAGGGAGGAGCATTTATGAAAAGCCACTGTTCCATGTAGGCAAATCTTCCCTCTTCAACCTTCAATGCAAATGAACACTTGAGTAATGTCAATAAAATCAAAAATAAGTTGATATAATCAATAGAAAGCAGTAACAAATGAGACAAAGTAGAGTCTAGGTCCTTCTAAATGAGGCGCCCACTATCCACTCAAGATCTCTGGGATTGCTCACAGTAACAAGCCCCTAGGGCACTGTAACTCTTTGGGAGGTACCAGGCATTACACAAATCCAATACAATCTGTAATAGACGTAAAATATGGACTCAGTCGCCCCGATACGAAGAGCACTTGTGCCAACACAGTGTAATTATTATCCTTGCGCGGTTCTCCCAGCTTAAGGAGGTAGCAAAAGTGTTTTGGCAAGTGAAATTTTGTTACCAAAATCTGTGCTTGAGAAGTCAAGTCTAAAATGATTTTTTTCAGGTTCTCTAAAATTGTATTTGTCTCAACAGCAATAAATTAATAAATGAAAAGCTCATCATAAATGTTCTATAACACATACAATTTTTTTAATGATTATGTGTTGTATGTATGAAATCTATTATAGTCAAGTTTCTAATTTATAAAGGCATTGCTGTAAGAATTCATATTTTAAAAAAAGAGTTTATGAGTATATTTTAGTGCAGCATATATGTGTGTATAAGAGTATATATAAGTTTATTATAATATATGTGCATATATATTTGTTTTTTGAAAATTTCATACATTTATATCATATTCACTTCCTTCCCAAATCCCCCCACATCCACTTCCCATCCATTAACCACCCAACTTTGTGTCCTCTTAGTTTTTATATTAACCTATACAATTTGCTCTGCTTACATATTCTTTGATGGGTAGCCTTCTACTGCAGAATCTCCTGCTTAGGGCTACATTCCTAAGGAAAACTGACTTATCTTCTAGCAGCTCTCAGTTACCAACAGCTCCTCCTGACAGCATCTGCAAGATCTTTGCCAACTCAAGCCAGGCCAACTCCAAGCTTGAAGAGAGGAGGTGGGTGCAAGGTCCTACATCTAGCCAAGGTGTATATTTAAATTAAAAAAATTAAATGACACCAAGACAGGGTACTTAAGGGACACTGCTAGTGATACCAGTATATACCTAGTACCTGAAGGTAAAAACAGTAGAACGTGGAGTTTAAGAAATGCTCCCATAGCTTTTAAACATCCACTGATGTATGGCACAATGGCATGGCCACTTGTCACTTAGCAAACTGCTAAGTGTGTGGAAACAATCGACAGCCTGGTGGAGAAATTAACAACCTCTGTCCCATAGGAAAACATCTGTCTGAATAAGTTCAAAGAATTTGGAATCTTACTCAGTTTGCGGATAGTTTCCTGCATAGTGAAAGAACAGAGGCATGAGCCAATAAAACAGTGCAAAGCAAAAAAATCAAACCAAAATAAAAACCTGTCTCAGTGCCAATGTAGGGCCTGGACAGGGTTCACTTCAGCTGCCTTTCCTTGTTGGAGGAACACAGGAGTGAAGAGTCCTTCCGCTGAGACTCTGTATGCTTCATCCTCCAATTTGATCTGAATCTCTTGTTTATATGTGACCCTGTTCAGCTGGGTCATTTCAGGAAACAGACAAGGGTCTTGAGACAATGGATGATAACTTTTATTCAGATTCACAGTCTGCAGTGTATGGTGATGTATGACAAACTGGTGATATTTCTATAGAATATATAATTAGAGAGTTGAGAGTGTGATGGATATTATAATAACTATGGGACTCACAGATTAGAAGCTCTTCGAGTTTGAATGATCTTCACAGTTTCTTGCCCACAACCATGTGGAAAATGTTGGCTGATCTGAGTAGGAGAAACAAGTGTGATTTGACCACCGGCATCTGGGTGATGCTGAGGGCTGTGGTGTATACACTAACCACACTTCTGCACTGCCCTACCCTCTCTGAGTGTGGCACTGGCACTACCACAATTCAATTCTAGTGACAGCTATGTCACATAAAAGAGGTCTCACAAAAGTGTAGAAATATTCATTAAAATGGGATCTTGGAACCCTTTGTAACATAGTTCCAGAAAACCAAGCTTACAAATACTGATTTCCAAGCTCTAGTTCTTCGACACACTGGGTTATCTCCAATTATCTCCAAGGGTGATATAACAGTTTCACAAAATTAATTTCACTCCATTTTAATTTAACAAGGTTCACATCTGCAAAATGAATGCAGAATTTGTTGGTTGAAGTGAGAGTAAAGAACAGCTGAGTCCATTAACTCTGCTCCTGTAACCTAAAGCTCTTTGCTTAATTTTGTTAAATTCATTAAGGATTTTGCTTTTAAGTTGGACCTTCTGCCTCATTCTAATAGAGTGGCAAAATGCTATGGTCAAGTTGCAAACTATTTATGGAAGGGTAATTATAAATATGCAAAGGCTCTGCTGAACCCAGTAGCAGGCAGTGGCAGGGAGCCTCCATCACTGTGTGGTTAAGGAGATGGATGACTTACATGTCCTTCCCTTTAGTAACATATTAGCTTCCCAAATGAGTTATTGAAAATGTAAATGATACCTCTTAAATACTGATGAGTTATCTCCATTTATCCTCAGGTTGGTTGTAATCATTTTTAAAAGAAAATGTATATTTTTTAAGTGGCAGAAAATCATTCAAAAAACAAGCATGCAGCATAATTACTAACAGTCAATGTAGACAAACAAACAAAACTTTCTCTAAGTATGGGAGAAAATATTCAATAATTTCCCTCAATATATTTGTAACGTGAGATATGAATTTCTAATTAATTGTCTATCTTGTAAATCAGACAAGACAAAACAAATATCAAATGCTTACAATACTAGGATGTTAGGCGTATATACTGAGTAGAAAATTTCACAAGGATATCTTTTTTCCCCATTTGAAAAATGTTTACATACTCTTGGTAGATAAGGGTAATATGTATGTAATGGTATATTTTTCAAGGTCAAATTTCCCAACATTATTCTTGCAATAGGAATATAAAATGGAATAATTACTCCTGTGGATCATAACAATACTGGAAAAGACTTTGACAGGCCACGGAACTCCCCTGAACATTTTCAATGGCAAAGATGTAAACAAAGAAGACCATCAAATAAAGTAGGAAAGAGACAGGGACCAGATGTAAATATACTACCATACCGAAGTCGGGGCTGTAGAGTGGCCATAAGAGAAACATTTCAGGAAAAACAAACAAGCAAAAAACAAATAAATACACAATGCAGTAGAACCTGAATTGAGTAATGGCAGCCACAGAGACCAAGAAATGGCAATGCTGTCTTGGCAGTCACCTTTAATTGGGTATAACTGAGGGAGCAAAGAATGCAAACAAGATATAGAAATAAGGTAACACACATGTGAATCCAAGATCATGGAAGAAATACAAATGCCTTGGGAAAAGCATTACATTGTTTTCTTTTAAAAGTACAGTAGTCACAATGCAGGACAAAAGTAAGCCACCATCCTATGGGAGAAGCAAGGAAACATGGCGAAGAGAAGTAGGAGACAATTTCAGTGTGTGTGTGTGTGTGTGTGTGTGTGTGTGTGTGAACATTTTTACACATAGTTTGTGAGACACATATAATATGCAGTACTCATGTCACCTAGCTACCTAGCCAGCAAGGCTATAAGAAGATGAAAACCACATAATTGCACACTTTTGCACAACCAGTTTTGATCTTGCAGAAAAATAAAATGAGAAATAATTTGGTGAAATATATATAATGTACCAGACATCACTGCATCTACATTTTCTTTCTATTTCTGTGCTTAAAGGATATTTAAAAGATATTTAAAGTCATTCATATTCACAAACCAATGTGTAAATGCAATGGCCAGAGCCAACATGATTAAGAGTGCCAACATCTTCCCCAGTACCACAAAGACCTGGACGTCTGCCCGCCCCTCACAAATCCTTGTTCACCTGAAAACCAAAGGATCAAAGGAAATCACAGCATTTTTTCAAACCAAAATGGAACTGCAGTACACTTGGCTAAAATCAGTGTGACCTATAGGTGGAACCAAAAAAGTAGACCTTTTTCCCCAAAAGTACAGTTTCCACTTTATTTGTTATTCTCCTCCGTAAAAATTTCCAAATCAGGACTTCACAGTACAGCTGTCACGGTTCAAAAAGATGTAATCAGACCAGGTGTTGAAGGCAGAAGAGAAAAGTGGGTAGGAGGGAGACAGGTCTGCTTCATCTTTCCCTGGTGTTATCCTTGCAATAAGAGATGCAGGCCTTGTCACAGTTCATTACAAAACCCAATGGCTTTACATGTCCCGACACATGCTCCATTTAAATGGATGCATTGTGATTATTATAATTATGCTCCTACCTGAAATTTTAGCATGTACTGAAACAAACAGCAGTTCTTACACATTGCTGTCACCCACACACCCCTGATCCAGTGCCTTTGGGCATACTGGCATAACATGGAAATCCACCCAGCAAACGCACATAGATTCCAATGGGGAGAGAGTAATCAGGAAGTAAAGGCAGAGAAGAAGTAAATGTAATAGCATCTTCAGATCTTTGGAACACATGGAGCAAGAGAGTGAACATCAAGTTTGCTTCAGAAAAGCACATGGGATGGGATTATCAAGGTGACATTTTTACTTAGACTACGACCTAACTTTTTTCACAATAGAAATGTTATATATCTACAAAAAAAGGCAAAACTATTACATACAACATTAAAATGTTTATTAATTCCACCCCCCCCAAAAAAAAAGAAAAAGAAAAAAATCAGAAGGAAAAAATGCCATTGGACTGGACAAAAGGACTGTCTCTTAAAAAATGTATTATGACTTGAGAGTAGATATGACAAGTTATGTTTTCAGTGGTCAGCAGGTAAAGCCTGTGCAAGCTAACAGTGGTTTGTAAAAACCAATGCTTCTAGCAACAAATTTCATTTTACCAAATGAAAGCAAAAGAATAATACCCAAGTGAGTAGTTGCAGAGAAAAGCATTTTTTTAAATAACAACAAAGCATAAAAGCTCTCTTTTCAATTACATTTAAAATTCGCTGCCAGTTAGTGTCAAATTTTTATTATCAGAGTTACAACCAAACATTGGTCTATAGGCACTTTAAATGTTTCAAATTGAAATTCCTGATTATAAAAAGTATTGTTATATTTTGTGCAAATGTTCAAAATTCAAAAGTTTCCCTGCTTCCTGCTTCACTGCAAGCGGTTCTTGCTCACAATTAAAGGCCCCAGACAGCACGGTGGGCGGCTGCACCAGCAGGTCTCTTTATCCCCCTCGAACATACAGATGTTAAATGACCATACCTCACGAGTACATGCTTGCCGCAACTCATGTTTCACTTTCCAAATACGCTGGTTTAAAACAGAGCAGACTGCACTTTTGATAACATCTGCTACAACAAATAACAAAAAGAGAGTGTGAAGTCTGATGAATGTTTAAACAGAACATTTTTTATGGATCAGCTAAATCTTTTCTGCTTTTTAATTAAAAGTAAAGAAAATGGAACTTAATTATCCTGTAAAGATTAGCTTGTGGGCATCTTCCTGTAAATTACTTCTAATTGAAAGCAAATTGTCAAGTGACATTCAAAGTACTGTCCTTTAAAGCACAGCTGTTCCACTCTTGATTTTGGTGCAACTCAGTGTTTTCTTGTTACAATATGGCATATTTGAATATTTTAACAATTTCACTAGTTTTGTATAGATTTCCATTTAACGTATCTTAATCACATTTCTTGGTGAAAAAAAAAAAAAAAAAAAAAAAAAAAAAGTTAGATTAGCATCCTTAAGTGCTTTTCAGCATGCTCTAGCCTACCATGAGTATTTCCCATTAAAGTTTGTTTTCTACTTTTCTGCTGAAAGCAGCGCTGCTCTACAGACAGTAGTCTAGGAGCGGCTGTCACATCTCAGCCTTGTGTAATTAAGCCACAATTTGTTAATGATTTGAAAGATATAAAAGCTCAAGTCAATAAAAACCCAACAACTACAAGTGGGCTCGTTCTCAAATTTAAACATTAAAACAAATCCAATATTTTCTAAAATGTCATTGCTGGGCTGCAAGGGAAGCTCAGAGGTAAAGAGAGCTTTCAGTTCTTTCTGAGAACTTGAATTCAGTCCCCAGCATCTGCATGATGGTTCACAACTATCTGTATCTCTAGCTCCAGGCAACTTGATAGCCTTTTCTGGCCTCTGTGGACACCAGGCATATATGGGGTGCACATGTATACCTGCAGGCAAAATACCTGTACCCATGAAATGAAATAAATAGGTTTAAATTTTTTTAATTATGTGAAATCAGATAAAATGAGTTGCAATGCCTGCCTTTAATGTAAAATCTGCTTATAAGCATAATATACATGCATTTGCTGCTACTAGTTAATTTCTGCTTCTAGTCACTTAGATCATCATTACCTACCAAGGACTGCAGCCCGACTACTACTGCTTAACATTGTGGTGAAATGTGCCCTCATGCTTTTCCACCTGGCCATTTTGTTCCCAGAAATAACAACTCTTAGACTTCTTATATATGAATAAATACTCAGGCCAATAGCTTTGGCTCTTTTCCCTAGATAGCTAATATCTTAATTAACCATTTATTTTATTCTAAGTCATGCCACATGGCTGGCAAGCTGTTCCTCAGTTTCCTACAATCATCCTCTGTGACTGGGGTGAATCTCTCTCCACACCTGACTATTTTCCCAGAATTCCTCTCTCTCTACCAGATATCTCTCCTTCAATCGTGATTCAGCTCGTTGGCCAAATGGCCTCTTATTGACAGTTGATACTTCCATTTACTACAAGAGATTATCTCTACATACCATTGTATCGGCTCTAGAAATTAGAAAACAAAATCTCAGCTCTAATGGAACTTATACTTTGTTCATAAGGAAAAAAAATAGGTATAGAAAGTTTTGGATGAGAGGAAACGTTTGTATTCCTGACTTAAATTATTTACAAGTATCTTGCCTGTTGAAGCTGGAAAGATGGGTCAAAAATTAACAGCAGTCACTGGCTGCTGTCGTAGGTTCAATTCCTAGCACCCACATGGCAGTTCCAAAGCATGTAACTCCAGTTCTGATACAGCTGATGCCCCACCTGGCTGTACCAGGCATTGCAAGCACGCATGTGGTGTGCAGACATACGTTTACACAAAATACATATGAAAAAATAAAGTTTAAAAACAACAGCAAAAACCTTGTCTGTGTAGAGTGCTTATTTTCCGTTGAAATTAAATGCTTTGAAGAAATATTACTTAAATTGTGGTGATAACCAGTCACAGAGGAAGGGGCAGTACTCCACAGGAGGTAACTAAAGACTGTCTCTCCAGGAAGGTAACATCTTAAACAAACCTGAAGTGAATTTGAGAATGAAAGAAAGATGAACGCATAATAAGAACTCCTACAAGAAAAATAAGGAAAGACTCTAGAAAAGCAGAATGTGTTCTTTTTCCCACTCTAAAACTTGGTGCGCAAAAGAGCAAAGATAGGAAGGTGAAAGGCAATGACTGACCCACGATGCCTAAAGTTCTCTACTTTTCCTCAGTCACAAGACTCCGTGCACAAGTCCAAAATCACTTTTGCTTGTCCAGATAAATAAATTATGTTCTCTAGTTCTGCATTTAGCCCAAACCCTTTATCTGACTTATTTTGAAAGACTGTTGTATAAATGCTATTCTCCATAGTGAAATAATTTGTGATTTGCCCTCAGTCTAACTGACTGGAGTGTGTGTGTGTGTGTGTGTGTGTGTGTGTGCAGACACACAGATAAGGTTTAAATTGCATTATATTTTTTTTTTTCAGAAAACACAGTAACACTCTATATCAGGCAAAATAGCTTTTTTAAATTAAGGAACAACTTTATTTTAATTAAGGAAGGTTTATGAGATATTTTATTTATTCACATAATTTTGATATTATAATTACATGCTTCTCTTCCTTTTTCTCCCTCTAGTCCTTCCCATATATCCTTCCTTGTTCTCATTCAAATTCATAGCTGCCTTTTATACTAATTGTTATTGCATATATATGTGCAATATATATATATATATATATATATATATATATATATATATATATTGCACATATATATTCTTAAATGTAGTGTGTTCAGAACATATCATGTTTCTTGTATTTATGTTTAAGGGCTGACTATTGGTTACCTGGCAACCAATTGGTGTTCTTTTCCTGGGGAAGTTCACTTCTCCTACTCCCAGCCTATTCAACTGTCAATAGTTCCTTGTATATACTTGAGGCTTCATGGGCTATTACCCATCTTTTTCTCATGTATGTCCATTCATTGGTGTCAGCCTTGTTCAACTCACATTTAAGCAGTTTGTGATATTTTATGGATGTAGTTCTGATATAACTAAGAGACTCAATCTCACTGCAAACTCCTAGAGTCTAGTTTTTACTGCCTTTCCATCAATCATTCTCAACATTTCTTAGCTTTAGATGCAGAAGTATTTTGTAGATGAATTCATTAGGACTACATACCACAACTCTGTATTTTGATTGGCTGTGGTTTCTCTACTCGTCTCCATCTGTTGCAGATGGAACTACATCTTCAACATTGATTATTGCTTGATTTTCTTGGTAAGATTCATGGAGACTGATATGGATGTAGTGGCACATGCCTTTAATCCCAGCACTTGGAAAGTAGAGGCTGATAGATCTCTGTGGATTCAATCAAGGCAAGCCTGGTATAAATAGTGAATTCCAGGACAGCCAGAGCTATATGATAGGAAAACTATGCATTATAAAAGGAGAAGGAGGCAGGGAGGAGGAAGATTATTCATGGAGACTTTCTAAGAAAGTGTACATACAAAGCACAGTTTAGTGTCTTACTCTTTTATGTCTACTCGAGAAATATGCTAAAGCATATTTAATTGATGAAACAGTAAAAGTAAAAATAAAACATGGTAAAAAGAAAATATTGTAGTTTTTACTTCACTTTAAAAGAAGTGGAAAAACAAAAATAAATAAATAAATAAATAATGTCTAGATCTGGCTTTTAACTACAAACACACATTTCCCTAGAGAAGAAATTATTTTGGCTCCAGTGCTGTCAGTCTCATAAATATCATTAATTATTTTTTTAAAACAATGTACTGAAGGGACCATGCTAATAATCCAAATTATCATTTAGAATGTCATTATTTAGGAAAGGCATACTTTAACTCATATTATGAAAGAAAGAAGCAAAATTTCATGAGGTATTCAGAAGTTGTCAAATGAACCTTCTATTACAGGTACAGAATTAAAATGTTATACTCTTTAAGTAACAGTGAAACTGTCCAGTAACATAAAACTCATTATAACTTTATATCTGAATTTTAATATGAAACTTGATGAACAAATTTTAGGAGATGAAGTACTACTTAGATATGATAAGATATTGTCCAAATCATACTTCCTAACTTCATAATACAAACAGAAAAAAGACCTTAGTAAAACAGTAGAATCTGAGACCCAGCCCTCAAGATTCCAATGTGTGTGTGTATGTGTATGTGTGTGTGTGTGTGCATGCGTGTGTGTGTGTGTGTGTGTGTGTGTGTGTGTGTGTGAGAGAGAGAGAGAGAGAGAGAGAGAGAGAGAGAGAGAGAGAAAGAGAGAGAGTTTCTAAGTATGAAGTTTAAGAATATGGTGTTCTACAACTGTGCTAAAGCCTTACCCCAAGATTATGAATCTTTTAGTCATTAATTTTAGTGTAGAAACCTTTGTTCCTAAAATATTACCAAGAGATGCTAAAATGATTGTAAACCAAGGAACACTTTTAGTTATAAAAAATTAACCACTAATTAAATATTAAAATTGTTTCTTTAACATAAATTGGGATATTTATATTCAAAGGAGGAGGAATTGTCTCCATATATTTACATTACAAAACTTTTGAATACATGTGATAAAGAAAAACAATATATAGTTCAAAAAGAAAAATATATGTTTCTATGAAACATCCCAGATTTCATTACTTACATTTGCAATGTTCTGTAAAAGTCAAGTTGAATCCCTAGAATGGACACAATTTTCTGTTAGTTCTGATCCTGTTAAAAATTTTCCTAGAGACGAACTTTCAAGTATTCACTTGAATTTCTACCTAAATAGCCTAATAAACTCCAATGTATATTTTACTAATTTGAAATACAACCAAATATAGTAATCTGTGCATTATGATAAACATGTTGCAACTTTAACACTCTAAAGAGCAACAATAATTGGACTGAAATGTGGGTGAAAAATACTAAAGTCGAGGTAACCATTTTTCCCTTTGCTCAGGACCCTTAAGAAATTAGACGTGCTGCCCATGTTGTCTCCTTCATCCCCCACAAACACTATTCTTCTCTTGCTTCCTATCAATAATTTTCCATTTTATCCAACTGTCAACCCTAGAATCAAGTCAATACTCTTTGATTTTATACTGAAGTACTTTCTCCCTTTAATGACATAAATAATCCTTCTTGGATTTTTTTCATTGCTCAACAATAAAAAAGAAAAGAAGAAAGGAAAGAAGAAAGGAAGGAAGGAAGGAAGGAAGGAAGGAAGGAAGGAAGGAAGGAAGGAAGGAAGGAAGGAGGGAAGGAGGGAGGGAGGGAGGGAGGGAGGGAGGGAGGGAGGGAAGGAAGGAAGGAAGGAAGGAAGGAAGGAAGGAAGGAAGGAAGGAAGGAAACCCCAGAGTGGATTCTTCAGTTTCTTTTCAAACCCAGATCTCTTTTGGTAAATTTTCACCATAACTGCCAGGTCTATTTCCATTTCTAGATCCAACCATGGCTCAGAAAATCACCATTACACAATAGAATTGTTTTAATAAAGACCCTGAAGCTATTGTTTGATCATATCACGCCTGTTCAAATCTTACATATTAGTTTCTATCTCTCATGGTTGCATTTTGGTGGCCTAAACTCTCCTCTCCCCAGCTTCATCTCCTCTCCTCACCAATCCGTTCATGAAAACCAAAACCGTCTCTTCTACACTTTTATCTTAAGCTAAATTTCTTAATGTTTCCCTAATATTCTCTCATTTCAAAGCTCAAGCCTGCTGCTGCTACTGCTGGTATAGCGCACTGTTCTGAATAATACTAGGGAGTCAACCACGACTCACTCCCGTGGCCATGAAGATCTCACCCTCGATAGAGTAATATTACTGAAGATGATGGAATTAATAAATTCCAGAGTTTCAAAGGAAAATGAATTTTAAAATTCCAATGTCAAATCTGTATTTTTTTCATCTTCTCTTTCTTCACTTTCATCTCAAAGAATCTAAAGCCTCTTCTGCACTAATCAATTCAATGGTTTCATTCCATAATTTAGTCACTGAATTGTAGGCAACAAAATTGGATCCTATCCAAATGCCTTACACTAGATTCTCTAAAAAAAAAAAAAAAAAAAAAAAAAAAAAAAAAAAAAATTACAGCATCTTGGGTGAAGAACTGCACAGTGGAAATAAAAATAATTTTAAAATCTTGTATAAAATTGGAAATATTTACTTTTTATAAGCAGATAAAATAATGTGAACACACACATATGTGTGTGAAAGAATAAGCAGTGCAGTTTATTACCTATATTTAAGATCTGTTAAATTCATATATAACTGATAAGTAGTTCTGTATGTTCTATATTTTCAACACTATAGTTAAACAGTGTATGCAATAAACTTTTAATTAGAGATGATGAAAAAAAGATTAGTTACCCTACATTTGTTATATACTTTTAAAAATGAGCATAAACTATTCATTGAGAATTTTAGAAAAAGATTGTATTACACAGAGTTTCTGGATAAACATCAGTTACGTTCAATTAATCAGAACTCCTCATGGTGCATTCCATGTTCTCCCTTAAATCGAGCAGGAAGATTCCAAAGAGCAGATGGGTTTTGTTGCCACTTTCTTTGTCACAAGGTTTGTACACAGTTACAGATGACATTACTCAGGCTGTCTGAGCAGAATGGGAATTGAGGAGCTGAAGTCTCAGGCATTCCTTTGAAAAGGAATGCCTTCCAGCTCTTTTTCTTTCTTACACTATTGCAGTTTCGTATGGACCTAGCTATGGACAAATAAAAGCCATGAGAGTGCAACGACTGACTGACTCTCACTTCACACTTCTGCCAGTAAATAATCAGTTCACATTAATGCAGACAGAGACTTCGCATGTCTACCAAACAATAGGCCAAAGTAGAGTTGGGCAATTTAAACCCAAGCTCCGAGGGCTCATTTATCATCTTTTTTCCATAACCATGTAACAGTTCTTTGGAACTGAGAAAGAAGATAAATGGATCCCTGAGAAACAAATATTTACAAACCTTTTGAAAATGTTTTATAAGTAGGAAGGAAATACTCCATTATCTACACAGATGACAAGAGAACTCACAACCCAGGGTCAAGTGGTGTGCGCTGTTCAATCTCATAATCATTTAGAAGAAAAACAATCAAACAGTTTGAGATTTTAAACTTGTAGATGAAATTCCAAATCCTAATTATCTTTTTACCTACCTAATACAAAGGGAGCATGTTTACTTGCTGTTTTCAAAAGGATTATCTAAGATGTAAATTTCCTACTGATATCTCTATTGGTTCACTGTTGCCACCACTCTCCCCCACCCCTGACACACACTGCCCTTAAAACAATAGACAGAAGATAAATGCACAAACATCAAGGGTGCTTTTGCATCCTTACATCAAAGACACAGCACACATTAACTGGCAAGATACCTCTCTTTACTAGACTAAGAAACATTTCTTCTAAATACAAAATAAGTGTTTGGAGAAAACTGCATAAAATAAACAATAGCCCGGAGTTTTCTGTTCACCTTGACACCACAGAAAAGGCCACAGACAAACAACAATGGACCAAACAAAGAAACGAACAGCATTTCAATCACAGATAACAATAATGAGAAATATTGCAAAATACGGGAGGCATTAGCATCCCTCCGCTGAATTCCTGAGAAAAGTTACTCACATGAGAAGCTTTGGGTTCTTGTGTCTTCATAAAGTAAAATAATATATGACTATGTAAAGTATGGACTATTCAACATTAAACTAATAGAAGTAATACTCCCTTAATACTATCTTTGCCATATGTTACCGTTTTCTTAGACTTCATTATATAACCATTCATCTGTCCACAGACTCGTGTGACATAGGAGGATCTAAAAAAAAATCTAACCAACTGCATAAAAATGGGTAGTCACAACCTGATTCTTAATCAACTGACCCTGCACCCACAGTTTAAATATCATTCACTCAAACAAACAACTTCTCAATGTCCTCATAATCGCAGAAGTTTGATGCATGTAGTTGCATTAAAATAATTTATTGGAATGACCCACACATCACCTTTAGGATGTTGTCCTTCTATAACTTTTTTATTATTATTCCTAATATGGTAAACCTATTTAAAAGTTTTAATAGCTTTCTTTAAAAAAAGAATGATAAAGACAAACACCTAATTTGAAATGTAAAGACATGAATAAACTGCAGTGGGCATTAAACCAAAGCAGAAAGAGAACATAATGGAATGGAAATTGCTCAAACTACCTCTCTGATAGGGCAGGGCCCTCTGACATGTGCCATGACTCTGAATGAAGCAGAGGTGTGTCACATGACATATTTGGGGTTGTGTGGGTCACTGTTCATTAACTATGCCCCTCACTCTCTCCTGTACCTGCTACATACTAATAAGTGTTATAACCTTTAGTCATTGTATTTGAAACATAACCTCTTGGTGACAAGGCAAACAGAATACACTGAACTGAGGCCCTGAATAAGTTTTTACACAGTTCATATTGAATATGCAATTTTCCATTAAGTTTTGAACCTATCTTATTAACTTTATATAATAAATGTGAGGTAATGTGAGCCTACACCAACACTCAGCTAAATTCCATAAGCTATAAAACTGCAAGGCATTGATTGTTGACATCAATATTTGGGAACTCTATGTCCCATATAGGCTATTAATTCATCATCAGTAAATTAGATGTTTTAAATTGAAAGAAAGAATGATTACATTGAGATACAACATGTTCTATAAAACATACATAAATGCATTGTGAACATTCTTTCATCTGATGCCAAAGGGTTTTTCAAATGAGTCAAGAGCACCTAACATAACTCAGCTTGCCAATCACAGGCCCCAGACTTATTATTCTTATGGCTCTTCAAGACAATCCATAATCCATGCTTCCCTGGTATTTCACTCTGCAACACTCCAGCTGCATCTAGTTACTATAGACCAGAATCCAAGTGAGAGCAAGAATGCTGGGTCTCGTGATGGACAGCACTGGCTTTTTCTCACTGTACTTATGAGGAGGTACTTCGTTCCACCTGCGTGATTCTATCTCATTCATTGTTGCACCCTTCCATTTATTCATATTTACTCCACAATGAAATGGAGGAATGAAACTAAATTTTCTAAACCAACTGAAAGTAGTGCCTCTATTCATTGTATTGTAACCCAAGAAAAATGTTTCTAAAATGGGGTTAACTCTAATTACTCTACATTAAGAACATATTGTGCTGAAGCATACTATAAGAAAAAGAAGTTAGATACATATGAAGTAGCTAACAGATTCATTAGCACTAGGAAGGGTTGCAACAAGTTTTCTTATTTTCTAGAAGCATGATGTAACATTTGAATATAGTTACTTTAAGTGCCTATCACTGATATCTATGAATATTTGAAGTGAAAAAAAAAATAAAGACTTGTTTTGTTCTCTCTGTATTAATATAAGACATAATGTGTGAGAAAATATGTCAAGAATAAACCCTATGCCAGAAAAATATTTTCTACCTATCTTTTCACTGTGAGTTTAGGAGGAATAATCTAAACTCTTGGTAATTTGGGCAACAATATATCTACACATAAAATATGTATTAAAAAGGTTAAATGCTAAAAATCAGAGGAACAAATACATATGTATCTCAGTAATAGAATACTTACCTACCATATTGAAATTCCTGATTTCAAACTCCAGTCCCTCACACATAAAAGTAATCAGAGAAAAAATGATAGATATATGTATGTGATTGCAATAATTAAATTTATTGGATTCAATATTCCATGAAGTGACAGATTTATCTATGGAGAGTTACAAACATATGTATATGTTACAACACACAAAGCATTCTAGATGATAGCAATATTATTATAGGAATTCTGCTCTGTCAATTCCTCCATTACACCAGTCTCAATAATGTCAACCCAAAGAAGAGAACCAGACTAGATCTGTTATTCCCTTCCAAGCCATCTATGCTTGAACAAGCTGGCCAGCACTTTTCCTGCTGAAGCCAATCAATCTACTTAGTAGAGAGATGTGAACATATCACCTATCAGCTTGTGCAGCACATGGAGAAGAAGCTTCATTGAGTGAAAGAGACAATTAGAGAAGTAATCACAGAGAATCATGATACAAACATGTGCCTTCGGAAGAGTGAATAAGTCCTGTGCTGACAAAATAGACGAGAATCAAGATGTTTGTAAGATGTGGAGGACCTCTTGAATAGGTGAAAGACTATTGGGTAAACTATCATTCATGATTAACAGAAGAAGAATTCTTTTTAGAGCCTTAACATTTATCAACAGTGCCAACTGGATTTGATGTTACAGTGGGTTTAGTTTGTGACATCAATATGAATTTACTAGTAAAACGTAAAAACATTACCATATAGTTTCTTAATCAGTAAGATGCACATAATTACATGACCTTTCTATCTTTACCATGAGAATAATATTAGCATGCACATTTTAGGTTACACCATAATAGAATGATCTTAGATCTGTGGTATCATCATCACCCTTGACCTAATTTCCTTATTGCTGTTTAAAGTAATAATTTTTTAAAAAATAACAAAAAGCCACATACATATAAAGTTTTTAAAAATATGACATGTAAAATATCGGCATTATTTCTTCATGTAGATAATCAAGCCTATGATAATGTCCCTTAAATGACCCTTTTGTATCTTAAAAAAAAGTCATTTATTTATATAAAGAAACACAATCACCATCTCAGTCTATTTCTTTCTAGCTCCATCTCTCCGTGGTACACTCCATCTCTCACTAGATCTAGTACATACTAGATCATGCTATGAGCCTATGATGCATAAATGATCTTCACATAAATATGTCCTAGGTAATATGAACCTGAAGTTTACACATTTCAAAGTTCTTTTTCCAGTCTACAGAAACTCCTCCTTGGACATTTCTCTGCAGTGGTTTATAAGGCTCACATTGTTCCCTCCTGTGGTATTTATTTAATTGACTTTATAAAACAAAATCTACAGTATTAAATACTTGTGGTGATTTGAATAAGTATTATCTCATAGACTTATATGTTTAAGTACTCTATCCCAGTTTGTAGAACTATTTGGGAAGAATTTGGACATGTGACTTCATTGGTAGAGTCAAGCTTTGAGGTTTCAAAAGACTCAAGCCATTCCCAGGGTACTCTCTGTCTCTTGCTTGGAGAAAAAGATATGAGTTCTCAGCTGTTCCTCCTGTCAGATTCCTGCTCTTCAACAATGAACTCTAATTCTATGAAACTGTAATTAAGTGCTTTATTTTATAAGTTGCCTTGGCCATGGTTTATATCACAGAAATAGAAAAGTAACTCAGATAGAAGTTTGCATTAAAGAATAGAATATTGCTATGACATATCTGACCATGTGAGGTTTGTTTTTGTTGTTGTTTAAGAATATGCAAGAGTTTGATACTTTGGACTAAAAAAAAAAATGATTGAATGCTGTGAGCAAACATAATATAGAATGGACCATCCTGGTAGGAACTTGGATGACAATAGTGCTGAGAGCAATGTTTATGCACTATTTAGGCCGATCTCAAGAGGTTTCAGACAGGAACAATATTAGTAATGGTGATATTTCATCAAAGAATGTACCTGCTTTCTTTACTTGCCCTAAGAGTTTGCCTGAGGTTAAGTTGAAAAATAATGAACTAATTTTTTAAATGAGGATGGCAAGAGAGCCTAATATTTACTCTGTGATGGGATTATTAATGATTACTTTTATCCAAGCCCACATTAAAAAAAAAAAAAACATTTGGGGAAGAGAGAAATTCAAAATGTATAGTTTACAGAGAAGGAAAGAGAGCCAAAGAATTATACATTGGGGCCAAGGCTTGGCTGAAAGAGATAAAAAACAGAAACCTAAGTAAAAGCTTGATCTAGTTAGAATAAGTGGAGTGTGCTCTCAGGGTAAGACAAAATCCAGCTAATTTTCCAACTTGTAAGAAGAAAATGTTGAAGAAATTTTCTGCTCCTAAAGAGAAACAAGCTGAAGCCCTCCAAGTGAAATTCAAGAGGTCAGGATGCACTCTAAGTGGTCAGTGGACAGAGACACTGTTGTTCACATGGTCGATGAATCACGAAGAATCATGGCTTTAGAATCATGAAGCACACATGAGTAAAGAGGCCTCACATTTTATTTTCCTAAAGAAGAATCACTAAGGCCAGCCAGACCTGTTGCAGGGGAATCCCTGCATGGAGGCCCTGAGAGGCCAGTGCTGAAGCTATAAAAGGAAAGCTGGGGTTATATTGAAGGCTCCAAGATGTTAGATGTAACAGAGTCATGAGATATCTGCCAAGGAGAGATACCCAGAGGGCATGACCCCAGCCCAAGAGATAGAAGTATGTTGTATGCAGCAACGCAGTATAGAAAAAGCTATCTAAACTCTTTGACATGTGACTTGCAGCTACACGATTTGCTAGTTTTCCATCTTGTTTAGTCCAGTGTTTGCTTCCTCCTCTTAGAACTGTAATGTTTTTTTCTGTACAGTTGCCTGTTGGAATCATCTGATTTGTTTTTTTATTTTACAGGAGGTTACCATTGAGAGATTGCCTTGAATCTGGGAAAAGACTTTAGACTTTGGATTTTCAAGTCTTTAGACTGAAAGACTATCGAGACTTTGGCATTGTACTAGTTGCATTTTCCATTATGATATGGCTCCAAGCCTATGGGAGACCTCCATAGGCTTATATGGTTGAACACGTAACTCTCAGTGGGTGAAATTGTTTGGGAAGGCTTAGGATGTTAGATAATGGGCATAATGTACTATAACATTCTCAGAGATGGGCTACTCACATTTCCAATTTTAAACAGAAAAAATAAAGAATAGTTTAACCAAGTGAGTATTAAGCTTGATGTTTCTCTTTCAAATGTAATTAAAGCAATGTATCAAAGAAAATCTCTCTTATTCTTTGCTTTTTGTTAGTTTGTTTGTTTTAGGAGGATTTCTTTAGGGAGGAAAGGGTAGGCACCAACCACAAGCAAGTATAACTTATAAAACATGAGCTCCTCTTGTAGTTCTTCAGGCTTTTTTCTATTTTTTGAGATTTGTTTAGCTTGTATTCCTTGAGTAAACACACAAAGAAAATGACAGTAATAGCTTAAAGTACAGCACAATAGTATCTCATTGAGTGGTAATGCATACCAGTTAAAAAGAAATAAAATGAATTGAAACTAATTCCAATCCTTAACTCTCAATTATACAATCAGTATTTCATTATTCATAAGGATAATAATTAATAAAATTTCCCAAGTAACCACTTAATGTTATGCTATCTATTAAATATATATATGTATATATATATATATACATATATATATACATTTCAGTCTACATCAACTCTATTATTTATGTCTATGTTATTATCATATTATTATATTATTAATATTGTAGCATATATTGACACATATCAATATATTATAAAAATAAATAATAGTATTAACATTCCTAAAATATATAGTCATATTACATTGCAATAGCAATAATTATATTGATAATATTGCATTAATAACACATCAACAATACCACATATAGCATAATACAATATTATTTTATTTTTGATAGAAATCATCAACCATGATGTGAATAAGCTAATAGAGTTATTATTGCTTTTGTTAAAAATACTCATGTAGATTTATGAATTACAAATACTTATAAAGATATATGCATAAATAACATATCTGAATGATCAAACAGCTAGACTTGTTTCTTTAGAGATATAATCATTTTAAAAGAATTCTATTTCTCTTCTAGAATAGAAACTCTGTGAGAATATGTTTTGTATCCATATAGTAACTATGATGACACCCAAACCCAACACCATTTCTGACACCTGGTCATAGAGTTTGTCAACAAAGTCCACTAGTCCGCAACATGGCTCTCCAGCCTCTGAATGATTCATAAGGTAACATTCTTCATCTTGGATTTGGAAGGGTTGTGTGGATCAGACTTTCTTAGAAAAATGTGCAGCTTACCACTACCAGTGTTTTCCATCATTTTTAAAGGATTTATATTTACCTTCTAGCTCCTCTCTAACAGAAACAAACATGAATAATTCCCACCAGACTGGTTAATGTTACAACTTGAAGATGACCAAAACAGCTATTCTCTATGACATGAACATGTGTGATTTTGTGTAAAACATTCTAGTGTGAACTCACACTGTGTGCTCACTTTTCTCCTGCTCTTGTGGCCTGCTATTCACAGTTAGAATGTTAAGTCCCTTCAGCACAGAGACGGGACATTTGTTTTGCAGTCCTTACCTTTGTGCTTCAGATAGTGAAGGTCATGTACAGAGGAAGACTGTAGAACTTTTGTTAACAGAATGAATAAAATTGTAGGAAATACAGTGTTAATTAGAAGTCTCCATTCTTAGTAAAACCAACCAATATGTGTCCAAAAATTATAACAAAATAGCTTGGTAGTAAGCTATATTCTGTGTTTAAGAACATTAAAACACACTCTAATTCAACATTAACAATACTCATGCGAATGCATAGAGATGGAATCAGCATGCACGGGGTCTCTAAAGGTCTACACCAGGGCCTCTAGTATATATTCTGGTTTCCACTTTACTATTTTTATGGGTTTCCTGGGTGGGTATGGGAAAATGGGTCTCTGATTCTGTGCCTTTTCTTGGACTCTTTTTCCTTCTATTTGTTTTGTTCAAAACCACCATCACAGTTTTTGTTTTCTCTTATTATATTTTTATTTTATTATAATTTATTATTTTAAGAAAAGAGGTGTTAGAATTCTAACATCAAGGAACATATTTTGGCTTTATCTTCTAAAAATTAGGAATATATAGGAGTGCCAGAAATGTAAATGTTATCCAACTGTGAGATTAAACGTAACTCCATTTTTCTAAGTAGAGGATTTTTCACTAGGAGTTGGAAGGAGTTGACAGAGGGTACTGAAAGATGAAAATAATCAAAGTACATTATGTGCATTACGAAGTCGTCATTTTCTGTACAGAGCACAGGACATAAGAGATCAATAATGCTTATTTCCTTTTTCCCTACATTTAAATTTGCCAAGAATAGGGAAAGTTACATTATATGAGCTTGGGATAAATCAACAAAAAATTCTCGAATTTTAAATTCTCCACTAGATCTTGATGTAACACCATGGTTAGGTAAGACCTGCATTATATGGTCCTTCCTCATAGCATGAAAAGTTGCCCTGAAGAAAACCAGGAAGTTTTGTACAAGTTCACTCCTCTATACTTCAAAGTAAAGATTTTTGCATGGGAAGACCATTATTTAAAAAATACACAAACAGAAAGAGATGGGACACAAAAGACAGAGGTGTCCTGAGAATATAAAGAGATGTTAAGCCTATTGCTACTGAGCAGGTTCACATGCTGTAGATTCTGTTTTAGCCCACACTGCGGAGTCCGAGTCTGATCTAACTACTAGTGTGGGTTTGGGCGTCTGTTTGCAGATGTAGTTGAATTATCAATCCTAACAGACACACAATCCGGGTCCAATGTCACTTCTCCTCATTATGTTAATAGTTAATACATGCAAATGAAAACACTCTAGCAATTTGATTTCTTTGAAGATAGTTTGCATATTGTCTTAGCCATAATGACTGTACACTTCTCTCAGCCTCCATTTATGCAAGGGGAGTATAGTTCATTTTTATCAGCTCAAGTTCATTTTGGCTGCTATTGGAATGTATGTGCATGTTTCTTTTTTACCTTTAGCCTAATTACCATTCAGGTACCATAAGCAGATTTTTCATGCTATTGGTGTTTTTCTTAATTAAGAAACAAATGAATTCTCCCTAGCAACTAGATGGAACAACAGAATAAGATGCCAGAGGCTGATGTTCTATTTCTTAATTGAAGCAATTCTATTGTTTGGTGTCGGCAGTGAGGGGCAGAAGTGTCATAAGTGTAAAATGTTAATAGTGCAAAAATAACATAAAACTACTTTTAAAAATAAAGAAGGGATACAAAAAAAATGTTGTAAAAGCCTCAAAAACACAGATTTTTATCCATGTATTAATTCTGACAGTAACAAAGTAGTTTCATTTACAAATCCCTCACACTGAGAGAGCTCATCTTTTTCTACCTGTAATGAAATTTCAAGGTGCTCCCATGTGGTCAAGCACTATAATCTTAAAATAAGGCTCCTGTGACTTTTGACACAACACTTCCATTTCTCTAGGGTGAAGAAGACGTCAAGGAAACAAGGTGCTCAGAAGACCTTGAGTCTCCACTCACCTGTGACATTTACCTAGCCTACGTAACGTAGCATATTGTGCCCTTGAATCAAGCTGTAGGCAGATACCTCTTCTTTGTAAGTTCACTCAGCTCTCAGCTTACACCACGTGAAGTCACTTGGACTTTTAAAATAAAGATCTGTTGGTGTTCTTTAAATAAAAGAATAAGCATAAACAAAACCATGTAGACTGCCATGTTTCTGTAACAAACGAGCAATATTCTAAAATATAGTGCCCATGTGTAGATTTCTAAGTTTCTTAATCTTTGCTGCTATTGATAAACTCATCCTTGCTGAATTTTAGTTGTCTCCGTCATGTTTTGGATTTATCTAACTCAAACAAAGTAAAAGGTAAATCACTTACAAAGTACTATTAATATGAAAATGAATACTCATGTAGCTTCTACCTATGTGGGAAGAGTCCTACCTACCTAACTTTCTATATCAAAAATATCAGAAGAAAGAGAGATAAATAAGAGAGTGCTTTATCTTTAATATTTACCTCTTCTTTGAAATTATAATATGATTATATTGTTTGCCCTTTACTCCTTCCGAACTCCCAGGTTTACACCTCTTCATTCTCCTTTAAATGTATGGCCTATTTTCTCAGTGTTTGTTGTTGAGTATATACACATATGTGTGTATACATTATATTCCCAAATATAGAAATACAACTCATACAGTCTGTATAATAATACTTGCACGTATATTTTCAGAGCTGACCATTTGTTAACACATAATTAATTGGGAACTCTTTCCTGGAAAATACTATTTCTTCTGCTCTTAGCATTCCCTGATAGCCTGTAGTTCTGTGTGTAGGAACAAGACCTGTATTTTTTTAACACCAACTATTTATGAGAACACAGTATATCATAGAGTACTTTCAGATAGTTTTAAAAGGATAATCTGTGTGATCTGAAAAGTTACTACTATAGAAAATTTTAATGAGATTGTTTTTAAACTTTTTAACAAAATACATAACATATTTTATGACTCCTCATTTTCAATGCTGATCAGATATTTAGGATTTAAGGATTCATATTTCTATGAAAATCACATGAAAAAATTTAAAATGTTTAGTACATTCACAAGACTTGCATTGTACACAATAGTTAGTCTGATTTTTTTTTCATTTCACCACCTAAAAATTAAAAAAAAAAAACAGAAATAATATGAGAGTGAAGGTTGACAAGAGAAAGATTTTCACATCAGTGTCCTTGCTGCAATGTTATCAGAGGCCTGACTGTGTCCACCAAATAAGGTCACTCACACATCTATAAAGCATGATGTGATAGGTTGCATTGGGTTTTTTACCATACAACCTTTGAAATAAGATCCAGGGGTAAGACATTTCATTATCTCACGTGAAATTCTATAAAATTTAGATGGTTATAAGGAGAAATTTTATTTGTTGAGATTTATAGACAAGTTCTATAACATATTTAAATGTAGACTAAAACAAACAGAACATTCCCTAAGCATTCCTAGAAACCAGAGAAACTCTGTTTTTTTCAAATTATTAAAGACTAAAGATGGTCATTATCAATCTTAATCCAGTAGCACAACTTTGAAAAAATACTCTTCCCTCGCCCTGCAGCTGTGCAAAGCTGTTGCTGTCTCTCTCCACCCCCAGGCTCTGACTTGCTAACATAGTGTCCCTGCCAAATTCTTGGCACTGGAAGTGAGGGGAAGAGGCCATACCATAATGTGTTGATAATGAGGAGATAGAAATAGCAAACCAGCTGTATTGTCCTAATAAAGTATGTCTGGGATTTAGAGACACAACAACTATGTGTTCAGGTCATCCAAATGCACTTCTACCAACTGGTCCCTTTGATGACCTTTTCAGATATACCCACAAATACATTTTGTATATTAACTCCAGAACTGGCTGCAAAGGCAAAACAATGAAAACCTCACCACTAACTTTTCCTATAACAATTACTGTACCCAAGCCGTCTTTGGAGTACTTTGTTAAGTACCCATCTTTTGATATTTACTACCAATAAATTAAAGTCTGGTCTGTAGCAGAGTTCCTAGCTTTTTTTTAATAAACATTGCTTTGTAGCTATATTTTTCAGCAGTATATATTAATTTTGCTGTCAATTTGTTTTTTACAGAATTCCTCACTGAAGTTAAAAAATATTTTCCTTTTTGGTAGTGAATTACTTATTGTTCTTAAAAATGCACTAAGATTGTCTGGGAAAATCATTCAAATGTTCATTTGGCAGGAACTGTCTAATAAAATTTACTGCAACCAGAAATTATAAAACCACTGTGTTTAAATATCTGTTTACTAAGATGGGTACACTGGGCAACTTTAACATCATAGTTCAAATACAGGGAGGTATTTGCCAGCACAGAAAAACAATTTCTTTCCACAGACTCGACTTTCAAAAATGCCAAAGTTAAAAGAAAAAGTTTTATTTATGCATCGACACTGCACTAAACTCTTGTCATACATTATTCGCTTAATACTCTCAATACCACCATGTAGATTCCTCTATTTACCATTGCTTTTCAAATGGAGAAAACTAAGTCAGAGAGTAAAAAGAAGTGTAAAAAGAAGGGGATCTGAATTCCAATACAAAGTTGTGGAATTCGAAAACGGATGATAGCTGACCTCCCATAGGGCATGGCTGTATAAGCCAATCTTCTTCAAAACAAGACTTTGTAAAGTACACCCTGACAAATGCTGTCTCATAGACAACTCTTGTGTTTGGGGTCTTCAAAATTAATATATAAGTTGAACTAAATCCTCATTTTCAAATAGACCATTTGCAAAATTATTTCTTTAGAATAATCAGAGATCAGGACTAACAGAATTCCCTGGGTGGCCAAGGAGAAGCAACATATCATTGGATTATTGCCAACCGATTCTGAAGGTGAATTCTAGAAACAATAACCACGAGACCCACTCACCCCAGATATTTAGTACAGTAATCTGGGCTTTGTCATTTTAACCAGATCATCTTCAATAATATAACCTGTGAGGCCTATCAGTAAGTCTGTGTGAGTCTATTTTTAGTACTAACCACTAACTTTATCATCAAGAAAACCACTTGAAGCTTTTAACAGTTGATGGCTGGTACATCAGCAGAACCCACAGGAGCAAAAATTCTTGACAGCAAGACATATCTCAAGCAATCAAAGTATTTCTTTCCAAACTATACCCTCTGCGCATAAAGTCAGCACAAAATGTTACCTGTACTTGTTCTCATCTAATCACAACATGTGCCCATCAGGCCTTGTGCTACCCACAAAAGCTACAGATGTAACCAACACAACATGCAAACTGAAAATCTCTAACTAAACATTCTGAGATTTCTTTTGCATATAATTTATTGTAACTAGATTGGATACTTTCCAAGCATGAAATTGGGAGACAAAAATGTCACATCACAACAAGACAACAAAAGGTTGGACATCCATTCTAGACCAAGCACCTTGATAGATTCTCAGGTTACACACTATAACCAATTCTTCAATACTGTATAGATTCTTCAAAGTATGTATGAATGAATTGAGGAAAAATTATTCTTTTGAGTATTTGTGTCAAAAAAAGTCGTAAATGGTATAAGTTCTTCACACACAATATACTCAACAAGATGCATTAGCTTTTTCAGATTCTAGGTTCTTTCAATTGAGAGAAACAAATATTTTGAATTTTCCGCCAATTCTACATTGTTACATCTATTCTAACTTGGTGTCACCTCTTAAACTGATTTAAGTCACCATATTCAATCCTCTTTGCCTTCTTTCATAATTACTAGAGGGTTCAAGCTGGCATTTATGAATACCCTCTTTCTCATTCTCTTTGGGGCACCTCTCTGAGGTCTCAAGGAGTCTCTGGGTTTGTGCTTCTCCCAGGCCACTCACCACCTCATTTCCTGCTTCTGCTGCTGTCACTTGCCAGGAGAACTCATGAGGAAGATACAAAATCCATTCTAAGGTGCTAATTTAAAATAATCTTTTTAAAAGGGTAGTTAAAATATTTGGATTGGAACCAGTTTTAACCTACCCTCTTTATAATCATATAGATTAAAATGAAAAGCATCATAAAATCACTTAGCAGGAAAAAGCTAGGTTTGGAGAAAGAATACTGATTTTGGAAAAAGCAGAACAAAATTCTGAAGTCAGTAAAGCAACATAATAGAAAAGAACTTTTCTTTGTGAAATAGGGCCTAGAGTACTACATGGGATTTTTTTAAGAAGATGTCATATCTAAAACCTAACGATCATATACTATTAATATGAGGTTAATTACATGTCCATGACCTATGCTGGGAAAAGAGAAATACTATACATTCAAGAGGAATGTATTTCAAATCTCTTTAATGTGTTATTTCCTTTTCTAATGTAAAAGAGAATTTAATCTCTACTTGAGGGCCTACTTCTGTTATATTCACATGGAAGCTTAGTAAGGACAAAACTAAAATTATCATTATGGCTGTCTCTTCCTCCCTATTTATTGTCAGAATTAGACTGAGCTGGATTTCTCTTTAATCAGTTCTTTCCTCTCGTTCTTTCCAACACTGGGCAGCATTTCTATCCTCACAAATGCACAGCCAAGGAGATGAGTCACAAGTTGTCCTGGCAATAGATACCTATTTTCTTCCCCAAGAAATTAATACTCTCAGCTCCACTGCAAGAGATCAATAGCAGCATATCTAAAGGTGTGACAATATGTGTCCCTTATCTTTTTATTGATAGTAATCTGTAAACATATGAAACTATAAGAAATTTAAAACTAAATATTAACATCATACAGTAGAAAAAACTATGTGCTCTTTCATACACAGATTCTGATTCTTAAGAGATAAATATCAATTTTTGCACATTTTTATAGAAAGTTTTTACAAAAAAATATGTACCAATGTACCAACCTATCTGCTCATTTTTACCTTTTTATTTTGTGTATCTTTGATAGATTGCCTTGTCATCACAGACACAAAACTTTGGTTTTTATAGTTCATGAAAGAGGTAAGGCTTAATTTTATTCAGCCTATCTGCTATTAATGAATATTTGGATGATTCCTAAATTTAAACTGTTATAGACCATGAGGTAATGAGCACATATATGTGGGTATATGTAAACTATATGGAGTTTCTGGGTCTAAGAGCATATACGTTATTTTCATTGCTATGAACATCCCTATCATGTTTCATTGAAGATGTAACAACTGGAAATCCCATTATCTAGCAATCGGCCCATTTGCTCCTGAAAATGTGTCCCCCATAGTTGGTTATATAAACTAGGCTAATGCATATAAACGAACGGAAAGCTACTAGCAAAGACAATCTCATGAGTTAAGCACAAACAGATTCAATTAAAAAGATACCACTCTGTTCATCTGTTTCTGTGTGTGTTGTGCTAGCCTCAATAAAATATTCATATCAAACTACTGAATGCAGGGTGATTATTGGAGACATCAGCTATGGTGTGGTTATTAGGGCTGTGTGTAAAAGTTAGGCCATAGCACAAAAGGTCTAAAGTTGAATTTGAGATAACAATAATTGTTAAATTTAACAAAATGGAAGCTAACTGAAGCTTAGTGTCAACTCACAAACCCCTTGCTCCCTACTCTTTAGAAATGATGATTCGGTGAGGTGATGAGATTGCCAAGCGAACTCAATACATGGTAATCAGACTTATTTAGCAACTCACAATGGCCATCAATTACAGAAATGATGATACCAAGTTTCCTAACATGCATAGAAAGTTCTTTGAAACACATTAGCTCTCCCTTCTTTTTTCATCAGCTAGCCAATGAATTTTGACAATACCATGTTCCGCAATATGATTTCTGCATTTGGTCAAGGTATTGATTTTGCCAAGATATAACCTCTGTTAATCTTCATGACCAGCTTGACTGGAGTTAGAGTCATTATGAGACACTTCTCGCTGGGTCTGCAAGGGTGTTTACATAAAAATTTAACCAAGGAGGGAAGATCCACCCTGATTGTGAGCACTACCAATCCATTCTCAATTCCAGACTCAACCAAAGAAAAAGCAAGGTGAGCACTACCATTCAACTCTCTCTGCTCTAGATTGTACCTGCACTGTGACCTGATACCCCTGCTTTCACGGCAGCATCCCTACCATGCAAAACTCTGTGCTCCAACTGTGAGCCGACATAAAGTCTTCCCCCTTGAAGAGGCTTGTCTTAGAAATAAGAATACTTGTCATAGAAATAAGAATAATTAATTGTTACTAAAAAAAAAAACAACTAACACAATAACCTATAAAATAAATGATAAAAATGTGTGTGTGTGTGTGTGTGTGTGTGTGTGTGTGTGTGTGCAGTAAAAATACAGTGGAGTAATAGGTTAGAAGGTTATTTAGAAAAAAACATTAAAGAATACAAAAAATCACATTCTAAAGAGTTAACTCATGATATGAAAAGCATATGATAAACCAGATATGAAAATCTAAGGAAGGAATCTTCCAAAAGAGGTATATTGGAAGACTCATATAAGCAGAAGACCCAAAAGGTGTAATATGGTGATGTTTCTTATGGAGATGTTGAATAGAATAGTGATACTTTAGGTTCTGCTGATGATAGAACTTTCAGGGAAGACTAAAAGGTTTAAAGCAGCAAGGTGGTATAATTGAAGAGTTCTTAAAAAAAATCATTTTGGCATTTAAGGTGAAATTGTCTCTCCTCCATAAGATTGCCATAAGACTGCAATAACTGATAGCACAGATGACTGACTGCACACACAATTTTGAATGACTGTGATGTTTTGAAACCCGAGAAAGTCTTCCTTGGAAAATTCTTGAGTATTAATTAAAAGTTTTATAATAATGTTCAGTATTCAGTATCCTCCGCGGTCCTTCAAAACTGTGGCTGTGGGTCCCAGGCAAAGAACCCTTTATTTAATGTTTAATAGCAATTATTTTTCAGACAGTAAGAACAATGTACTGTTTTGTTTCCTTCAATATCTAGATGATTTCACAGTAAAAAAGACTTTAAAGCTGAGCAGTATTTAAAGAAAACAGATTTCCTGAGATATGAGTTGGCAATATTCCATATCTAAATATCTCTGTTTCTTCTTTAAAATTGACAAAGACCAAGAAACAACAAAGTCAATATCTGACCACTGCATCAAAACTCCCAAACTTTTCCACAGAAGATGCTGTCAAAGCTGTAAGATGAATCATGAAATTCCAGTCTAGGCAAGCTTTGTAGCCCAATTCTCCATCTAATAACAGCTGATGACAATTTTTAGAACTGATAACGTAGTCCTATATTTCAACTTTCTACTGAATACTCAATATATTAGGATACATTTTGTATATGCATAATTTTTGTTTGATATCTTATGCAAATGTTACCTAGTAGTGTTGTTTCAATGGTTGTCACCACAAACACACAAGCAATACATTGTAGTTTTATATATGGCATCTGGTAACTGCTAGAGTTTAATGTTTTTCTCAGCTTCATTTACAATTTTTTTTTGAATTGGCATATGGCATGATGCAACAATTTTCTCTTTGCCAACTTGAGGTTTTTTTTTTAAAGTATAAGTAATTACTTTTAAATACTAATTTGAAAGCATTGCACACATAAATGCTATACATTATGTGTAATATGCTATATTCTATACAAGTATAAAGTTTGTATTATACAACCCAATAGAATATCAGAAAAAATAAAGAAAGTAAAGACAGAAAATCTACATAAAATGTGCACACAGAAAAACAGATTAATGAACTTTGAAGAGCTGCATTATTCAAAAGCAAACTTCATTTTAATCGTACTGACTTAAATGCAGCATCATTGTAACCATATAACTGAGAAATGCCTCAGCAACTGATATAGAGATCAAACTAAGACAGTCTACTTCCATTCTCCTTCCCCTAAGGGAGTAAACACACTAGCTATTAATAGCTGCCCTAAGGGACCAATGTCAGAAGACATCCACCAGCAACGTGACCATCACAGTAAAATCACTAAAGGTGTGCTTCTTTTTCTTGAACCATTTTTGACAAGTTTTTACATGTCTCTCTTAGTCCTTTACCTTTCTTGATTATCTCTGCATGCAACAATATATTAATGAGTTCTATGTGTGAACTTTATATGTGTATATGCAGGTATAGGTATAGGTATAGACACATAGATTGTTTTGGTTCATATAACTGTATTTAGAAGAAAACAGGTCATTTTCTTATAGAAACTTTTTTAGATGTATGGTTAACCAGGATTGACAGGGGCATCAGTCTGTTGGTATGTAGTGAGGATCACTTCAGGTTTGGGCAGAAGTGATTTCATGTGTATCCCACATGTCCTATACAGCACCCGCTGAACTCCACCATCCTGCTCTTAGTTCTCCTGTATTAGCTGGGACCCAATTGTCCTTCAGAAACCAACCCTGAAATATCAGAGAAAAAATCATTACAAGGTAGAGGATTTCCACTGTGTAGCAATCTACTCTACATAAAATTCACATCCTAGCGGTGAAAATTCTAGTTCTGAAACAAGCATCAACATTCATGGATAACTCTGGAAAACATTTTTTCTGGAACTAGCTATTATGCCTCTCTCCCTTTCTTCCTGGCTCCTCTCACTCTACTAATCCCTCTTTTCCTTCCTTCTTTCCAATAAATATAATATTACTGCTTACTTTCACACCCACAAGTTCTGGAATTAAACACTACAAGATAATGTAGTAACCCACAGTTCTCTGTATATTTTGTAAATGATTTTCATATGTCAGGAATGCGTTTACATGATTAAAATACAAGTTAACATTTTAATAATTCTATCATCAAGAGGACTAAAGTCTTGAAAATACATCACAGCCACTAACTATGAGCCTATATGCAAGGTATTTCATTGTGCCAACTAAGGTTCCTTCAAACTCTGTGTTGGTAGGTAGAATATTTTTAACTTAAGCTTCACACAACAAATAATAGGAAACACCTAGACAAAGTTCAATATGTAGGTTAGCTTAGACAGTAATTTTTCTCTTAAGAAACTCATATTTATCCAGCCATTATTCAAATATTAAATTTAACCAATTTAAATGCTATGTTTTATAAAACTTTAACTAATATTATAATCCAATAAAATATATTAAAAAGTATTAGATATTGCAAAGCACATGAGCTATGACACAAAAACATTTAAACAATATGAACAATATAAAACATCCCATCTCGTGGAAGAAGGAAATGGTCAAGCATGTCTGTAGGTAGAATGAATCGCCATACCTTTAAATGGATTGTCAATTATTAAGAACTAGACCTCAAAAGAGAAGAATGAAATATTAATATTGTCCCACCTTGTGGGAGCTCGACATTACTTGACACTGTGCAGGAAGCGACCTTTTTGTCCTTCAGGCCAGCCCACTGGGCCTCATCTTCTATCGCAAAAGCCAAATCATCTGATCCCAAACTAACTGTCAACTGCCTGTGATGGTGGGGAAGCCAGACATCAATCAATCAGGTTTTATCAGACGCTCTCGTCGTTTCTCTGTTGTGCTCATCTTATCATCTGACCCAGTTGTAGCCCTGACTTCAGAAGCTTAAGCAACTTCATGACACAATATGCGCCTGTTTGTCCGAGATGCACAATGCTAAGGGGCGGGTGGTATTTTTAGCACCAGCGTAATATATTTGCAAATGAACTCTTGCATATTTCAGATGCACACAAGTCCTATGCTGGCTAGTCTCCCCTACAGATGGAGCCTGTACTTGTCTGTGGGAGACCTGATATTTCCAAAATGTACAAGCATACTTACATACAAGAGAACCACCACTGGAAAATGCACTGCTTTCTGTATGAAGTAAGCAGATAGGCTTCCAAAATAAAAACTGGAAAATGTCACCCTAAGAACTGACAGATGATTATACCACCAAGTCATGATCACACTGTTGTCCCAAACAAATAAAATAAATTCCAAAAATTAAGAGCCTTTGAATGTGCTTGTATTGACAGTGTCCTCACGAGGGGGGGGAGGGAGGATTGGGGGGGGCGGAGGGGAGCATGTTCTGACCTTAAATGCTAATGCCAAACCTTTGTTAGCTGATCCACCATTTAATGGCCTGCCACAGAATTTTGTCCCACACATAAACTACTTAAGTAAGGTAAAAGCACAACAGTTTAGCACGTTGAAGTGCAGAATTGAAAGTGAGTATCTGTGTCATAGTTGCAGCACCAAGCGAGGAGACTAAAGCATGCATCTATTTTGTGGGGATAAACCTGTGGCTGGCTTTGCATGTGTAACTATCTTCTTGCCAACATTTTCTTCTTCTTCTTCTTTTTTTTTTTTTTTTTTTTTTTTTTTTTTTTTTTTTTTTTTTTTTTTTTTTTGTGGAAGCAAATACCTAAACTTTACGATTTTTCTTAGAACTCAAAACAAAATATTTTATGATTAAAAAAAAAAAAAAACAAGATTTCCATCGATAGTCAATGTCTGCCATCTGTCACTCGCATATCTATCCACTGAGCATTAACCTGTTTGCAGAAGCCTTTTGAAATAGTGTAAAATTTGTCTACAGCATTTATTCATCTAACCATATACCTTAATCATGTAATTATCAGTGGCACCACAATGTAGTGCATGGCGTACTTGCAATGGACAAAAATTATACACCATGAAGAGATTTTGTACCTTCAGAAATAATATCATATCAAACAAGTTCTGCTAAATTCACAGGTTCTTAAGTTAAATTGTATGACATTCTTAATTGTAAGTGCCTTTGGACTTTAAAAATATGTATGTATGTATGTATGTATGCATGTATGTATGTATGTATGTATGCATGTATGTATGTATGTATGCATGTATGTATGTATGCATGTATGTATGCATGTATGTATGTATGTATGCATGTGTGTATGTATGTATGCATGTATGTATGTATGTATGCATGTGTGTATGTATGTATGTATGTATGCATGTGTGTATGTATGTATGCATGTATGTATGTATGTATGCATGTGTGTATGTATGTATGTATGTATGCATGTATGTATGCATGTATGTATGTATGTATGTATGCATGTGTGTATGTATGTATGTGTGTATGTATGTATGTATGTATGCATGTATGTATGTATGTATGCATGTATGTATGTATGTATGTATGTATGCATGTATGTATGTATGTATGCATGTGTGTATGTATGTATGTATGTATGTATGTATGCATGTATGTATGTATGCATGTGTGTATGTATGTATGTATGTATGTATGCATGTATGTATGCATGTATGTATGTATGCATGTATGTATGCATGTATGTATGTATGTATGTATGTATGCATGTGTGTATGCATGTATGTATGTATGTATGCATGTATGTATGCATGTATGCATGTATGTATGTACTTGTAGGTGAAGGGGCATGTATGGAGCTCAGAAGACAACTTGCAGGATTTGGTTTTCTCCCTCCATTATGTGCACTGCAGAGATCAAACTCCAGTCCTTAGACATGCTGGCAAACAATTTGAGCCATCTTGCCTTCTTGACTTTGGACCTCTTAGCACTCAGCAAGCAAGAATTCTTATCACATACAGCATTTTTACATTTTGAATTTATTATCTGGAAAAAGAAACAAATTTCTACTTGAAATCTGAAAAAAAAAAAAAAAAACTTCCTTCTGCACCATTGTCTGAACCTCAAAAGTCACAGTTAAAATGATTCTTGCATAACAGATGTGGTAAAAATCAACCTACAACATGGTGCTGAATATAAAGCATTTGACTAGCGTGTGTGAGGTCTTGGATGAGATCTAATCTCCAAACATGATTGATCCGTGTCACAAGTTTCATGAGTTAGCTATGAATAAGATATTTTAATTAAATTGTATCATTAGGCTTAAAACCACTTTCCTAATTAGGTAAGCAAATATAGTAACCAAGAAGAACGTGGGCTATATTGATGGTAACAAATGATTATTTACAATCAATATTTAGTTGATATCCTGATAGTTTCTGAAACTTAGTTATCTTAGGCTCTCTCTCTCTCTCTCTCTCTCTCTCTCTGTGTGTGTGTGTGTAGGGGTTGAGTGCTCCTTTCAACTTGAACATTTGTCACTAAGTATATTTAATCTTCGATTCTCCAGCTCCCTACAGGCTCCAATAATTTCAGAACACTGCCCCAGTAAAACAAATACACATCTTTCATCAAAAACATGTCACTTAAGACAATAAAATATAAAAATTAAAAGATACAGGTTTCAGAATAATGGAAGATAAAGCATGAATATTTGCTTCCAACTCTGAATTATGTAGTCCATTCTTCATGGAGGTTTAAAGACTTTTTCAAATTAAGTGAAAAATAAAATAATTTTAGAGAAAATTACTGCTGAAAATATGCCAATTAATTTGTTTATAAAGTCATGTGTAATATTATGTCGATATTAGGAGGCAAAAATGTTTACTTTCAATAAGAAATGCAAACAAAAGTTTTCAAATGTAAAATTACCTATTCAAAAGAATTTATAAAAAGATCAGGTAAACAATGTTGGTAAATCTAATGGAAGCCAATTTAACAATCATTTTTAATATTCATTTAAAAATTAAATTATAACTTCTAAGTGGCTTTCACAAAAGCTAGGTGTTACAGCTTTGTATGGACTATTAAGATTACACATAAATGTTTATGCAAATATATATGTATATATATATATGTGTGTGTATAACATTTTCACATATTCACAAATATGCAACATATTCACAAATAAATAAGCATAAAGTAAGTAGTTGGTAGCAAAAGATCAGATGAAATAGAGCTTTCTTTTATAGTAAACATTATTCCAGTAATGACATATGACATTTTGTTTGATATATATATATATATATATATATATATATATATATATATATATAAAATCAGGATATTAAATAAAACTAATATTACCTTGTAAGCTATTAAGAGTGTGGACTTTAAGTTTTACAAGAACAATGCCTGGAATAATTAGCATTGTGGTAAAGTTTGTAGCTACTCAGCCCTGAATATTTGTTTTTATAATTTACGTGGTCATGAGATTTATATATAATTTTCCTACATATTCAGATGTAAGCTAATTTGCTGCCTATAATCTTAAGAATTTTGAGCATCCTAGCAACTGCTTTATAATCTAGATCTCTTCAAAGAATTCCCTTTTTCTTAACACACAAATCACTAAAATTAACAATGGTCAGACTTTTTTCAAAATATTCATTGTAAATGATTGACATATTTTAGGGTTCTTAGTGAGATAGCATGCATTTCATTTCATAGTTTTAGGGGCCCACAGTTCTCTAAATTTTAAGGACACTAATCTTTTTGGCTCACTGTTCACACCTTTCTTTATTAAGAATAAATATTTGCTAATGTTAAAAATATTCCCAGATCAATCCCTTCCTCTGACTTGAAAACCCACAGCAAATGTCTCTTGCATTAGAGCCAGGACATACTTCCTTATGCTAGTTGTGAGGGAAAGCTGATCTTGGTGGTACTGTAGTGATGTGGTAGGCATCATATTAAGAACAGAGAGGAAGGGTTGAAGAAACTGCAGTTAATTGTCTTTCATTTTCACATAGGAAATCTTGACCCAAACTCATCCTGCCTAATAATGGCCATATATTCACTTTAAAAGTATTTCTCAAAGACACATATTACTAAAGCTTTAAATAATTCTGAATAGACAAGCCTCTACCTTTTGTTACCTCAAGCAGACAGGCTGACAGTGATGGTGCAACACCCTCTCAGGCAAGCCTCTCGGCATTAATATTTAAATCTTACCTATCCCTTGTGATTGGAATTCAGCCTCTACTAGCAAACAAAAACTAAATCAATGTTCTTAGAGTTCAAACTAGATCCCTAAACAGTTTGCCACTCTCTATGCACTGATAAGATAAACTTTCTTTGACCCAAGAGATGAAGTTGCCATGACGATCAGAGAGTCCACTTTCTATATTGATATTTTGCTGATGTAACAACAAATAAAACCAGATCCTAGTGCCGATAATGGTGATTAATTAATACTAATATTGATCTCTACAAGCAAGAGACAAGGCTATTAACTTGAAGCCTGAAAAGTCAATTGTTACCTGTGGCAGAGATACTAGGAGCTGATTTGGAAGCATAATAAACAAATGTGCTATCTTTATGCTAATACCTTTAAAGAGCGTGTTCTTTCCAGAATGCCAAATATTGCTATATCTGAGATTATTAATCTAATTACATTTCAGATTTAAACATACAAACCCATAGAGTGATACAGACTTACTACTTAATTTATGGTGGAAAGACACGCTCGCTCTGTCTACTGAAGTCAGAGACTTCTGCTACTCTTTATTTACGTGATAATTTTACACAGTGGCAGGCTTTGAATTAGTCTGGGTTTCAAAAACATCAGCTGTGTTTGAAATGTCATAGTAGCCCTATGGAACTGAGAAAGCAGCAGTCTGTCCAAAGAAATATACCTGGCAGCCTACGAATTCCAAAGTTTACAAGTCGATTTACATTGTTAAGTGATCAAAGAACATATTTAAAAAAAATAGTTGTTAAAAATCTCTTATCTCCATATCAATCCAATGTTAAATTTTTTCACATCATTTAAGCTAACACCAAAAACTTCCATAACTGGCATGACAAAAAAAAAAAAAAAAAGATATTTTAAAGGAAATTTGATTTGAGAATGTATTAGCTTCAATCTTAAAAAAATAAATCACAGGATCACAAAATTAAAAATAATTAAGTAATTAATTTGCTGGCTTTATGGCGTTTGAGTAAAATCCCACTTCTAAATGAAAGCAGGATTTAAATGAAGATGGCAATCCCCTTTTGATTTGTCCTGCTAGTACAGAAGAACAAAATTACTATTATGAGAAAGCCACATATCTAGCTGCAAAATAACTCACTTTAGCTAATATATTAAATTCAATATTGTGTCAAAACTTTTTCCAGTGGCAATAACTAATGAGGCAAATAACTAATTAAAGTTGTAGTTCATTTTGTAAACTATCTAAGGGTGGGAGGTTATGCCTTAGATTCCTCATCTAGCCTATGCAGCTCAAAACCAGGACAGAACAGCATAACTCATATAGAAAGTTGATTGAGTGCACATGAGCACTGGATAGTGAGAGATGGACATTCTCTAGACAGTTTAAGTTATTGATGGATATTTATTCATCCTACACTTACATGAAAGCAAAATAACGTATACATCTTCGCATTAACTCTTGGCTTGTAATAAAATTTTAAGTTAGTGGGGATGTAAGGTCAGGAGCAAATCATCTACATGTGTACTGATTGCCTTGATACTTTAGTGATACCAGCTTGTGTAACACATGGAAAGTCACATACTATTTTTCTATGTCTACAGTTCTGAAACTCAGTAAGTAAAATTTTGATTTCCAAAGTCGTAATAGCAATATTATATGTCAAAATGGGCACTAACCCATTGACCCCTTCAGAAGTTCAGAAACGCTTAAACATTTCTGACTGAACAAATGTAACTTCATCATTCTTAAACCTCATTTTGTAATTTACAGGAAATTGAAATTGCTTGTTTATTTTAAAAAATTGTCATATATAACATTAAACGCTGATGATTCTTTTGACATCAGTTTATAAATTAATTACTTTGAAAGTTATCAGAAGTGGAAAATCCAAGAGTTGCTCTAGTAGCCATGAGTCACAATGCCTAATTTTGCTGGAACAGTTTGCACCAAACAGAAATAAAAATGTATATATTTTCATTGTTGATTTTATTGAACCTTTAATCTGATGCATGATGAATGATTTTTTTATACATAAAGTTTCTAAAATTCACTTTAAATCTTAAGCATGAATATTATTAAGTTGTCATCTTAAAATTGGTCAATTTTCAATCTACTGATTCTTTATTTCTATATTTTTTCTGAAATTTTATATAAATTAATACTATTGCAAATATGAAAATAAATGAATTAATTTAAAATTATCCTACAAACTGTGAGCACCACTGTTTTATTTTCAAAATCACTAATACACTACACACACACACACACACTCACACACACTCACACACACACACACACACACACACACATATATATATATACA